>NC_140627.1:34793669-34836169 GCF_057382275.1 Copadichromis virginalis
AAAATAAGCACAGATATGCAATGTGTATAAAATACTTCTGACCGTACTTGTAATAAAAGTTAACATAAAGGAAGGATCCTCAAATGGACATCTTCAATCAACAACTTTAATGCAATATCAATACTGTAAGAAATATTATTGAATGTTATTACTGCAGTTATAATGATGCAGATTATATGGCAGCAATAAAAGAATTTCTGTATCTCCACAAATACCATCTACAGTTCCACAACATCTCTTCTTTTGAGCTTCAATATGTGCAGCAAACAATGCACATAATTTAACCTATTAAATAACCACATTACCTAGATAGACCTAACATACCATACACAGATTAACGAATTAGAATATTTCCCTCAGCATGAATGCACTGCAACCTCAATAACTTTCTCGAGAACATCAAATGTGTCCATTAACTTGAAAGTACACTTCACCAAAGCTGCAAATTCAACAGTTTTGTGCAAAAAGCAGGTAGCGATTTCACAATGGCTTAAAAAATCAAGTATCCACTTCAATAAAGTGCTAATATTTAACTGTTTTACAAATATGACAAAGGAGTTGTGTTAAATTACAGCAAGATGCTGTTAAGTTGGGGTTTTGTGCCGTGCACATGCTCAGAAACAACGGGTAGGCTGTATGCCCAGAACACCGGCACAGTAAAGAAGTTGCTTCAGTGCTGCAGTGTTGTTTTCACAGGTACTTGAACGCGTCCTCTGCCTCTGAGCAGGATACTGAGGACACGAGCGTCTGACCGATCTCGCTGACAACGAGCCAGAGACCAGCTCGAGTATTTAAGGATCAATAATCTGAATGAATCTGAAATATTGAACGTCTGTTCTTCTGCCTGCAGGTCAATAAAAGCTGACTCATCTCTGAGCCTGTGGCTGGTCTGCAGAACGAGCTGCTGTTAGCAGGAAGTGAAGGGCGGATGTGACAAACCACAGAGTCATAAATGTGACAGCAGAAGAAGAACGACACGGAGCAGCTCTGAGACTGAAGGTTTGTCCGGCTCTTTACTCCTGCAGAGTGTTTCAGAGGAGAGCGGGCGAGCTGATGATGTCTGGATGTTCTACAGAGTGATGAAGACTCCGAGGGCTTCAGCAGCCTGCGGGGAAATAAGCAGGCTTCCTGTGATGCTGCTCGTCCTCCTGTCAGGCACGTACGCCTCCGTCACTCCTGCTGTCGCTCTGTTTGCTCGGCTCTCTCTCTATTTGAACAAAATCACTTTTTTATTCTTTGAATAAAAAATCAAACTGTCTTTAACTTCCTGTTTCTGTGTTTCCAGTCTGTGAATGTGACAGCGTGGCGGTCAAAGGTCACACAGGTCAAGACATCACTCTGCCCTGTAAATATGACAGGAAATATCACGGCGCTCTGTCAGCGTGCTGGCAGCGAGGAGAGATACCAGCCAGAGGCTGCTCCAATCAGCTGATCTCCACAGATGGACTCAGAGTGTTAACCAGAGCTTCCAGCAGGTATGAGCTGCTGGGCCGACTGGAGGACGGAGACGTCTCTCTGACCATAAAGAGCCTGACAGAGGGAGACGCTGGACGATACGGCTGCAGGGTGGAGATACCCGGGCCGTTCAACGATGAGAAGCATCACATCGATGTGAGCGTCGTCACAGGTGAGGAAGCTGTAAATGTAAAGACAACATCCCGTCGTATCAGGGTCAAGTGTTCCTGTCCAGAGCTGCATGTTCACTCAGAGACGAACATGCTCAAAGTGCATTTTCTTAGCTTACTAGCAGCTGAAGGTTCAAGTTAAACAACGGCTACAAAGAGCCCCGCCCCCACACAGGACAGTATCATGTGTGGTAAACAGGACTCTCAGGTGATTGGTCAGAAGTTCTCCTTATGTGGCAGAGATCCAGCTCACGTTTCTTCTTCTGCAACTTTCTGAAACACTTCTGCAAGCAACACTCCCGTAACCATGGCAACCACCTCTCGCTCCCCTCTCAGACCTGCAGGATGCATCCCATAACGGCAGAGTTGTGGCCCTGTGGTCTTGCAAGCATCACAAACCCGTCCACGTTCCTGTGAAGTCTCTCAGTCTTGTGTCTGTTGGTATCACAGGAACAGCCTACGTCTAAAACTCGATGCAGCATCAGCCTTACAGATGAAAATGAATCCCAGCAACGCCCAAACAGACCTGTTACCACGAGCACATCACCCACACACACGGTCCTGCTCTGAGGTAATCCACTCACCAACAACACAGAAGGAGGAAATGATTTCCCCAAACCTGCATCCTCACTGAAACTCGAGCTGTCCGTCTGTCTTTAGTCTGTCTTCCTGTGGACGGTTTAGGAAAACGACTCGAACAAGGACATTTTTAATAACTGGAGGTTCAATCAAACCTCAGTATTACCTTAAAATAGTGCCGATCACTTCCTGTGGAAATCTGTGCGAACTGATTGGACTGCAGCTTCACACACACAGTTGATCTGCTGAAGAGTTAAATGTGTGCCAGCTGGTTGGAGCCTCCCCGCTGTGGTGTTTCACGTCCGCTGTAAACTCAGAATGTGATTAAACATGAAGCTGAGCTGTTTCAGCTCCATCTACCACAGCAGCTTTGCATGACTGTCAGTTCATAATAATCCATCTTTGTCTTACACACTAACTTCCTGTAAAACTGAACAATTAACAACTCAAACTCTGTTTAGCTCCTCACTTCTTCACCACCGTCACCACCGTGGTGGGACAAACAGGAAGTGATGTCACAGCCACAGGCTCGATGCCGACGCAGACTCCGACCGAGGTAAGTTGGGCCTTTTTTTAATTCTCTTTTTTTAGTTCAGGTTAAATGAATTTCACAGAATTGTAAAAATGTGATTAATAAACATGTTGTTGCTTATTAATCACTGTGTTACGTTCAAACATCCACCAAAGTGTCAGAAATGAGCTCAACACGATCACATGTCGGCGACTGTGATGAGAATGTTATTGACACCCTCCTCTCCACGAGACGTCTGGGCCCGGGAGAGCCCGAGTGTCCTGGAGGGACGCTCCCTGCCGGATACACGACGGACGGGTGGAGGAACTGGAAAGACTGTCGATCGAGGACATTGAAGACAGCTACCTTTTCAAACCATGATAACAGGGTTGCTGATGGAGCTGGCTTGTAATAATTGCATCATCATGACTGCGTCTACATCGGCTCACCGCCTCACCCACCCCTGTTGCTTGTGGTGTTGTGACGTGAACATGTGTGTGCTCTCTGTGCAGAGGAGCTTCTTTTGTTTCTGTTCTCGTGCTGAGTGCAGGTTTCTCCCTCCTCTGCTTTCCCATTGGATTCTACATGTCATTGCTTTTCCACATTACGGGGTCGCGGGGGTCCAATTTTACTGCTGGTGTAGACTTTGCATGTGTCAAATAAAAGGATTGATTGATTGATTGATTGATTGATTGATTGATGTTCCTGTTGGTGTTTTTAATGGGAGGGACGTCCTGCTGCTGCTCTGACCTCAGCTTCACCTTCAGGCTGCTGATTGGTTCACAGGTCACATGACTTCATGTTTACAGGTGAGGATCACAGCTGTGCAGCAGGAGGACCACCTGGAAAACTTCATCTGGAACTCAGTGAGGCTGACCTTCATCATCTTCATCCCTGCTCTGCTGACTGCAGCTCACAGTCAGTACACACACACACACACACACACACACACACACACACACACACACACACACACACACAAACCTGTTTTCATATCTTAGTGGAGCATTGACATCATGCTTACCCTGGCGTCTTAATTGACTGCCTGACCCTGAGCCTAAACCTAACCAGACTGTAACCCTGACACTAAAACTACATTTTGAGTCTCAAACATGCCTTTTGTCCCCACAAAGATGTGTCACACACACACACACACACACACACGCACACACACACACACACGCACACACAACGATTGTTTCACGTGATTGTTTCCACCAGCTTCAGTCTGACGGTCATTAAATGTCGCCCTCATGTGGTCAGACTCAGGTATTACACCATTAAATATCTCTCCATATGTTTCCATTTCACATCAGACTGAACAAAGACAGACACCTTTTTTTAATCATTTATTTGATTAAATTCACCTGCAGGGGTTTGGAGGCGGGATCAGAGACTGCAGACGGACATCAGGCTGAACCAATCAGACAAGGAGGAGGGCAGTCCTCTGTAAAGATCCCCTTGAACAGCTGAATGAAGGGAACAGCTGATCATATCATGATTGTGCAGTCAGGTGCATTTGCTCCCACCATGGGGGCAGAGACCCTGTGGGGTCTGAACAGTTGAACAGTCAGCTGAGCCCTGACGGCAGCCCCACAATGATGTGCTGCAACAACAGGAGGACATCTCCACTTTACTGATGAATAACATGAACGAGCTGTGCGGATCAGCACAGACACTTTGAACACATTCCTGTAACAATTATTCAATTGACCTCGAGTCAGACAGATCCAGTCCCAGCATGCTTTGCTTCAGACTAATTAACTGACAGGAAGCAGCAAGTCACCAGTGTGGGTCACATCTGAAAGAACAGCAGCACCTGTCTATGTACAGCACTGCAACCTTCAGCAGAAGCTATGGAGGCTGGGCCCAGATGCATAAAGCTTCACGCTTTAAGCTCACGGCCGTAGACATGGTCCCAGCAGAGGCCACAGCCTGCTGACGAAGAATCTCAGTCCATCCATTCTCTTCTGCATTTCCACTTCAGGTCATGGAGCGGTTGGAGCCCATCCTACCCCCTGTACCCCCTGGACAGGTATCAGGTTTAACTTCCCACAGACAGGACAAAGACACGCTGTGGATAACATCTAATGGTGTATGGTCTACCTTACAACATGAAGCGCCTCGCTGCTGTGGGGATTTGACGCCATATAAATAACACTTTCCTCGTCTTAACAGATGTGCTATAAATAAAATGTGTCTTACTTACTCCAGATGCTACATATTATAAGGTAGAAACCCTAGAGGCGGTCTTTACTGTCACGTCTGCTGACTGCAGCTTCTTCTACACTTTCTCCTCTGACAGCACAAGAAAGCAAACTCACCAGGCTTTAAAACACGATTTACATCATCTGAGGTTCTCACTGAGAGAACAGTGCAAGAATGTCCCCAAACTAACATGATCAATAATAATTAATCATTCGTTTTAAATCAAATAGGATAATAAAAATGATGATACTGATGAAGACTGGTGAATATTGTGTTGATGATGTGACTTGAACGAGCTGCTGCTGAGTGATTGTTCTTCACTGTGTAATACACGCCTGCTTCCTGACTTTAGCAGCAGTAGTACGACCCACTCCAGCTCCCACTCCAGCTCCCACTGCAGCTCCTACTGCAGCTCCCACTCCAGCTCCCACTCCAGCTCCCACTGCAGCTCCCACTCCAGCTCCTACTGCAGCTCCCACTCCAGCTCCCACTCCAGCTCCCGCTGCAGCTCCTACTGCAGCTCCCACTCCAGCTCCCACTGCAGCTCCCGCTGCAGCTCCTACTCCAGCTCCCACTCCAGCTCCCGCTGCAGCTCCCACTGCAGCTCCCACTGCAGCTCCTGCTGCCAGACCCAGTGCAGCTCCCACCAACAGTCCCACTGGACCAGCTGCAGCTCCAACAGTAAGCTCGGTGCCAATCGCAGCACCGCCTCCAGCGGCAGCTCCAGCTGCCCCGAATAAACTCGTTGTTCCTTCTGCTTCATATCTTGCTTCAGTGGCCGTTAGCCCAGCCTGTCCTCCTGAAGTAGCTCCATCTCTTTGGTTATAGCATTCTCTGCCTTCTCAAACATCTCGTTGGTGTAGTATCTTCCTCCGGTTCCCTGAACCATGGTGTTGACCTTCTCCAGCAGCTCTCTGACCTGAGCAGGATCTCTGCTTCTGTTGTTAAAAACATGCTATCCTCCACCACACTGACGGATGAAGTCATGGAGAGCTGGAGTTTCCCTGATAAAATTTCCTGTGGTGACTCTCCCACGCTCCAGGTCATCTCCACGTGTGAACAAGGCCATGGTGTGAATCTCTCTGTGAATCTGTCCACACGGAGCAGCAAAGGAGATGGCTGTCCTGACCTCTGTCTTCATCTCCTCTTCAGTTTGAACATTATCAAACACACCTGGAGTATCGACCACAGCCAGTTTTTGACCTTCAAACATTTCCTTCTGACACTCTGAAGTTACCGAGTTCGGAGATGGTTTAGATTCAAAAGCATCGTCTCCTCCTAAGATGGTGTTTCCTGATGCACCAGATCCAGTTATTAAGGAGCACCATCCTGAGGTCTGGTTTCTCTTTTATCTCTTTCTTTTGTGGTTCCTCTGACTCTGTTAAAGAAAGTAGAGAACTTCAGTGATTTCACCACATTTTGCAACTGAGGACTAAGTCACGGTGAAGCCACATTCGCAGTGTGAGAACGTGTTTGACCTTCCTGATTTCCATTTCTTTTATTGTAACATTTCCATAACGTCTCAAGCACCAGATAGTTTGTTCTCACCACAGTTTATTGAGGAGGTACAGAAAAACAGGCCAGGAGGAGGCGCTTCCAGGCGCCCTGACCGTCGTCTTCACGTATGCGCCGAGTGGCGGTTCAGGGTACCCCGCCTTCTTGGAGTCCCTGGGTGGGAAAGACTCACTGGCAGTTGTCCCCACTGGCCCAAGCAGTCATTAGGTTTAGGGGAAGTCACTTTTTCACACAATATTTATGCATTGATCAAACTTATATTTTTATTTGTCTTAATTAAGAGTAAAATGCTTTATTATTATGAAATGGAGAAAAGTTGTTTATCTCTCTGATAGTTGTTAATCGCGTCAGAACATTAAGATCTTTCACTCTCTTAGCTGTGATGTAGAGGTGGCCCTATCCCTGCCCCACGTCACACCACACATCATACTGCATATTTTTCTATTTAAAGAAAACATCTGGATGTGAGTCTGAAGCTCAAGGAGAGCGAGGCTCGTGTGGCCTTCCCACTGACGGCTTGTTTTTCACAGACTCGCAGTATCGACGTTAAATCTTTGTCTGACTTCATTAAATATACTAAATTTATTGTACAACGAGGTGATTCAGGAAATGGAGCTGCTGCATCTGTCACTGAAAAGACACCAGAGATCAAACTTTGAGTTTTAAACACGTCTCCTCGTCAGAAAAGTCGATCTGATCGTTTAAACGTGAATCTGCCGGAGACGAGAGAAGCTACAGAGGTTTGTACTTGCTCTCTCTGCAAAAGTGTTGAAATCACATTTCCTCCTCGTGTCATCCACAAAGTGCTGCCATCGAGGGTTTGTTTGAACAGTTAATGTTTACATTGGTTGTTTTGCTCCTGTGTTTAGATCATATTGTACAATAAAAACTACAGAAAAACATCAACTATTGTAAAAACAAAGGAAACAGTGAGAGGAAAAGATCAAAGACAGATGAAACCTAAGAAAGGTAAAGTGAGTGTTGAGTCTTATCACTCTTTAATCACACTCATTTTCTACATTGCTATTTTTAAATGTTCTTGCCGAGTCGCTTGTGTTTGCTGGCCATGTTCGTCTTTTACAGTTGATGTGTGGTTTGTGTCTCTGTTGAATAGTTTCCTCTTTGTTACACCACAATTTGAGTCAGCTGTTAGCGCCTCCCTTTGAATAGGAGGAAACAGAAGCAGGTAGTTGTTGGTTGCACGTCAGCAGTTGTGTAATTTAGCGACTCCATCTGTGTGTGGTACATCACTGCTGTAGTGTGCGTGCAGCAAAGCACAAAGCCTGTGATCAACAGCCATTTTTCTGCTGCTGTTACAGATCTTTGTGAAGAAAAGTGAACGTCACGCTCGCCGGACAATCCTGCAGGTGCTGTTTGGACGGGTCATTTATCCCTGAATGCTCTCGGTCAAACATAGCGAGCTGCGCTAATGCTTGAATCACAGTGCCATTAGACCTAATGTTACACTCAGTAGCAACACTAGGACCCACGTTTCTTAATCCCTGCTTATTTCCTCCCTAATGGGGTCCCTCACACTTCTTAAATACATTTACAAGGACATTAGGTTTAGAAATCAAATGAACAGCTCTGAGGTTCCTTTCTTTAAGAAAGGGTAGGATTGCCCCTCACGGTCTCTAAATGAACAGCGAGGTCAGTTTATGATCATTAATATGCAAATTCTCATGACCACTGATCAATGTCCATGAGTACCATTCACAGAGAGGTGGGGAATGGCTGCAATCACAGCATGTAAGATGGTGACAGATGTACCCTTAGGCCCCTCCTCCATTCAGAGATGGTCTTTCCCTTTTCACGTAAATGGCCTCCTTGACTCCGCCCTCAAACCAGCGTTCCTCCCTGTCCAGGATGTTACATCCTCATCACTGAAAGAGTGTCCACTGGCCTGTAGGTGTAAACAGACTGCAGAGTCGTGGCCTGACGAGGTGGCTCTGCTGTGTTGTGCATCCTCTCAGCCAGAGGTTGTTTGGTTTCCCCGATGTTTAAATCCTGGCACTCCTCCTGCACTTAGGCAGCAGCTGACTTCCTGCATCACCTGGAGCTTTCTTTAGGTGCCTTCCTAGCTTTGACAGATGGGAAACCTGCAGTCAGCTGAGACTGAAGAAGTCACCTGATGATGACGAAACTGTCACAGTCTGGCTGGCAGACCGTGGGGAGGTGGGGAAACAGGACCCAAACGCCGGACTCTTCAGTGCAACAGTGTAAAACTACTTCTCCCTGAAATATTCATGTAAAGTTTTAATTATATTTTCGTTGTTTTAACCCTTCAAATCCCAGTGTTATTACATGAGCGCCCTGTGTTATAAGCCCCAAAAACCAAAAAACGAAACTAAATATTTCCACAAAAAACCAGTTGAAGTAATATGTGATTGTCATTATAAGTAGGCCTTTAGATGGACCAAAGATTGGCACCAACATACATTTTGACCTGCCATTATTTTTTTTGCATTTTTTTTGCAATTTAAAAATTAAAACTTCAAGGCCCTGAGTCTTCATTGACATCCAAGAAAAGAAGAAAAAATAAAATCATATGATGATAATTTGGGGTTGAAAAATAGCGTTTATAATGGAAGTCAATGGGCAGAAAATGGTCCCCAGGGTGATGGGTGTGGGGATTTCTGCTGCTCAGCCATTTTAGGCTGATTTAAGGAATTCACACTGGAATATTAACATTGACAGGTAAAAACTATCCTGTGGCAAGTTTGGTTATATTCCACTGAACACAGTGGAAATGGCAGCCATTTAACACATAGCAGTGGCACAAAAAGGTCCCAAGAAGGCAGGAAGGTTAAGCTGAGTGGCTTCTGTTAAACACGTGAAATAAAAACCCTGCAGAGACAAACAAAGACGCATTAATGTGTCTGAAAAAGTTTATTTAACAGAGAGAAGATGAAGTGTGTCATAAAGCTGGAGCAGTTCTACTGACGCAAACATCAAACTGAGTTTCTGGAGTTCAGTCAATTTGTACATTAACATCTTAAAACAAACAAACAGCAAATATTTTGATTATTGCTGAAGAATTAAAATAAAAAACAAAAACATTTGTATTTTAATCATTTCAGAAGTCAAGAGAAAGAGTTCATCGAATACTGAACAAACTTCCATCCATCCTCTTATCTTTATTAGGGTCACAGGGGGCGGAGCCTATCCCAGTTACGCAGGTGGAGAGGCGTGTACACCTGTACAGGTCCACAGCCTGTCGCAGGAGAAACATGAGAACATAAAAACAGTTTGGTGTTGATGAGAAAATCAAACTTGAACTGTTTGATTTCATACCTGCTGTGTGACAGGAGGTCAGAGGTCAGCAGAGGTGCCGAGTCAGCAGGTCCCAGAGGCAGCAGCAGCACAGGAGAGTCGAGCACGCCGCCAGACACGACTTCCTGCCGCCGCCCTGATCCTGCTGCTGATCCACCACGTAAACTGGAAGGACAGGAAGTCACATGACTAAAGCCTGCAGGATGCATACCCAGTATAACAACCAGTTATGACGGCTCTACAGTTTTTTCTATTTTGGGATCCGTATGATGTCATAGAGAGGAGAAATCCTTGTATGGCCATCAGAGAAGCCCCGCCTCCTGTTTGTGAGGGACAGCCAATCAGAAAACCTTGTTTTTCTTGTTTTATATGTATTTTCTTTTATGTGGTTATGTGTTCATGACGACTCAGACTCGCAGCTGCTGAGGTCGTCTGAGCATGTGCAGAGGAGGGAGGGTGGAGGCTGAGGATGGAGGAGGAAGATTTTTCCCCACTATGACACACTATGCTGACCCTGCCTGAGCTCTCTGTGTCGTGACCTTTGACCTGCCTGCGTGTTTTGGTGGGTACGAGGCCCCTGGGGGCCCGTCGAGCCTGCCCTGGTAGGCCGACTGGGTCCCAAAGGTGCTCTGTGGGGTCATCGGAGCCATGTAACCTGGATGTTCATGGTAATAGGACTGAGGGAAGGTCTGCAGAGGAAACACGTGGTTACCATAGTAACACTGATGGTCATGTGACAGTTCGTTAATTTGAAGAAAAATTTATTTTCATGCAGTCAAAGAATTTTAAATCCTAAAACTGAAAAGAGGCTGAAATATAAAACCAGAAGCTTCATAATCTCTGATGATCCTCAGGATGCTGCAGCAGTGCATGCTGGGTACCTGGTACGGAGAGCTGGGGAAGAAGCCAGGCTGACAGGCGAGAGCTGTAAAGAAACAACAGGATCAAAACTTAAAGCTCAGTCTGAGAAATGAAAACAGCTGATTGGCTCAGATTCTGCAGGTTTCCTGAACTGAATTCTTCTGTCCCAGCCGCCTGTGAACGCACCTCAGCCGCCTGTGAACGCACCTCAGCCGCCTGTGTGCCTGCATCCTCCCTGCTCCACCCTCCTTCCTCCTCTTCCTCCTCCTCCCTGCTCCACCCTCCTTCCTCCTCCCACCTGCTCCACCCTCCTTCCTCCTCCACCCTGCTCCACCCGTGTGAGTAAAGGCAGAAGAAGCTCATCACATAACTAAACTTTAACTAATGACTTTAATAAAGGCTGTTGCTGTGGCAGTGATGGTCCGTGTTGGTCAAGTTACTTGAAAAAAGTAATTAGTAATTAATAACCAGTGATGGGAATAACAGAGTTACCAACGGCGTTACTAACGGCGTTACTTTTTTCAGTAACGAGTAATCTAACTAATTACTATTCCTATCGTTACAACACCGTTACCGTTACTAACAAGGAAATGCGGTCTGTTACTGTTTTTCAACAGACGGCTGAAGCTGTGTTCAGCTCACTGCAGCTTATATCAGCTGCAGGAAGTAGCTGTAAGAATCAGGACGCTGCAGCTTTAAGCAGCTGCGCTCCTGCGGACGGTAACCATCACTTTCTGGCACAACAGCTGGAGCTCAGGGGGCAAAACAATCGCACGAGTGCTGCTGTTTGACTGAGGAAGAATAAAGGAGTCGTGGTCAATCACATGACCACTTACAGACAAAGCAACAAGGTGACATGTACCAGTTTATAAACTGTGTTGATCGGCCAGTAAAACCAGAGTCATGATAAACAAGATAACAAGTTAAAAGGTTAAAACTAATAAAGTTTTAAAAAGAGACTTTTCCATTTGATTACATTTTGTATGATGATGATGCAGAAAAAGCAGAACTGGGCTGAAAGATCTAAATCGTGTTTTTAAAAAGTAACTAAGTAATTAATTACTTTTGAAAATAAGTAATCAGTAAAGTAACGGGATTACTTTTTGGAGGGAAGTAATCAGTAATTAGTTACTGATTACTTTTTTCAAGTAACTTGACCAACACTGTATACAACAGTCTTATTTACACTCTTTCAAATAGATGCAAGTAAAACAGCAGAAAGAAGTAAAATCAAAGCCTCAGCAGCTCTGAGTCGCTCTTAGATCTGTTGTCACCTGTTTAGCAGGAGTGGGGCGGGTGGAGGTTTGCCCGGTGCCACAGCCGTCATGTCAGTGGGCGGATCCGGCACTCGGTGCTTGTTGGAAGTTTAGGGGTTTTTTTTCGCTGTAAAAAGAAGTTTTCTTCCCACGCACAGCGGACACTAATGTTTTTGTCACTTTTTATGGAATCAAACTCAAAGTAATGTGATTACATCCACGCTTTAAACGCTGCACGCTCATACTCTCTCTGCACTCGATATATTACCACTGTTGATCTGCACACAACTGTTGTCACGAACGTCGCGCTCGCTTACGTCACTGTCATGAGACATTCTCGCAATAAAATCACGGTTTTAGCAACGCAGGGTTCCTACGGGAACGGTAATCTAATTAGCTTTATTCCAATGGTAATCCCTTACTTTACTCGTTACTTGAAAAAAGTAATCTCATTACAACGCGTTACTGCCCATCACTGGTGATGGCACATGCCAACCTTTGACCTCTGTGGCTGAACATGAAGCCAGTTTTGTGTCTTTCAGAGTAAAACTTGTGCAGCGCTGTTGCACACAGGAAGTGATGTCAAAGATAAAAGAAGACAGACCTGGAGAGAAGACGGGGGCCGAGGGGCCCTCAGGGAAGTGAGGACGGTACGGCGGAGGCTCGGCGCTCATCCTGGAGGGACGGTCGGCTGATGGCGTCGCTGTAGAAGAGGAGAGCAGAGACACTGAGCGGCTGTCTGAGCGTGGATGCTGACGCGTCTCCTGAGTCAGAGTCAGGTCAGTGAACGCTGCCTCACAGCTCCATAATCCAATCTGCTGCCACAGACCTCCACCTCTCTGTCAACACTGTTTTTATTCATGCTCAGGATTGTTGGTGTCAGCTGAGCCTTATTACCGTCTGCACAGCACAAAACTTCCAGCTGAGACACAAAGAAGCTTTCAGATGTTTGAACGGGGACTCAAGGTTTCCCATAATTACTTCAGAGCTTCAGTTTAGTCGTCATTACTTTATTACCAGACAACTTGTAGCAGAAAGTTCATTTTAACCAAATAACCAGACTCCATTCACGAATCCTTCAATTTAAGGTTTCACAAGCAATCCTAAGAATTCCAAACTAATTCATTTTACACTTCTGGAATTTTACAGTTTCAAAGTGTCGTCTCTTCAGTTCGTCTCTGTTTAACCCACCTCACTGCAAAAAAACGTCAGAATCCAGGAAACTTTGACCTCAGTCTGCTGCCCGCCTGTAAGAAACCTGCAGTCATCACAGAGCCTTTAAACGTGTGGTTTTTAAATGGAGTCTGGTGTGACAGAATCTGAACTCACCTTCCAGCTGAAGACAAACTTCTGCTAAATCATTGATTTTCTCTCCGGTGAGCTGACAGACGACTGACGGGCTGAGGAGGGCAGACAGCTGCCAGAGGCAGAGGAGGTGAGGTCAGAGGTCTCCTCCTCCTGCTCCTGCTCCTCCTCCTGCTCCACTGATGGTGGCTTCCTGTTTGTTTTTCTTGCAGCGTTTGGGCTCAGACTAGTTCACAGGAAGCCAAATAAAGTCTGCAGCTTTCAGGAGTCACCCTGGAAACAGCTTCAGAGATATCTGCTCATACAAACTGATCACTGATCAATAACATTCAGCCTCATCTCTTTATTTTTTTGTTGATAATTTATCATCTTTGAACGTATTTTAATTTTTCAATATTTTTCATTTTTGGTTCTGTTTTTCTATCTTTTTTACATTTTTAATATTTTATTTTTCACTTTTTAAAATCGTTTTTAACTGTTTCTGTTTTATTATTTTGTTATTTGTTGTCTTTGTTTTACACAAACAATAATAATATCGATTTTTCTTTCCCATTATATGTGTTATTGTTTCATAGATAATAATGTTTTACATTTGTATTAATAAGATTTATTATTTTATTAACATTTTTATTACTTGTATGATTTTTGTGCTTACTTTTAAAATATTTATATTCATTATAAATGTTTTTTACATTTTTATTTAATTTAATGTGTAAAAAATAAATACAATTTTTTTTACATATAAATGTTATTTCTTTAAACAGCTGTTGCTCGAGTTTCATACCAGAAAAAAATGTTTTTATCAGTTTATTATTGGTTCATTTATACATGACATCATTGATCACTTTTACTGCGAGGAAACAACGACAGCCTGTCAGATGCTCAGAAACTCAATCTTACCTAATAACAGTAAATACAGCACAGCTTCTATTTAAGGGTACGTCAGCCAATCAGGAAGCAGAAGGAGAGTCAGATGTCACTGTGGGCGTGGCATTTGTTTCAGTTCATGCCTGCATGCAAACTGCTGCTTTCAGCACAGGAAACAGGCCAGTTTATCTTCAGTCTGTTTCTCCAGCGCGTGTTCATCGCCCTCTGGTGGCCGAGTTAGTCAGTGCAGCTTTAAAACACGATAATGAAGCTCAAAGCAGAACAAACAGACGCGTCTCTACAGTTTTTGCTACGTGTCCTCTGTTTACAGGAAGTCTTCCTCCACCTTGGATGTGAAGCGGTCCTTTTTACTAACGTGGGCGGATTTTCACTGTTACCCTTTGAGCCGATCGCCACCTCCTCTGCTCCTCCCTCGTTTGTGCTCGTTTGTGCTTGTGGTGGTGACAGACCCTGGAGAGCCGCACAGAGTTCAGGTGAGGCCGTGGCAGTCACTGCCACGGCCTCACCTGAACTCTGTGAGTAACTGTGAGTAACTCTAACATCATCAGTCACACACAGAGACTGATGATGTTACCTCTCAAATCAAACGCCTCACAGTTAGGAGGAGCAGATGTGACTCCGCCCCTCGAGGGGAGGAGCTGTGACGACAGGAAACAAGAAAATGAACTTCAGTTACGACTCATAACCTCGGTTCTATGTGCACAGATGGAGCTGAAGGGGTCAAAGGTCAGGGCTCAGCCTTGTTTATGGTGTGGATGGATGCTTTCAGCGATGAACCTGCTAGCCTTTAAACTTTCGGACGTGTTGGTGGAGGTTTTGATTGATTTCGTCCTTCACTCATCCTGCTGATCAATCACAGCGACTGATTCAGGTGTGTTTGTGGTCCAAGCATCGTGTTCTGGAGTTGCTGGTGATGTCACTCAGCCAGGCGGACCACCAGAGCCCTATGTGCACAGAGTTCAGCCAATCAGAGGCCGGTCTGGAGGCCCAGTGTGGTCAGGGGTAACATATCTGGAGAATCAGCTACCCTAACCCCTGGGGGCTCTGGTGGTCCCGCCTTCATCATTAGGACGTGGCGGCCTGTTTGTTGCGGAAAGTTTCAAAAAACGCCATCATGCCCTTCCTCACACTGCTGCTGCTGCCGCTACCCTTCGCCATCCTCTGCGCCATCATGCTGGAGCTGCTGCCGCCATGGTGACGGGATGTGAGGGGAGGGAAGGCGGCGCCATCCATGGAGTTGGCCCGTTTCACCTTTGACGGGTTTGCACGCCATGATTTGGTCCTTGGGGGAGGAGTCTGAGCCACCAGACACTTCTGATACTGGACCTGAAGGAGCAACAGCAGCCAACAGAGGGCGCCAGAGGAATGATTTATTCTTATGATCAATATTTATGCAATATATCAACAAAGTCCTCAAACCAAAACTCTGAGTGTACGTCAGGTGATCAGTGTGATGTCCGTGACATCGCTCACCATGCACGCAGCCTGGACGGCCTCGGAGATGATCCCAGCGTCCGGTTCACACCAGAACACGTGACATTCAAACTGCTGCGTGCCGCCGTCCACGATCACTGCGAAGGTGTGGCTGTCGTGACCGACGCCCAGGAAGGTGAGGAAGCGTACCTGACACTCCCAGAATGGCTCGTCGCCGTCCTGTCAGCACGACAGGAGGAGGGTTAAACACAGCCATGATGACCTTTGACCTGAAGTCTATGTGCATCGAGGACTGTACCTCTCCTTTCCACAGAGACAGGACGTTATCGGTGACGTGGATCACGGTCGGCTCCCAGTCGTCTCGGTCTGTGGAGTTCATGATGCTTTCTATCGCTCGGTTCAACACCTCCATACCTGCGACACACATCAGCGACCTTTAACCTTTTAATCACACAATATTAAAACACTCCTACTGGTTACACTAAACATTCACAGAGGGTTTTATTTCCACCGAGGCCCTCCTGATCGGAGACCTCAACATCTGCGATCGTCCACGTCAGATGTTCCCTGTGGCGCTTCAGGCCAGTTTCAGGTCGCTCAGCTGAGCCGTGCATCTCCAGGTTTCATGACCAGGACTCACCTGGTCTCATGTTTGGGAGCCGTGTATAAAAAAGATCCTAAATAATTAGAGCAGTATTTTGTTAAGTCGCTTGAATTAAAGCTGAAAGTCTGCATCATGGTTGTCTGATGATCACCTGTATGTGCGTGCTGTACATGAGTGTATATCATGGTCCAAAGCACCAGTGTTTCCAGTGAATGCATATTAATGGTTGAGCTCAGCCCAGGTGTGACAGGTGTGTTTATGTCCTACCCATGGCTCGCGACACCGGCAGGTTGCCGATGTACTGGACCTCAAACTTCTGCACCTGCTGCCGCACTGCCTCCAGAAACTCCACTGAAACGACAGCAAGATCAATAATCAGCCAAAATTAGTGCAGGACCAATCAGAGCGCAGCGTCTACACTAAGGACGCACGGCAGGTGACTCACCTTGTCTCGGCAGGTCCTCAGGTGAGATGCTCTCCATGGTCAGGGAGCGGGACGGCCTCATCAGAGCCTTCTCAGACATCATCTAAACACAGAGTGTAGCGGAGTAAAAAACGCTGACCTCTGACCTCTCAGGTAAACCAGCTGACCCACAGCTGCAGGTGACCCTGAGATGTGGGTGACCTCCACTGACCTTTGAGCACATCTCATGCAGCGCCGTGGCGATGGCTTTGGCTGGAGCGTCGCAGCGAAACACGTGACACTTCAGCACACAGCTGTCCTTATCCCCCGCCACGAAGGCAAAGTCCCTGAATGCACCACACACACACACACACACACACACACGCACACACGCACACACGCACACACACACACGCACACACACACACACGCACACACACACACACACACGCACACACACACACACACACACACGCACACACACACACACACACACACACGCGCACACACACGCACACACACACACACGCACGCACACACACACACACACGCACGCACACACACACGCACACACGCACACACACACACACACGCGCACACACACGCACACACACACACACGCACGCACACACACACGCGCACACACACACAGGCACACACACACGCACGCACACACACACGCGCACACACACACGCACGCACACACACACACACGCACACACACAGCGGACCGATCAGGTGGTGATCAGCAGCTGAACTCAGTTAATGACCCTGACATGTGGAGGAGGCTGTGAGTGTAAGGGTAGTGGTTTACCTGTCCCTGCCCAGGTGTGAGGGGGCGTGGCAAAGAAACACAGAGAGTTAGTGTAAACAAACCGAAGCATGCAGGAGCACAAACCAGGAGTTCAGGTCAGCGAAGCACAAACACAGGAAGCGGGGAAATACGCTCTCTGATTGGCTCACCTGCCATTGTTGCAGCCCACCCCCCAAACACGGATATTGATGATTGGCTGACAGTGCAGGGGGGTGTGGTCTAATGGGTCCAACAGGGTCAGGGTGTCTTTTTTCAGAACTAGCATCATCTCGCGGCCCTGCAGACAGACAGGTGGATGGACAGGTGATAAACAGGTTCCACAGGACACACGTGCACTTCCTGCATCCTGCCACAGGAGGGCAGCAGGTGTCTCACCTCCCCCCAGGCACCCAGCCGGTCTCTCTGCTCGGGGCTGCTGCAGTGAGACAGCTGCTGGATGACGTTACTAACAGCGAGGCTGCTGCGACCAGGAGAAAGGTCCTCCTCCTCCACCTGCAGCCAGCCGAGGGAGCGCACGGCAAAACACTGGACAGGTGGAGGGGGAGACAGGTGGAGAGGGAGACAGGTGGAGGGGGAGACAGGTGGAGGGGGAGACAGGTGGAGAGGGAGACAGGTGGAGGGGGAGACAGACAGTAGGTTGATGGGTGACAAACAGAAACCAGGACACAGAGGCAGAGAGATTAAATCAGATTAATGCGCAATAAAACGAGGTCGAGAGACACAGACACAAACAAAGAGAGAGAGAGAGTGAGATTAGCGCAGATTAGAGCACCAGAATAAGTCCTGGACCAACGAGGACCTCTCGTTTCTGTGTTCAACACGTCGTTCCAGAAACCTCTCCATCATTTTCATCATGTTCACACAGGAAGTCGAATGTGCCCTTAATTTATTACCTGTGTAAATGAACCATAACCACAGGGGGCGCTGTGGCCCCAGTCAGAGTTAAAGTGACAGAGTTTTTATTTATTTGACAGAATCAGGTATTATTAATGTTGCTGTCTCACCTTGGAGTCGGGGTCGTGGTTGGTGAGGTCATCTTCGTGCCACGAAGACCTGAGAAACAAAAACAGTATCACCTGCACAGGTGTAGAGTGCAAACAGCAGGTCCTCATGATTACAAGGATCAGTGTGTCCTCATAAGTCTGCAGAACTACAGTGAGGACCAGGGTCGGGGTCCAGGACACACCTGTGGGGATGTTTGTAACCAGTGGGGACAGCTGTGACGGGACTTCAGCTGTACGAGGACGTGTTTACAGTGAGGATGTGTGTCCACTGTGAGGATGTGTGTCCACTGTGAGGATGTGTGTCCACTGTGAGGACGTTTAGTCGTCATTCTTTAAAGGACAGCTGAGTGTCCTGGACCTGGACACCTTTAAGCTGTCATGGTGGGAACACATCACCCATACTGCACATGTATGTGTTACCTGTCCTCAGGTGGTCCTTCTGTCTCCTTGTTGGAGCTCTGCTGTCCAGCCTCCTCCTGCTGAGACACCACAGAAGAAGAAAAGCCTGAGGTGACCGGGTCAATCTGAGCAGGTTTACTGGAGCAGGTCTGCTTCTTCTCACCTGGGCATCGAGCAGCTGCGGTGTCCCTGTAAGACGGGGATGTTGCCACTGGGTGGCGCCGGTGGGAACGTGCCAGTAGTACGTTCCCGTGGAGTCTTTGATGGTTCTCCAGCCAGAGGGAAGGTCTGGGTCCAGCAGCAGGTTCTGGTCTGTCCAGATGTTGTCTGCAGGGACACAAAGCAGGTAAATGTGAACTGTTTAAAAGATGGAGCAAGCTTCTGTCTCTGAGAACATGGGCGGGGCTTAAACCTGCATTCAATCTGATGGCCACCAGTGGGCGATGTGTGTGGTTCCTGTTCTGTTCATGAGTCGCTCTATCACACGTGTGACAGACTGGAGCATCGACAGGAGCACGCTCATTGGCTGACAAACTGTGATCGACTGATTAGCCAATGAATGTGCGCCTTCACATTTAGACCCTTTTGTATTGTCTATATCAGTAAGTATTTTTAACAGCGCCCTCTGCAGGTCACAGCAGTGGATGTAGCTGGCGACCGCAGCCGGCTGCATCGGATCGTCAAAGCAGCTGCCGACACCATCGAACATCTCTGCCTCTGCTGCATCTTTCACAAACGCTGCATCAGTCAGGCCTCCTGCATCGTGCGTGACCCCTCACACGACTCTTTTCTCCTCCCTCCCATACGGCAGACGCTGTTGCAGCACCGGGGCCGATCCTGCAGACTGCGGGACAGCAGCTGAACTCACCACAGGCTCCTCCCCCCCACACACACACACAAACTGTAAAGTGACTCTATTGGACGCCACAGACCACTGCTGGATGCTGCTCTGTGGACAGTCCTGCTTATGTTGATCACTTTGTTTCACACTGTGAAGCTGCTACGTTGGTCATTCTAAACAAAGTCACTTTAAATCTCAATTGTCAATTTTAGACTGTTATTAACCCTTTTACCTCAAAGTGTACATTTACTCCCCTTTATATTTTTAGATTTATTCTTATTCGTACTCTTCCTATATGTTGTTCTTGTGCTCTGTATGGAACGTCATCTCGTCTCCATATACCGAACTGTACATGGCAGAGATGACAATAAAGTTTACTTTGAGTTTGAAAACACTCGTTGAAGATTTTACAAAATCTTAAATATTCTTAAATTATTTTAGTCTTCTGTTTAAACCAACTAGCACCCCGTGATGATGATGATGATGATGATGAGTGTTACTCCATCCATAAATGCGAGTCAGGGTTCAAATAAAGCACTAGCCAAAGTAATCCCATTACTGCACTCATCTCTAATCGTGTCGTCAAACTTCTTTCAGATGTGAAAATGTTCAAATGTTCTGAACTCAGAGTTCAGACAAACATTCATTTTGTGTGCAGCTGAAACATGCTGCTCACTGTCAGCTCCAGCTTTGAGTCCACAAACTGAGCTCAGACATCCATCACCTCACAGCTGCTTTAACCTGCGTCCTCATATGTGCACATCACATTTTGGGTTATTTAGACCAAAATACTCAATTTTGCTCTACAAGGGCCTGATGTCCACTTACGAGGACATTATGCTGCTACTGTAATATCGAAATTTTAAACAAATATCCTCATTTTTCCTTAAAAACAAAAATCAGGTAATTCTTTGTTTTTACATTCATCAGGTCCCAATCAGCCCAAATATCAAAGAGAGATTAAAAATGCTGCTGTGGAAGAGTTCGGGTCGTATGGGGTTAAAGCACCGCTCTGCCCATCATCAGATCAGGTATCGATCCCGGGACATCAGCACTGCTGTCTGCTGCAGAGGACACGTCCATGCACGCGCAGTCAGCGCTGACACATCACAACTGCATCGGTTCACTTTGAAAGCAACGGCACTTACAATCATTTTAAATTCAATGAAGTGAGCGGTTGCATTTCTGTATAGACACATTCAGCAGCTCACGTTTAATGAAAGCGTCCTTTTAAAGGCAGCTGAACGCTCTGTGATTGGCTGCTCTCTGCACTGAGTCAGCGATGTTCAGATGTGCGTCCGTGGATCTGAAACGTTTTCTCAGGCGGATTCTGAACGAGCTGCTTCTCTGGTTCCCTGCAGGGTCCTGGGTGGTTCTGGAGAATCATGAGCCTGAACATAAGTTTGTTTCCACGAGCTGTCCCCCGAGCATGGACACGTCCACCACCTTGTGTCCTTCAGGCCTCCTGCTCTGCTCTCACACTGCTGACTCTCTGAGCTCTGAATCTTCCTGTTTTATTCCTGATATCTCTGTAAAAACTACAACAGGAGAGGCCGGCGGTGATCGGAGGTCACGCTGCGTTAGAGGAAGAGAGGAAACCGGAGAAGCTGTGAATAATTAATAAGTGCTCCGAGACACCAGACACTGAATGGGCTGATTAAAAGACAACGATACGATCAGCCTGAGACGGGGAGGCGGGGCCATGCTGCTGACCAGCAGAGCTGCGGCCTGAAAGTCGTTCCCACAGCAGAGCACTGATTGTGTCAGACGACAGTTACCTGTGATTGGGAGCTTATACACACTGAGACGCTTACATTCAGTCATGTGGGGGATTTAATATTCCTGGTATATAATCACACGTGTTTCAGATTAAGATGAAAGTTTAAAGTCACGCTCATCCAAACCTTGATTTTAGTCTGTTTCCCCAAACAGGGAGAGACGCCTGCTGAGCATGAACTAAAGGTTTGTCTCATAAATGTTCATGTTGAAGCTGAACGTTGAGCTTCTGCTGGTTCAGGACTGAGACGGCACCAACGACTGAGATACGAATATAAGAAATACTTTGATTATCCCGTGTTTGGGAAGCTTCCTTTACAATAATAATTGTAAAGGAAGCTTTACAATTAAGCTCTATATGTTTAAACCACATATAGAGAGACTTGTAAAGAAACTGAGACTTAAACTTCGTTTTTCTTTTGCAGTAAAAAAACGTCTTGTCACTGCAACCTTTTTATCTGTGTTAGATTATGGTGACATTCTGTATATGAACGCTTCTTCTTCATGTCTTCTAATGTTGGACACGATGTATCATGCTTCCTTGAGGTTTATTACCAACTGTAGATATCTGACCCATCACTGTGACTTGTACTTAAGAGTAAAATGGCCTTCTTTGGCCATTAGAAGACAGGGGCACTGGTACACTTTTATTTACAAAGCTATGCTAGGATTGCTGCCTCCTTATATTTGTACTTTGCTCACAAGGACAAATAGTGGTTCTTACTCCTTACGTTCAAATGATCAGCTGCTGTTGTCTGTTCCCCTTGTCCGCACAGAGCTGGGGAAGAAAGCCTTTGTGCACTCTGCGCCTTTTTCGTGGCACCTGTTACAGAAAGACTGGAAACTGACTGAACTGTTGTCTTTAAATGTTTTTAAAACTAAACTCAAAGGCCTACAGACTGCCTCAATAATGTGTAATTGTTTTCTGTAATTTTAACTTTGTTTGTTCGTATGTATTTGTTTGGAAATGTGCTGCCTCTTGGCCAGGACTCCCTTGAAAAAGAGGTCTTTGATCTCAACGGGACATTCCTGGTTAAATAAAGGTTAAATAAAAAAATAAATAAATAATAATAATAATAATAATAATAATAAGAGAGACTCCATCTGTTGGTCAAAGTTACAAATTTTTGTTATTTTTTTTCTTTTTGTTTGTTTTTTCAAGAAAAAAATCCGCCTTAGCTTTTTATTCATTTTCTAATCTGTATTTGGGACATTATTTTGTACATGTGTGACCCGGCTGTTTTAAATGGTATGAATAATAGAAATGAATGATGTACCGCGTTACGTATTTAAAATACAAAATATGAGTAACTGTATTCCGTTACAGTTACCGTTTAAAAAGGTGGTATTCAGAATACAGTTACTTTGTTGAAATAAAGGGATTACACGGCGGTACTTCCTGTTTCATATGTTCGGCTATGCCCTCTCTGTTTTTGGTTTCCACGCCCCAAACAAAACGAGGCTCTAATGTCTGTGTCTCAATCTCGCGGCCCATGTCACCTCTACTTGCAGCCGCATGATGATACGAAGGAAGAAGTTATTCACAAAAATGATTTAATATGAAGGCAACAGGCAGAGTGTTACGGGCATCGCCCTAAAGCAGCGGTCCCCAAGCCCCGGGCCTCGGACCGGTATCGGTCCGTGAGTCGTTTGGTACCGGGCCGCAAGAGTTGAGGCTCAGGTGTGAAATGTTTGGTTTTCAGGGTTTTTATCATTTTTCAGCGTTATTTTGTTATCGTTTTTATCGTTTACTCGGTTTTCCTGGGTCTTTTCACGCGTGTTATGAATAAATCTTCTTTTTTTCGGTACCGGTACTGGTTTTATTTTGTTGTATTTATCCGCGACACCTTAAAGGCCGGTCCGTGAAGATAATGTCGGGGATAAACCGGTCCGTGTAGTCCGTGCTGCAGGGAGAATGGACTGCTGTACCCGTTATGGGTCTGTGAGCGAGGAGGGAGAAAAAGGAAAAGTAGGAGCTGTCACCGAGCAGAAACGGGAGCTGGAAGCATGTAAATCAAATCAAATCAAATCACTTTTTATTGTCACATCACATGTGCAGGCACACTGGCACAGCACATGCGAGTGAAATTCTTGTGTGCGAGCCCCACAAGCAACAGAGATGTGCAAACACAACAACACAAACGAGCAAAATACAAGAATGGCCAACCTGAAACTAATAAATATATGTACAATATATAATAGTGTATGCATTTCTGGATGTGTATACTAAATATTTTCCTACGTGTGTGTGTGTGTGTGTGTGTGTGTATACACATTTTTACAAATTAAATAGTAAAAAATAAATAAATAAATAATAATAATAATAAAATATATAAAATATACAGAGTTGAATATGTGCAGAACAAGTGGCATTTATATACAGTGTGGAGTGCATAATGTTGAAGTTCCAGTAGTGAAGCTGAGGTGTCTATGACGTGTTCAGCAGTCTGATGGCCTGGTGGAAGAAGCTGTCTCTCAGTCTGCTGGTACGGGACCGGATGCTGCAGAACCTCCTTCCTGATGGAAGCAGTCTGAACAGTTTATGGCTGGGGTGACTGGAGTCCTTGATGATCCTCCCCGCTTTCCTCAGGCAGCGCTTCCTGTAGATGTCTTGGAGGGAGGGAAGCTCACCTCCAATTATCCGTTCAGAGCACCGCACTACTCGCTGGAGAGCTTTGCAGTTGTAGGCGTAAATATAATGTAAATATAATAATAACCACTGCAGCCAAACAGGGAGCCTGACGAGCCCAGCTGTAAGTAAGCTGTTAAGACTCGACTATACGCTGTGTTCGTGTTTTCCTCTGAAACAATAAGTTCTGTTGCAGCAGCCTTTCAACGCCTCTCTCTGTCTCTGCTAGCAAAGTTGACCCAGACAACAAAGCAAAGCTAGTTTTCAGCTACGAGCCGACACGAACCCGACGTATTAGCCAGAGGTCCCTTTACTACGGTTCGGAGCCGCGGACCTGTTTTCTATACGAGATCACTGCAGAAAGTGCAGCCTTACCTAATGTCCACCTACTGTTACTCATTTATATTAAGATTTAAACATCTAGTTGTGTTGGTGTGGAGAGTAACCTTCAGTAATAGTAATAAATCACAGCAATAGGACATTCATGTAGTTGTAAAAAAGCATGATAATATATTAAGTAATCCAAAGTATTCAGAATACGTTACTGTCATTGAGTAACGTAACGGAATATGTTACAAAATACTTTTTGGATTATGTAATCTGTAATCTGTAGTGGAATACGTTTCAAAAGTAACCTTCCCAACGCTGCATATATATGAGAAACGATGGCAGCTCTGAGTCTGGTCCAGCCCTGGATACAAACAGCTGACTTCACAGGCTGTGACCTGAGCGTCCTGTGTGCCGACTGCAGCGGAGCTTTGGCTCATGATGACCCTTTAAAGACGAGTGATGGAGGACAAACACCAGCGTCCTTCTTTAGACTTTGTTGTGTTTTCCTGTCCCTCTCTAAAATGTTTTTGGGCCTAATGAGCCTGATGAGGACCCCGAACACCAGAAGGTCAGTCAGTTAGCCAGTAAAGCTCACAAAAAAGGTTGCATTAACAATAAAAACACTGAAGACTATTTCTGCTTATTCTGTTACTTTTCCTCCAATCAGCACTCATATGCTGGTTAGCTGGAAGACTTAAAGTGAGCATTTAGGTTATATATCCAAATGCTTCGCTCCGTGTAGCCACGTACCTGCACAAACAAACTCTAGAGCCAGGCTAGGGCTAACACATGGTATCATGCTAACAGACCCCAAATAACAACAACAACAAATGTTCTTAAATATCTGTGAACCTGTGTACCCCCTCTCTGCCTCCAGTAATATTTCTGTTTATATTTATACATTTGACAGCTTAACGTTGACTACAGTGATGGCTGTGCTGACAGATCTGCTGCAGCTGGATAATCCACGTTGACAGTAACTGTGTGAAAGGTGCACCTGCTGGCTACATACATGATGTACTGACACAGACTGAAGCTAAAGCTCTAAGGTTCAATCATGACAACATGCTAACACAACGAACATAAGCTAACAAGTTTAGAATCACGAGTCTGTGTCAGAGCAGTGAAGCTAAAAGGTCAGAGGTCATGAGATTATGCTAACAGGCTGCAGTTTCATTTTTGTGGACAAACACGTTAGCAGGTCCTGGTTAGGCAGCAGCATCACCAGGACCCCTGTTTGCATGTATGTGTGATTGTGTGTGTCTTACCATCATAGTTGACTATAATGATGGCCAACATGTAGTCCTTGCCCATCATGGCTCCGCCCTCCAATACGTGTGTTCCAATCAGCTGATCACCAACACACACATACACACGGGCCCAGAGGACGGTTGTTAACGTCTTCTCCCGTTCGCCTCTCTCTCTCTCTGTCTGTCTTTCTCAGTGTCTCTCGTTCCTCCGGCTGTCGCTCTCTCCGACGACACCATCAGTCTTCTTCTTCTCCTCCTTTGTGCTTGCCCAGCGTTTGTTTCTCCCTCTCTCTCCCTCCTCTCTGCCTGATAAACGATGCTGCTTGTCCTCCTCTCCTCTCTGTCCTCCCTCTCCCTGACTCTCCTCCTCCTGCTGATGTCATCACTCCCCTCCCTCTCCTATCTCACCCTTCACTGTAAAAAACTCAGTGTTACTACTGTGGTCGTGTTCACATAATGTCTGGTAAACAGTCAACTCGAGGCACTTCATATTGTACAGTAGACCCTACAATAACACATACAGAGAAAAACCCAACAATCATATGACCCCCTATGAGCAGCACTTTGGCGACAGTGGGAAGGAAAAACTCCCTTTTAACAGGAAGAACCAGGCTCAGGGAGGGGTGGGGCCATCTGCTGTGATTGGTTGGGGTGAGAGAAGGAAGACAGGATAAAGACATGCTGTGGAAGAGAGACAGAGATTAATACTCCTCCAGATTTGGAGGTCTGATTCTCATTCCCACTGTTTCACACTCGGCTGCAAACCGTTCCAGTGCGAGCTGGAGGCCAGCACTCCATGAAGCCAACAGAACCACATTTTTTTACAAAAAAACAAAGAAGAGACTCTGAGACCACCCAGTGAAGCCTTCAGACACTTCGCTACGCCTAGACGTTCTGTCCATAAAAGTTATGAAGAGAATCGATGACAGAGGGCAGCTCTGGCTGAGTGCAACACCCACTGGAAACCAGTCTGACTTATTGATGACTACGCGGACCGAGGTTGTATTAGGATGGCATGGCCTGCTTCAGAGACAGGGATGATAAATATGAACAAGTATCTCTGCCTGGTTTTAGACATCCAGCAGTTAATGTCATCAGTGCAGCTGACAGAGGTCACATCATAAGATCATCTGCACGGAACAGCAGGAGATGTTGTGGTTCGTTATGATTGTACCAAGTGGGAGCATGTAGAGGCTAAAGAGCAGTGGACCGAGGACAGAACCCTGAGGGACCCCTGACTGGAGTGTGATTACTTTGACCGTTAGATATGGTGACAGGCAATTCATTTTGTTTGTTTTCAAATCATTTGCTGAGAAATGAAAGATTATAAATGATTAATTATCAGTGGCTCTAAGAGGTGTGACACAGATGTGACAGGTTGGTGGGGTCGAGTACAGAGACTGTAACTGATGAGGAACTTCAGGTGAGAAAGTTTAAAAATGGTCTTGTGGAGTTGAACCTCTATTTCCTGGATCAAAGTTTCACTTTTCACTTCACTAACGGGAGCACGATACACGGTTATTAGTTTGACTTTCACAATAAAATACTCCAGAGATCAACTAATGACTGCATCCAGGTTCATTAGTTTGTTTACAGTCTCGCTCTCTCTTTATTTCAGGCTCACTGCGTGTCTCACTACGTCATCATATCTGTGACACAGCGGCCACGTGTCCCGGAAATGTTTGTAATGCTGGGAGTTCGTGAAGCTCGAGACATTTCAAGATACATAACCATTTCCTTTTCAAAGTAAAAGCCTTAACATTAAACGTAAGAACATGTTTAAACGCAACACTATAATCGTTTATTTTATTTTCTAGTTTCTGGGCTTTTACTAACATTTATAAATTATTAACTCTAAAAAGTCATCTTGTTTCTTTGTTTGCTTGTCATAATCAGAAAACATGTATATTTACTCACTTAAGTAACTCAGTTATTGTATAATATTATTGTTAAATGTTATATTTTTATTATTTTATCATAGGTTATTATTTTATATGCAGCGATTTATTTTATTCCAATAATTCAGTGGTGACAGAAGAGTTTTCTCTGTTTTTGCACATCTATCTCACCTTGAACAAGAAAAAATACATATAAAAATGCATATCCTTTCTAATATTGGTCTGTGTAAATGCTATCATATTTATTCAGAGTGATATTAGAAAAATATAAAATAAATAAACGTTTCAAGAAACGTTTATTTTGAAGCTGGACCGGAAACCGGAAACCGTTCCCCGTGCAGTCTGACGCGGGCCCGGCGTGTCCCGTCCACAGCAGGACTCTGTGTCGGTTTACTTTAAGTTTAATTTGGACCAAAGTTGCCCCGAAGCTTCGGTCCCTGTTTAGCTCGGTGGATTAGCCTCCCGGTTAGCTTAGCCCAGCTTCCCGCCGCTGTTCTCTGGACTCCAACATGGAGGACATGTACGTTAAACCCGGTGAGTTTCCTCCTCCCGGCACAGAGCGGCTCTGCCTCCATGAAGAAGGACATTAATGTTAATGAACGGCGTCGTGCCCGGTAACGATCTGCTCTCCTCTCATCGCCTATTAACAGAACACAGTGACGAACTTCATTCACAAATCTGTGAATTTAAAGTTTTTAGGACTACAGGCTGTAAATAAATAGCGTGTAAACATAATCTGTGTCAGGTGCCAGTTATTGGGTTGTTATTCGACATTCGGCCAGCAAACAATCCATAAAATAGAAAACGAGGTTTAATTAGTGTTTTATTTAACGGTAACGGGCTGTTGCGACTTGTATGAGTACGTGTAAGGTTACATTTGAATTTATGTCTGATTTAAACATGCCGTTTGTAGCTGATTTCTCTATGAGTGGAGTCTGCGTGTTCAGAATGATGAACCGGAGTTTGGTTGGACTGGCTGGACACGTAAATGAGTCCGCCTGCTCAGCTGGAACAGAATCACCTGAGAGCCAGGTAGTACCGGACTGCAATCACGTGGTCAGCTGACTCCGAAGGGAGTCTGTGTTTATCCAACATCAGAGACACCGCGCGTGGAAAGAAAGACGAGACGAACCTCATTCAAAAACTTGTTAGTTTTACATTTCGCGGAAGCTTCAGCCAGCTAACACACACCTGGTACCTGTAAATGTTAGTGTTTCTTAATCCTGAGTGTATTTAGGTTCGGCTCACGAGTCATGCACCAGATGATCATCATCCAGGTGCAAACAGGAGTTTCATTTGATGTTTCCACAAACTGAAAGTCCTGATCAGGTTATAGCGGAAATCACGTGATCAGTGACGGCTCGATAAACGACCTGACTGACCTCCTTATGTTTACACACACGTGGACAACGTTAGTGTTGCTGTTTTTAGATTCCAGAGCTGCTTTCATTGATCAGTTATTGATTACGAGGCATCAGATGGTGTGTTTCTGTCTGACCGATGAGGGTCATTGATCACATGAACAGCTTCAGCCATCTGTCACAGGGCAAACTGAGATATTGATCCCAGTGTGCTTTAAATTAGAGGATGGATCATGTGACCAGTGAGGGGATCAATAATCAGTCACTGAGTCACAGTAACGAATCTCCACAAACCTTCTCCTGCGTGATGTGGGTCCATGAACCTCACACCATCTCACCTTTACCTGAAACGTCCCAGGTGGAAGGACCACGTCTTTATCTGAGTTCTGCAGACTGTCAGGTCCCTGCCGTCAGCAGTGTTCTCAAAAGTAGAAACGCTCTTCGCTGTTGTTCAGACTCCATTTTTAATTCCATAAAGTAGAAAGCGGCGTGAGCTCGGCCCTTCAGGTGTTTCATTTGTACGGGGAGCAGTGGAGCAGACGTGACTGCGTGCAGCTCTTACTGAGGAACGTTTAGAGCTGGTTTAAAACTCCCAACTCTTTGAGCAGGTAACCAGGAGCGGGGCTGGAACGACCCCCCTCAGTTATCCTATGGCCTTCAGGTGGCCCACGGACCACAGAGGAACCTCCTCAACAAGAGACCGCCTCCAGCGCTGACCTCAGGTACGAACAGTAGTGATGTGTCGCTCGATAACGAAACAGCTCTTATTGGGAGCCATGTTTCTGGGTTTTTTTCCTCGCACTTTTTTTTGCTTCACGCCGCACGTGAGCCTTGTGTTTGCGGTGAGCAGAGGGGGGAGGGGCGGCAGTTACACTCACAGTAGCACAGGAACAGAGCGGGAGGGAGAGAGAGAGAGCCGGGGGCAACAACGAGACGAGATGGTGACATTAGAAAGGTCGAGCAATGAACATGAGTGACACCAAGAAAAGAAGCAACATCTGTGTGTGAGTCTGCAAGAAGACACTGTCGTACAGAGCTGCACAAACAACCTGCAACCTGACAACTGTCCACCCATCAGTGCAGGGGGAGATCAAACACAGTCAGCTGAGTGTGATATTAATGAAGGTGCCAGTGTGTCTGCAGCAGCATCGTGCAGTACACCACCACCACCACCCTGATCCAACCCACAGCTCTATGAGAGCGTTTGCAGAAGTCTGACCCAGCAAGACACGACTCGGCTGATAAAGACCTGCAGACATGACCGCACTTGATTTCCAACTATTTTCAGTTGCTGATGTTTAAGGATTCAGAAAGTTTGTTCACTGAATCCTGTGAATGCACTTCCAAACAATCCTGCCTGCATGACAGAGAACGTGCGTCTGCGCTTTGTTTTGCATATTTTCATTTATAGTGTTTTGTGTTGTTAAGTAGTTAATAGCAGAATTGTAAATAGTTGGTTTTTGTATTTTATAATCTATGTTTTACATTTTATGGAGTGAATCAGTATTTCATTTTGTCCATAATTTTATGTTGTTGTTGATAATAAATTGATTAAAGCAATAAAACAACCTGAAGAGCTCGAATTCCCATCACTAACAAACAGTCAGCTGATCCACCTGCTGCTAAGAACTACAACCAGATACTTAATAATGACCTTCACCTACAGGTGCAGGAGCCCCACCTGCAGCCCCTCCCTCCTCCAACCCTCTCGCACCACCTCCCTGTGCTGTAGCTCCGCCTCTACTCAACCCAGGTAAGAAAGGTTTGTAATGAGATGTGGTGAGTTTACACCTGACAGCTGAGACATTTGTTGTTTGGTTTCTCCCAGCTGGACCTCCACCTGGTGCCGTGGCCACGCCCCCTCCTCCTCATCTGGGGCAAATGAGGACTAAGAGAGAGGCTGCGATCAGCCAATCAGAGAGTGAGCCTGAAGTTGAGGGCGTGATGTCGGTGCTGAACGGAGCGCTCGCTGCCTGCAGACGCGCTGTGAAAGTGAGTTCAAAATATGACGTCATTCAGGGGTAAAACCGCAAAGGATTCTGGGAACTCATGGCAAGCAGTACTAGCGCACGCAGGCTTTCACATGAAAACAGTCACAGCGATAAAAAGAAACCAAAAATGGCAGGAAGCTGTTGTATTATTAACTGCAGTAGCCGGTCGCATGACAGCCACGGGAAGCCGATGGGGTAACAAAGAGCCACGGGTGGTCGGGACTGCAGCCATTCAAAGACCAAATACAACGTCCCAGAACGCTCACAGGTTATCTGCTCCAAGCATTCCCACACAGCTCAGTCTGCTGTTGTGCAGTGATTCTTCAGATAAGGGACAAAGCATGTCCGGCAGATAAAACCCAGTTTTGTGGTTAAAAACATGCATACAAGTGTTGCCCAGCTGCCTAAAAGACAAGCCAGGGCAATGTTTATACAACAAAACTATGATTTTGCATTTTTTATACATATGTTTAATTTAAATGGTACAACACATTACCAGTAAATCCACTGTCCACAAGCAGGTGTGATGATATTAAAATACAGAAAACAAATTAAAATTAAACATCACGGCTCTCGTCACTGAGTATTTACCTTATATGTTATCAAAATATGACATTGAAAATTTATTTTTACTTATTTTTTAAGTGATTAAAATCGTGTCCAGAGTTTTTCTCAACACCATCAGATTTTTTCAAAAGTGCAAAAAAATCAGGAATTATTGTGGACAGCTTGCACTCTGAGGACCCCTTTACCACTTCCTGTTTGAGACACATGCCATGAGGTCATTGCTGTGATAATGTTTTTATTGCATTTATTGCACACCTTTCTGATAAAACTCTGTCACAACCACGGTCGATGTAATCCCAGATTTAATTCTTTTTTCTTGTAAAAAGCCTCATTTAGGTAGACTGTAGAGGCCGTAAGCAGCTGATGAACAACAAGATGGCTTCTGTCAGAAAAACATGTGTTATGAGAGAAAGTCGGGTATGTTGTCAGCACCATCAGGACTTTTGTCTGATGGTGCTGACAAATGTCACAAAAGTGTCCTATTCACCATTTATATGAAGTTATTTTTATTAATATTTCAGTCATATTACTTCCTGTGTATTTTACTGATATTTCTGCTTCACAGATGTGCCAAATATTATCGAATTTGCCTGATCTTGAATCTCATTGTTTATGTTTACATTATTAATCCTGTGGGAAAATGCTTAGTCCTCTGCATTGGACCCATTCACTCAGTGATGCAGTGGGCAGCTACCGATCCAGGTTAGCCGCTGTTCGTTGGATTTGAACGCCCAACCTTCCGATCATGTGGCATCTGCTGAGCTAGCTGTGCCCGAGAGCTGTTTTTAAGTGATGATGTATGAATCCTGCTTCCAGGCCCAAACTACTCTGTGTTTATTAAGCCTGTTAAAATGTTTTAATGCTTTTTATCTTGTTCTGTTACATCTGAACAAGCCCCTAAAAACAGCCAGTGATCACTGTCAGCCTAACCATCAGGAACCCTGCATTAACTTTTATTAAGTGGAAAAAAGTTAGCGTTCATCCTCCAGCTTCACTGTGTTTATGCTAACATAGCTGTGTCGCTAGCAATCATGAGCACATCACTATGTAGCAGCTAGCCCAACTTCAGTAACCCTACAAACGTCACTGCTGTTTAGTTTCCTGTCTTCATTTATGTTGGAGGTGGCAGCAGAGCTGGTGTATCATGCTCAGGTGGAAACAATCTAACTTCTAACTGTTAAATTTCATATATTCTGTTTTCATGGATGCCTGGATGTTACACCTGGTAAAACAGCCACACTGATCATTTTATTAAAGATGAAAGAATTTAGACAGTTTGTAACTCTGAGTGATGCTGCAGACTTCCTGTGACTTTGGGACCTGCAGCGGAGTTTGGACCTGGAATCAGCTAATGGCATCAAACTTAAAGACCGGATAGCATCTCTATTGCTTAATGCATAATTGTGTTGTGAATATTCATCCTTAATCTGTATAAATGCACATGCTTCAGAAAAATTATAGTAATTACAAAATGGTACATTTCAGGCTAGAATAGCAAAGGGGAAGCTGTCAGAGGAACGGAAGAGAACGAACAATGATATTTAAAAAAGAAGGAGAGAAAACATTAACAGCCAGCCTGAGTTGAAGAAAGAGTTTCTCATAAAGGGAAAGATGGAGAAAAAGAGTGAAAAAGAGAAAAATAAAGAACATCAGTGATCTGAAAGGAAGAGAAATAAGTCAGAAGAGAAGGAAACAAGCACAGAGACGAAAGGAGAGAAAGTCCAGCAGCGTCTAAACACAACCACAGAGAACTTTAGGAATCAGCAGCAGGCGGCTGCTTGCTGGTGAACTATTAAGATGCAGAACTTGACGTGTGCAAAAACAGAATTGTTATGATGCGTCTTGTGATATTACAAAGGTTGTTAAGGTTTAATGGTCATTTTGAAAGAAATAATATCTTGTTTTCTTCTCGTGTGTCACCACCGTCAGACGTTGTCAACTCCATAATATGGAGTTTTTGTTTATCTTTCTCTTTTGAAGAACCATATATTTTCCTCCCTCATGATCTTCCAATAAAAATACTCAATTTTCTCAATAAATGCTACCAAATATGATTGTTTCTTATTCAGATTAAATACAAGCTTCTGAAAATATGTATGACTGTAACTCTAATAATAAAAAGCCAAAACAATCTTACTTTTAAACCTGGTATAATTACTTTGAAAACATATGTGCATAAACAGTAGAACAGAGAAGCTGCTAATAGTCAGAAGAGCTGAAACAACTTCATTTAAAATATATTTTTGACGGTGTTGACAAAAACCTCGCACTTCTCCAGCAAAAACATAAATTATTAAAAATTGTTACACCTGGGAGACCAAAACATGGTGAGACAGCCAAAAGTTTGGGTAACAATTATATACAAATATGTTTTTGAAAAATCAAAAAATATATTTTAGAAAATTAAAACCTGTTTTGTCCCTAATCTCAGGAATCACTGGTTGTTAATATGTCATTTTTCTTATAGGTTATAGGTTACAAGCAAGTCTGGCGCTGAACAGAAATTGTCGCGCTATGCTCCTTTGTTTATTGTGCATAAATAGTGAATTGTCCTGACACAATATTGCGTTTCGCTTCTGTTATTACCATGGTACCCTGACAAAAACATATACTTTTATTCACAGGATAAAACAGTTGTTTTGTATCACTAATAGCCCAGTGCGATTACAGCATGCAGTATTATTGTCACTGCTACATTTCTGTGATGCTACCAGAAACTACTAATTAATTACCGTTGAGCTCAAAGGTTATATTAATAAACGGTTAAGGAATGTGTATTTATGACGACGATTTGTGAGACTGGTAAACTTATGATACGTACGATGGTCTTTCGTTCGGTTTATTTCAAGGTCCTGCACCCATCCGTCGGTAAACTGTACCTGGGCTTGTTGCAGTGACCTGAAGTTACTAAACTTCATGAGTGTGTGCACTCACTCCAAGAACCGTATGATTATAAATCTGAGCGTGGTGAAAGTTGGGCAGCACACTGACGTCTTTTGTCCCTCTGTGTGCTCGTAAGGGTCTGACCCTTTCACTCCTTTGATTTTTTCCTCGTATCTTTTCTTTGACTTTTCATCAAGTCTGTCTTTGTACGGACCGGCATTGTTCTCCTTCGTTTTGTACATTCCTTTTTGGGGGGCAAAGAAAAAGCAAGAAGGTTTTGGAACCAGAGAATGAACGTTTTGCGGTGCTGCAAACGCTGGCGTTTGATGCATTGCTTTGATTGTTTGCCACGAGGTCCCGGCATGCAATGCACGAAAGCCATGTGGTCTGTCAATCTCTATATATTACATCAGCAGGGGGCGCCACCACGTCGCAGTGAATGTTACTGTAGCACAAAGTGACCTTTGACCCCGAGCTGAAACTTTGGCTGTGTCCCAATTCAGGGTCTGCAGCCTTAACGGTCTCAAGGACCGCCCACTCAAAGACCGCTAAGGCCGGAAGTGCGAGGCTTGTGAAACGGGACGGTCTAGCCTCCGTCGCGCTGCCCAGGTTGCCTAGCAACCATGATACTAACTGGAAACGTTTCACACAGCTTTGTTTGACAGAGATGAAGGAGAACGTGTTTTGTTCGTTTGTTTCTACACGAGCTCTGTGTGGTTTAATGAGGCTGAGACCACACGACTGTCAAACATGATTCCTGTGCTGAACAGTCGTTTAAGATTAGCTAGTAATTAACAATTAGCTGCTGTTGTTCATGAGACTAAAGTCATCTCACTGTGGTAATGTAAATATAATATGGCCAATATTATAGTTATTATATTAATCATTATTAGTTATTACAGCAGTGAGCTTGAACTCTGGGTCAAAGATTCAAGTTGCATTTATTTATTTGTCCTGTCACCTTAAATCTTCACTCAAAGACAAGTACCTGTGACAGTGTATATGCAGATGTTTTATATATAAGAGACAAATGTTGTTCTGTCTACACCGCCACATCCTTGAAATTCAGGGAAATGAAGGACGCGTTTGAGGCTGCATTTTGAGTCTGCGGCCTTTAAGGCTGCAGACGCTGAGTTGGGACACAGCCATTATCTTCATCAGAGAAATAACCAGATGTTTCAAATCACCTCTGAGCGTCACAGTCTCACCTGCAGTACCAGGTTGGGCCACCGAGAGGCCAACGAGTCATTTCCTTTTCTGTTAACACAAAAATGTGTTTAACTCAGAGCGACCTTTGACCTGTGTGCAGGCTCAGGTGTGTAATGAAGTAGCAAAGCGCCTTCACCTGATGGAGGACAGCTGGAGGTCGGGTAGACTGAGCCTTCCTGTCAGGAGGCGCATGGACACCCTGTCTGCAGGTAAGGTGTCTCACTGCACACCTGTGTGATCACACAGGTGAGTGTTCACTCACCTGTGTGATCACTTGTCTGTTTGTCTCTCAGAGTTACAGAAGGGTCGCTGGGACGCGGCTGATGACATCCATCGCTCTCTTATGGTTGACCATGTGACTGAGGTTAGCCAATGGATGGTTGGTGTCAAACGACTCATTGCTGAAACCCGAAATCTGAGTCCAGAACTGCTAGAACCACTTCAGAAAGTGAGAGGGCTGGTCGAGGACTCCGCAGAACCTGTCCGAGAACCGGTCAAGGAACCTGGAGAACTCCAGCAGTCTTTACAACTAGTCCAGAAGGAGGAAGAACCAGACTCAGCAGAACCATTCCAAGACCCAGTAGAACCAGTCCAGAACCCCGTAGAACCAGTCCAGGACCCCGTCTCGGAGTCCTAACTGTCCAGGACTCCTCTCTTGACAAACTCTGGCGCTTTCACCAGGATTTGCTGCTTTAATTCTCACCATCATGTACTTAAAAAATACTCTGGACTTTGGCCACTCCCAGCGGCTAAGCCTGGTTATCTTGGTATCTTGGGATTTTGAACTTAATCTTCCTGGACTGTATTGGGAACTTTGGACCGTAAACAAAGTCGCCCCTGATTCTGCTGCTGAAGCTCCTCCCCCCACTGTAGCACCCTGCCATGGTTCTGTTTCTCTGGCATCTTTCTGGTGAAACCTGGTTTCAGGATGAGTGTTTGGTCCTGATCAGGTGGATCCTGTTTCTGTCTGATGTGAGAATAAATCTGGTTTCTGTCCTCGATCTGTGTCCGCCTCTTTAATGCTCAATGACTGACTGTTTCCTGATCCAGAACCACCAACATCGGGTGTAAAAGTGTCATTAGTTTCTAAGTTTAGGACGGAGCTCAGCCACCCACCCGTGGAGGTCCTCGGTCACCTGGGTCATGGTGAGACTACCTGATAGGAACTGGACTTTTTTTAATTTGTAGGTTCTTGAAGATATTTAACCCGTCCTCTGAAAGGCTTCTTCAGTTCTAAACGCTGGTGGTTCCACGTTACCCGGGTCCCACCTGGCCCCAGGTATGTCACCACCCTGTCAGAGGAAAGGTCAAACATCTTCAGACAGAGTCCACAGGACAGCTGAGGTTTGTTAGGACTGTGTTTACTGTGACATGTAATCCAAAAATGGCATTAAAGATCACCTCCAACTAACCAATCAGATCTCTGGAAAATGATATAATTCCCTGAAGCCTCAGAGGTCAGACAGCCAGAGCGCTTGTGTTTGATGGTCAGTTTAGAGGAACTTTACTCCAGCCGTGTTCCTGTTGGCTGCAGCAGGATTTTAAAGTATATGTGTGGTTCCATGTGGTATTACCTGTAATAGTAGGACACGATCCTGGGCGGACGCGTGCTCGCTCTCAGGGCTGCGGTGGAAAGCGGAGCTGGTCTCACGATGAGGTGGACCAGGCTGTGACGAGCTCTCGGCTGTGCTACCTGCTTCATCCTGATCTGATGTCATCCTGTCCGTGTTCCTGATTGGTCCGATGCTGCCTGCAGCCCTCCTGCCGACTCACTTGTAGCTACATTAATAAATCCTGGATTGACCAATGGAGTCGATAACTCCCTGTGACCTCTGACCCTGACCGATGATAGATGAAGCTGGCCTGACCAGAGGTGTGAGGTTACCTGCTAAGTCACCATGGTAACTAAGCACAGGTTACAGAGCGCTGTGATGATCACAGCCTTATTTTATCTGTGTGACATTGTGATGGACCGAGCAGCGAAGGAAACTTAGCCACAGGTGAAAGTCCAAAAACAAGAGATTTTTTATTAAACCCCAAAACATCATAGTTCAATCCTGCAAAAAGATTCAAAATGTTGGGCCCATAAATAATAATCAGCTAATCAGCCCACAAAAGGGGTAAAACACACAAAACCCAACTGAAACTAACATCATGAACTTCGATCCCCCCCATGGTCCCGAGGTATGGAATGAGCCAATCTGCAGTTTTCCATCAAGGCTTGCTCCGCCCCTTTTCCACCTCTTGGCTCCTCAATCAAGGGACTGGAGCAGCTGCAACTAAGGTAACTCAGAAAACAAAGATTAATCATACATAACAGTGTAAACTGAAATGTGCGCACTTATTGTAGAATGCAGTGTTATGTGGATACGTGAATTAACTCTAAACCAAAACCAGTTCTTCATTGTCCTGTAAATTAATCCCTATATTTAAAGAAAGACAGATGTGAATGCAACGTTATGTATAAGCCTCAGCACTAATATACATGTGTGTGTGTATATCTACATATATATTCGTATCTGTAAATGAAAATATATGTAGTGTGTGTATATATTGTTTTTTTTGTTTTATATGTCTGAAACAAATAAAGATACAATACAATACAATGGTGATATTACCCCTGTGTGGCTGTGAGTGCAGCCATCACACACATGTTCCTCTGATAACGGCTGTGACTGGGGGAGGCGGAGCTCAGTCGATCCCCTTGATGTGAGCGCGCTCAGATCTTGGAGCAGGAAGTTCACAGAGAAGGCTGATGCCCAGCTGACCTCTGACCTGAGGGTTCAGCTTGAACACAAAGCCGGGCTTTGATGATCCGGCGTCACAGCTGCTTTGATGACAAACTCATGAAACAAAGTTTGAAAGATGATTAGAAACATTAGAAATATTTATAGGTTCCTTATAAATGTGTCTGCTAGCATGAGCTTCGTTTAGCTCACCCACCCCTGTCTTTGATTTGGTTTCGTCCAGGTGCTCCTGACTGATGCTGAGCGTCCATATGAAAGCACCCAATTAAGAGACCGCACGCTTGAAGTACGCGCACTACGTACGTTTCATACAGCTTTGTTTGACAGAAATGAAGGAGAAAAATGTTGGTCATTCATTTTTGTTCTGACATCACTTTGATCAGTTGAGTATCTGAGGCTGAGACCACGGGACTGTAAAACATGATTGTTGGGCTTCATGTCTGTGCTGAACAGTCATTTAAGATTAGTTAGTAAATAACAATTAATGTTGTTCATGAGACTAAAGACATCTCACTGTGGTAATGTGAATATAATATGGACAATATTATAGTATTGTCAGATTATTATGTTATCTATCTATTACAGGATATATTACAGCAGTGAGCTTGAACTCTGGGTCAGAGATTCAAGTTGCATTTATTTATATTTCCTATCACTTTAAATCTTCACTCAAAGACAAGTATCTCTGACAGTGTATATACAGATGTATCATATATAAGAGACAAATATTGTTCGTTTAATATGTTGGTACTAAATTTGGTTCAATGCTTACATATAAGCATTGAACCTATTAGAGCGCTCCGCTCTCGCTCTGCAGGCCTACTTGTTGTTCCTAGAGTATTTAAAAGTAGAATGGGAGGCAGAGCCTTCAGTTTTCAGGCCCCTCTTCTGTGGAACCAGCTTCCAGTTTGGATTCAGGAGACAGACACTATCTCTACTTTTAAGATTAGGCTTCAAACTTTCCTTTTTGCTAAAGCATATAGTTAGGGCTGGACCAGGTGACCCTGAATCCTCCCTTAGTTATGCTGCAATAGACGTAGGCTGCTGGGGGATTCCCATGATGCATTGAGTTTTTCCTTTCCAGTCACCTTTCTCACTCACTATGTGTTAACAGACCTCTCTGCACTGAATCATATCTGTTATTAACCTCTGTCTCTCTTCCACAGCATGTCTTTATCCTGTCTTCCTTCTCTCACCCCAACCAATCACAGCAGATGGCCCCGCCCCTCCCTGAGCCTGGTTCTGCCGGAGGTTTCTTCCTGTTAAAAGGGAGTTTTTCCTTCCCACTGTTGCCAAAGTGCTGCTCATAGGGGGTCATGTGATTGTTGGGTTTTTCTCTGTATCTATGAAGCGCCTTGAGGCGACTTTTGTTGTGATTTGGCGCTATATAAAGAAAATTGAATTGAATAAATAAATTGAATTGAATATATGTGTAACAAGCAAATGTGCGAGCTGTGATAACTGTGTCTGATAGAATGAAGAGTAGACTGATATATGAAATATTCCTTTATTGGGTGAGAAAATCAGACCATGTCATAACTGCTGTAAGTCACACAGAATAGATATCAGAGCCTTAAACAGGCTGACGTCTGCTAAATGGGTCAAACTGGGCAGAAAGTCTACAAACACATAACATCCTTATAGAATATGATGTAACACTATAGATCAACTTAGCTCAGAATATATAAAGCATATAAACAGTTACAGCAATATGATGCAACAAACACAGCAGCTACTGATCCAAAATACTCAAAGCTTCATAGAACTGAAACCAACATTTATTTTAGCTCCATTCTGCTGCAGATACAGACTTCAGTAGTGCGCGTAGTTCAAGCATGCGGTCTCTCAATTGGGACACAGCCCCAGTGTTAGCTAGCTCACTTCATCTGTAACAGGAAGTAATGTGTGTGTGTTGCTGACACGTGTACCTGTGACCTGCTGCCACACAGATCACACCTCAGGCTCAGCTGTCCCACTCACAGCTCCCCACACCCACACTGCTGACACTAAGCCAGCCCACTCACACCTGAGCAAGCAGGTGAGCTCTTTTATGTAAAAAAACTTGTCTGACTGCAGGAGGCCCCTGGGAAATGTTTTTATTCAACGCACAATTTATTTTGTAATAATACATTTTCATTCTAAGCCACATAAACAGAATGCTGCTCTGCATAGATTCAGTGAGCCAGATTAAAACCTGCTTTTATTTCCACTCAGGACAGAGACATGTTTTACTTTGATATACTAACTGATGATGTTTATTCTGAGAGGACTACAGATCAGCAGCAGGTGTGCAGAAATCAGACCAGCAGGGGGCAGCAGAGGACAACACCCACAGCAGAACTTCACAGACACGGTGCCAAACCAGCCCGGGAGCTCCAGCAGGTACGGGAGCCTGGAGGTTGATGTAGCCGATCTTCAGCCAATCAGACGTGAGCCCCAAGAAGAGAAGTGAGCAGGCAACAGCAGAAGCTGATGAGCATGAAGTCTTTGTGTTTACTCCTCAGACTGATCTTTAACTGCTAACCCACAGAACCCTGGAACTGTCAGTCTGAGGCCACGCTGAGAAACGAGCCACATCGAAGGCCTTTTCACAACAATATAACATTTACTCAAACTAAATAATGTAATCTGATTACAATGAGACACCTGTTTGAGCTACTGGCAGCAGTAATGAGTCTTTAATGTCTCACTGGTGTGAACTTCTCAGCTCAGAAGAGAAATTGTTTAAAACTGTGATCATACAGCACAGCTTTCAGTGTTAAACCTGCCGTCACACCTGTGACACTGAAGACTCTCTGCTCTCTGTGCATGACTCATCCTGTTGGAGGGTCTCTTCTGCTCATCGGATTAAACCCAGACTTAATCTGACTGATGGATGGATGCATGGATTCATGGATGGATGGACAGATGGATTCATGGATGAAATGATGGCTGGAGGGATAGATGGATGGATGAAGGGGTGGATGGATGGATGGATGGATGGATGGATGGATAGATGGACTGATGGATGGATGGAGGGATGGACTGATGGATGGATGGAGGGATAGAGGGATGGATGGACCAATGATGGATGGATGGATGGATGGATGGATGGATGGATGGATGGATGGATGGACCAATGATGGATGGATGGAGGGATGGACTGATGGATGGGTGGGTGGATGGATGGATGGATGGATGGATGGATGGATGGAGGGATGGACTGATGGATGGACTGATGGATGGATGGAGGGATACAGGGATGGATGGACCAATGATGGATGGATGGATGGGTGGATGGACCAATGATGGATGGATGGATGGATGCATGGATGGAGGGATGGACTGATGGATGGATGGATGGATGGATGGATGGATGGATGGATGGATGGATGGAGGGATGGACTGATGGATGGATGGACTGATGGATGGAGGGATAGAGGGATGGATGGACCAATGATGGATGGATGGATGGATGGATGGATGGACCAATGATGGATGGATGGATGGATGGATGGATGGATGGATGGAGGGATGGACTGATGGATGGACTGATGGAGGGATGGACTGATGGAGGGATGGACTGATGGATGGACTGATGGAGGGATGGACTGATGGATGGACTGATGGATGGATGGAGGGATGGACTGATGGATGGATGGATGGATGGATGGATGGATGGATGGATGGATGGATGGCTGGACTGATGGACTGATGGATGGATGGAGGGATGGACTGATGGATGGATGGATGGACTGATGGATGGAGGGATGGACAGATGGATGGACTGATGGATGGAGGGATGGACTGATGGATGGATGGACGGATGGACTGATGGATGGAGGGATGGACTGATGGATGGATGGACGGACGGATGGATGGATGGATGGATGGATGGATGGACTGATGGATGGAGGGATGGACTGATGGATGGATGGACTGATGGATGGACTGATGGATGGAGGGATGGACTGATGGAGGGATGGACGGATGGACTGATGGATGGAGGGATGGACTGATGGATGGATGGACGGATGGACTGATGGATGGAGGGATGGACTGATGGATGGATGGACTGATGGATGGACTGATGGATGGAGGGATGGACTGATGGATGGATGGACGGATGGACTGATGGATGGAGGGATGGACTGATGGAGGGATGGACTGATGGATGGATGGACGGATGGATGGATGGACTGATGGATGGATGGATGGATGGATGGATGGATGGATGGATGGATGGACCGATGATGGATGGAGGGATGGATGGATGGATGGGTGGGTGGATGGATGGATGGATGGATGGATGGATGGATGGACCGATGATGGATGGAGGGATGGATGGATGGGTGGGTGG
>NC_140627.1:34841169-34901169 GCF_057382275.1 Copadichromis virginalis
GTCAGAGGAGGAGGAGTGAACATGCTACATCACCTGCATCACCTGCATCGTGGCTGGCTGTAGCTCAGGTGGCAGAGCAGGTCAGCCACTAATCAGAAGGTCGGTGGTTCGATATTTGCCTGCATGCCAAATATCCTTGGGCAAGATACTAACCCCATGTTTTCCTACTGGTGGTGGTCAGAGGGCCCGGTGGCGCCAGTGTCCGGCAGCCTCGCCTCTGTCAGTGCAGCGGTGGCTACGATGTAGCTGCCATCACCAGTGTGTGAATGACTGAATGTTGTGTAAAGCGCTGTACAAATACAGGCCATTTACCATCGTCACCTTGTTCTTTTTCATCATGACAGAAATCAGCTGTCAGTAAAGCTGCCTTCAGTGTAACGAGCAGCCGTGCATACATATGTAGCGACACCTCCACCCAGCCTCCACCGCAACCAAAGACCCTCTGAAGCAGTAAAGTCGTTGTGCGGCTAAAGTTTAAAATGTTTTTTACATTATTATTAACTTCCTGTGATGTCGAGCTTCACCTCAGGTTTAAAACCAACGTGAGGCCCAAACTTGGCCTCTGCTGACCAGACATCACACACTGCTAGCTCATGAGCTAACACACGACTACAACTTCACAAGTTGGCCGTTGTGTCCATGTCACACATGCTCAGTGTCGTGCACAGACACATATTAGGAGGTTGGGGTGTGATGAAGGATGATGATGTCACTTCCTGGTTGAAGCCCAGTAGGTTTAGGAGAGCTTGTAGTTTTAGATTTTAGCAGGAAGTCACAGACCATGTCTCTAACATATCAAACGCCTGAGCCACAGACTACAGGTGTGTGTGATCCAGCTGTGTGTGACCCAGCTGTGTGTGATCCAGCTGTGTGATCCAGCTGTGTGTGATCCAGCTGTGTGTGATCCAGCTGTGTGTGATCCAGCTGTGTGTGATCCAGGTGTGGCGTCTTGTGGACGAGCTCGGTCTGTGTGAAACCTTCGTTGTTGTGACTGTTGTGCTTGTGATTATTTGTCTGAAGCAAACATTGAGCGTCTCCTCATGGCGAGCTGGTATTGATTGCTTTTAAGCCCCTCCCACTTTGCATACCTAAATCACATGACCTGTGCGTCTGGATCTTGGTCACATGAGCGTGTTAGCGTGCGGGAGCTCAGACAGGTGTGTTTAATGACATCAGCATCATGTAAAGTTATGCGTTCATAAAACCACGGCGCTCATTTGGTTTTCTCGCTAACTTCCTGTTAGCGTGCTTGGTTGTGCTTTGGATGGAAACCTTCCTCCCCCTCCTCCCCCTCGTCTCCCACACGTTCCAACATGACGGCAAAGCTGAGAGAAACAGCGAAGCTGCATCTTTCTCTACATTCTGTTGATTTTTTTCACATCGCTATTCTGGTTTCAGATTTCCTTCGGTTGCTTAGCAACACCCTGCAAAGTTGACAAAGAAGTGTGTGTGTTCATCTCTCCATCTCTTTCCTTCAGTTGACTCTGCAGGACAAACTGCTGCTGAAGCGTCGCCGCGGTTACATAATGGGTGTCTCTGCAGGTGTTCGCTCACTTGCTGGGCGGAAACGTCCAATCAGATCTCTTTAATTTCAAACCAGCAGCACGCCATCGTCACACCGCCGTCATTCGCTCGCATCACTGTCACCTCAAACCTGCAACAGGAAACATGACATTAATGTAGGCTGTGAGTCAATCAAACTTTACTCGTACTGCATGCTGAACAGAGGTCACCTGAGGTCAGAGTCGTCACAGCTGAGTGACCACAGGAGTTATTAATGACGCGTGCACAGACCTCAAACCAGTCAAACCAGTCAAACCAGCACATACACATATATACATATAATAGAATTTAATACATATGGATGCAAAATAATTACTCACTGAAAAATAACAATAATAAAAAGTAAACACAAATACATTTTAAACATTCAGGTGTCGGTTCACTTTTATGGTAAAGATCCTCCAACAATACAGATCAGAAATTATATAAACAAGAATAAAATAATGAAATAAAATAATTATTAAAAATAAATCAGACAAAATAGTTTCAGGATAAATAAAAGTAAGATCTTAAAAAAGAGAAAAGAAATCAGAAAATAAACACAAAAGGATTGTTTAAAAATAGATTAGTTGTTTTAAATACAAACAGCAAAAAATATATTTAAAAATTAAAACCCTATAAAATAAAATTGTAAAGATTCTGAAAACCACACTGTTGGCTCTAACAATCACTCATGATGATGAAGATGATTTCATTAAACAAGCTGTCTCATCTCTGAGGTGGAGTCTCCTGCACATCGCCGCCGTCTCCTCCCACAGAGGCGGAGCTACCGCTCAGAGCTGCTGTCACAGCGTCCATCCTTGTAACGTCCACCTGAACCCGTGCAGCACTCAGACCATCCTCACTGCTGCTCTTCAACATCGTAGTCGACGCCATCATGAGGAAAGTCTTCAGGGGCAGACGCGGATTTGATGAAAATGGCACCGTGACGGATCTCGTGTTTGCAGATGACAGCAGTGTGCTGGCCGAGGATGACGCCGAAGCCACGGACGCTCTATACAAGCTCACACGCGCCGCCGAGTCATATGGCTTCAAGATAAACGCTGACAAGATGACAACAGATGGGTCGCCTGCCAACGTCTACCTCAACGGTATCCAAATAGAGCAAGTCCAGCAGTTCAAATACCTGGACTCACTGATCGAGCAAAGCAAGGTTGGTTCCACGGCAGAGATCCACAGTCGAATAGGTCACGCAACTGCAGCATTTGCTTCTCTAAATTGGTGCTTGTGGAAGCAAAAAATATTTCCATCTCGACCAAAATCCGCCTTTTCCGGACGCTGATCCTCCCGATATTGCTCTATGGATCTGAAACGGTGCTCAAAGCGGACCTCAACAAACTCGACGTTTTCCAGATGCGCTGCCTTCGACAGATATTACAAGTGTCACTTCGAGACCGCCTTCGAAACGAGGACATCTGATAGCGATGCGGCAACCAACCGCCAATTGAGGGGCGAATTCAGAAACGCTGATTGCGATGGTTTGGCCATGTGTGTCAAATGGATGCGAGCAGACTACCACATCAACTCCTCTGGCGTAAACAACCCACCCAGTGGAGAATCCACAGAACGGCACCAAAGAAAACATGGCTAAAACAGGTCAAAGATGACATCAGGGGCAGAATAAATCTCGACGAGGCCAGGACAATCGCCAACGATCGCCATGCATGGCAACGAGTTGTGAAGGAAATTCGACAACCATTGGCACCCACAGCAGCGTATGGGCTCAGGAATCGATGCACACCCAACACCAGCTAGGGGTCAAAGAGAAAGATGACCCCATCACTCTTCAGTTTCATGGAGGAACTATTTTCTCTCTAAAATCGACAAAGAGCAGCGGGCTGAATGTTGACTTCCTGTCATGCTGTCACAGCCATGATGCTTTCATGACGCTGCGGCGGACACGCGTGTGACCTCAGAAAATGTTGCTATCTTGTTAAAATGTTACTATTCAGCTCAGTTCAGTGATGTTTATATAGCAGCACAGCGACAGTCGCCTCCACGTGTTGTAAAGATCGACAATAATACACAAAACGTCGTATGAGCCGCTGTGAGCCAGCACAACAAAAAACTCCCTTTTAACAGGAAGAAACCTCCAGCAGAGCCAGGCTCAGGGAGGGGCGGGGCCATCTGCTGTGACCGGCTGGGAGTAAGTTGAGAAAATTTCATAACAGGCCCCTCCTACTTCCTGTCACTACTCTCTGTGGTTGCTCTGTTGCTGTGATTGGTTCTTAGGGTGGCTGCATGTTTCCATCCAATCCAATCAGTCACTGTGCTGTGACGATGTCACTGTGCTGTGGATGATGTCACCAGATGATGTCACTGTGCTGTGGATGATGTCACCAGATGATGCCACATGATGCTGTGACAGAGCGAGTAGATCCACGGTTATGTCCCACAGTGAGCGGCTAATGAGCGGACATCGATCACTCACCCCACAGGAAACGGTCTCACTCAGGAACGCCTGACTGCTGAGCTCAGGGTGCGGCGATGCTGAGCTCAGGGTGGAGCTGGGTCTGAGTCAGAGAATATAAAGAATAAAAACAGCAGAAGAAGAAACTGCGTTTGATTCTGTATGAACACGTTTGATCATCAGACTGTGAGTCAAGCACCGCCTGATCCCAGCACAGTCAAAGCAGAGCTGTGTGTGTGTGTGTGTGTGTGTGTGTGTGTGTGTGTGTGTGTGTGTGTGTGTGTCTGTGTGTGTGTGTGTGAGTTTGTTTGCTATTTCTTTCTCTGAAGTTTGCTGATGTCTCTGACAGGAAGTGCGACGTTCAGCTCTGCAGGATGCTTTGATTGGGGGATTCCTGGTGGTGCTCGCTCTGGTGTGTGTGTGTGTGTGTGTGTGTGTGTGTGTGTGTGTCTGTGTGTGTGTGTGTGTGTGTGTGTGTGTGTGTGTGTGTGTCTGTGTGTGTGTGTGTGTGTGTCTGTGTGTCTGTGTGTGTGTGTGTGTGTGTGTGTATGTCTGTGTGTGTGTCTGTGTGTGTGTGTGTGTCTGTGTGTGTGTCTGTGTGTGTCTGTGTGTCTGTGTGTGTGTGTGTGTGTGTGTGTATGTCTGTGTGTGTGTCTGTGTGTGTGTGTGTGTCTGTGTGTGTGTGTGTGTGTGTGTGTGTGTGTGTGTGTGTGTATGTGTGTGTGTGTGTCTGTGTGTGTGTGTGTGTGTGTCTGTGTGTCTGTGTGTGTGTGTGTGTGTGTGTGTATGTCTGTGTGTGTGTCTGTGTGTGTGTGTGTGTGTCTGTGTGTGTGTGTGTGTGTGTCTGTGTGTCTGTGTGTGTGTGTGTGTGTGTGTGTGTGTATGTCTGTGTGTGTGTCTGTGTGTGTCTGTGTGTCTGTGTGTGTGTGTGTGTGTGTGTGTATGTCTGTGTGTGTGTCTGTGTGTGTGTGTGTGTCTGTGTGTGTGTGTGTGTCTGTGTGTGTGTGTGTGTGTGTGTGTCTGTGTGTGTCTGTGTGTGTCTGTGTGTGTGTGTGTGTGTGCCTGTCATGCTGCCAGTCTTTGGAGCTTCAGAGCTGCTGCTCGGTTGGACGCCTTCCTCGGCGGCCTCGTGTTGGCTGCCGGACACTCGTGGGCTCGCCGCGCTGCTTCTGTTGGTTCAGCCGCGCCGAGTCGGGATCAGTCGCCGGTGGGCTGAACCGCCTGGGGAGGTCACAGTGAGTTTCACGGGAGCTGAAGCTGACTTCAGAGTCCCAAACAATCAATACTCCATTTATGCCGGATAATTTCTCGTGTGATCATCGCGGCGCCACGGCTAATGGCTTCCACCCAGCACATTATTATCTAATTAAAGAGTTACTGGAAGGGAACCAGCTGCTTCTCTCGCTGCTCGCACTAAATGAGTTTCTGGTGGTTTTTAAATGGCCTTTAATGTCCACTTGATGCACTCAGCTGCAGGAAAAACACAGAAGGAGAAACTTTAATTGATTCCAAACCAACAGCAGCTCAAACTAACCTCCTGATGTCACGTTTGTAGCTCGAGAGCTGCAAATAAACCTCGATGGTGCACACGGGGCTAGGGCTGTGCGATATGACCACAATCTCATATCCCGATATAAGACATCTATCGTCCTGACAACGATATAAATCACAAAAGTGCAACATTTTCTGTAAATTCTGTGAATCTCGGGCAGCTCGACTTGCGTGACGTGTTTGCAGCTGGGCGTCGTTTACCTGGAGTCGAGTGTTTTAACGATGCATGAAACGATACATTTTTAGACATGTAACGGCCGCCGTTTCTTTCAAAGTTTGAGTCTAGGGTTTCTTTCTCAGCACCTGACGGCTCTTTTTTGCTTCTCATCCCTAAACTCTCTGCATTCCCGTGATTAAGTTTATTTTATAAAGTCTCAAGAGGATCTTGAGCTTTATTGTGAAAGGTTTACGTGGAAAACAAACAAGCGGACAGCGGAGCCACGCGATGCTGTTACCATCGTTGTTGCTAACGACAACGCATAAAAACAGGCGCTTGTCCGTCCGTAATGTGGTTATATCAAATATAAGAGAAAGAAAGAACTTTAATAAATGAATAATATCTACAGTGACCTCAGAACCATGAAAAATATTGCTGTAAACAGTTTATTTTGCAACACCACGAAACATATGACAGCGTGATAGGAAACGATAGACGTTTTTATATCGTCGTCCGATATATATCGTTATATCGAACAGCCCTACACGAGGCGTGGACTCAGTGACAGTGAAGATCCACGGTGCAGTTTGTTGGTCCTCACCTGTGGGCGTGGACCACCTGGAGGGAAACCGTCAGTTCATGGGTCACACAGGATCATGATTGGTTCAGACCAGTGAGCTCACGACGAGTGAAGGGTCTGTATCCCAGCAGGATGTGATTTCTAACACAGTTATTGTTCTTCTTAGTTGATCGATGAGCCCGAACCGCCTGAGCCGACCTCAGTGAGCTCAGTTCTTCTGCATCCCTTCAGCCTGCTGGGACGCTGAGCCTCACAGCTCAAACACACAAACTTTCACCTGTTTTTGCCTTTTCGGACCCAAACTGCTGTTTTAAATGTTTTGCTACATCTACTAATACGCTTAGTTTTCTATGTTCGCTCCTGTGTCATCATGCCGCCATGACAACAAAGCAAACAGCTGTTTACTGAAACCTGGAGAACTTCATGACCTCACAAAGACCTGGGCCCTGTTTCAGGAAGCCGGTTTGGAAAACTCAGAGTGAAAAACGACACTCACGGTTGAGTAACCCCGAACTGTCCAACTCGGAATATTCGGTTTCAGAAAGGCTGATAACAATTAGTTCAGTCAACGCGGAGTTGCTTTAACCCCAAGTGAAGCGCGCGGACGAGGATACATGAAGCCCTGATAAGCGGAGCACAGATTAAGCGAGTCACCATGGAGACGGAGGGAAAGAAGGCGCGGTCAATGTATTTCACAGCGCTTGAGGCCGAAATTCTGATGGCAGCATATGCCGATAACATGCAAATTCCGCGGAAAAAAGTAACACAGCGACAGCTGCAAAAGCATGCATGGCAAAACATAGCCGACAGAGTCAATGCGTGAGTGTTAATATAAACATTGATCGAGGGATTTCCACCCATTTAACACGTTATTTTATCATATGTTATTTTATTTGTTATTTTATACATTTTATTTTGTGATGTGATGTGAGCGCAGGTGCAACCCAACAGGCCCCAAACGTGCCTGGCAGCAAGTAAAAATGAAATATAAAAATATAGTCCAAACAGGTAAGGTGTAATTGTATTATGAGCCATAGTGCTTGGTCTGTTTGTCCCATGTAAATCAATTGCAGTTAGAGGCTACATTAATTTTCTTTCTGTAAGCACTTATTGAAATTATCTGAGCACATTACAAGTACATATTTGCTTACTCTGTATGCTCAAATGTGGCCCGTTATAGCCAACAGAAAAAAAGCGGAGGCCCGAAAAACAGGTGGGGGTCCTCCACCACCACCACTCACAGAGGCTGAGCAGTTGGCCCTCAGCCAAAACAGTGGGCGCCCTGTGGCCGAAGGCATCTCTGCGGGGACATCCTCTGAGTCAATAACCCCGCAAGACACAAGTGCCTACATAGGGGGTAAATCCAAAATAATACATGATGTGCATACATCCTTTCTTCACAGTCACCTTTGCAGTGCTGCTCATTCATTTGATAAACTCTTTACCATAATGGATTATTTTGTAGTGAAGTTATTTTCCTACTGATCTTGCCTTCCCTCAGTCTTGGTTGTCTTTGAGAGCATAATGACAATGAAGTGTAAGGTGCTTGGTATGTTTGTTAATTGCCATTTGGTCCCTTGTAAGTTATAAGTGACCTGTATAAACCTCATATTCTATCAGTTGATGGTGATGGTGTACTGCATCTGGTGCAGCCTCCTGTTGAGCCAGACCAACATGCAGTTGTGAGTAATACTCCACAGATTATATGAGTTTACAGTAGAACAGCAATGTTGTTTATTTCTTTACTACAGGAAAATAATGAAGAAACATTGACAGCTGTTACAGAGGAGGAAGCAACAGAGACACTTTATGAGGTTTACATCTTTTAATACTTTGTGTACAGGAAACACAGGCGACCAATAAAGCCAGTTGAACAAAAAATCTGTTTATTCTTCTTTCAACATGTTGAGGTGATGGGTCAAAAGAAATGATTGTGACATATGGTGTCTCTGACTGCGCTTCCATCTTGTATGTCCGTGGGAGGGTCAGGATGTTCATGGTTTGGATCACTGCTGATGTTTGGTTCAGAAGGACAGTGTTCTCCTCTAATTGTGGCAATGTTGTGAAGAATCACACATGCCACAATAATGTCACATGCCCTTTCTGGGGTGACCCTGAGTCTTTGCAGGCACTGGAACCGGGCCTTAAGCATTCCGATAGTCATTTCAATTCTGGCTCTTGTCCTGCAATTAGCCAGATTATATCGCTGCTGTGGGCCCGGTTCAGGGTCAGGGTAAGGGGTAAGCAAATAGGGTAAACATGGATACCCCCTATCACCAAGCAAGTAGCCAGTGAACTCTCCTAAGACAGAAGGGTACACTTCAGTTCAAATGTCCCTGAAGCAATTGGTCTTTATATATTTTAAAGTATTTTCAACTCACCATGTCCAAATTTTGTGCTCAGTGTACATTCACGGAATATTTGTGAGTCATGGACAGAGCCTGGCCACTTGGCTTCCACATTTGTGATAATGTTGGCAGCATCACATATGATCTTCACAGTGCAGAGAACACAAATTAGCATCCATTACTATAATGAAATAATTTGTTAGTTTGAAATGCTACAGGGAACTATGTACCTGTACATTAATGCTGTGGAAAGACTTCCTGTTCACATAGTCTCCTTCATTTACTGAAGGAGCAATGATTGGAATGTGAGTGCCATCTGTACAGCCAATCACGCCTGGGAACCCTGAAAATAAATGTAAAATTTAAGTAGTAGTCCAAGTATCACCACATCATACATTAAGTTTTGTTCATCCTGATACCTGCAATTTTGTGGCATCCCTCTTTGATGAATCTTGTGGGTCTATGACCGGGGAACACCACAGACGAGTACAGGAGACGTTTCAGTGCAACTGTAACAGTCCTGACTGCCCGACAGACGGTAGCCTTGGAAACGTGCTCAGCGTCACCAATATTATACAGAAAGCTCCCGTTTGCAAGAAACCAAAGTGCAATACAAATAATATGTAATGAACTGAGAGCATGTCCGCGATGTGTCGCATGCGTAATATATGGCCTGAGGATGTTATCCAAATAAATTATAGATTGTGCTGAAAAACAGTAACGTTCACACAGGAAATCATCAGGAAATGATAAAATGTCCAAACGCGCTCTGATCACTCTCTCCCGGCGGAGAGCTCTGCGGAGAATTTGGGCTTCACGATCTACTGGCTCTTCAAGGAAGGAGCACGCCATGTCTGACACTTCCTACTGTCAGGTTTCCGACAAAGAGGCGGAGACAGTCAGGGTTAGTTGAAGTAAACCTGCTAGGGGGCAGGTTAGCTTCACGGCGTGTGTCGTCATAGTGACTCACTCAGGCTGCAGCTGAACTCGCTTTGTGAAACCGAAAACCCAGAGTTTTCGTTAACTCAGGGTATACTTACTCAGTTTTTCCACTAAACCGGCTTCCTGAAACAGGGCCCAGAGCTGGACCCTCTGGTGATCTGGTTCTGGCCCCTGTGCTGCATGTTTGACACTGAGTTAATATTCGTTTGTTCACTTTAGATGTTCAAAACCACCTTTGAGCTTCTGCACAGGTGTAGTTCTACAGCAGGTGGTGTAACATCTCCTCTCACTCTGTGAACAGCTTTGAAAGCAGTTTTAAATGGTAAATGGTCTGCATTTGTATAGCGCTTTTCTAGTCCATAGGACCCCAAAGCGCTTTACACTACATTCAGTCATTCACCCATTCACACACACATTCACACACTGGTGATGGCAGCTACATTGCAGCCACAGCCACCCTGGGGCGCACTGACAGAGGCGAGGCTGCCGGACACTGGCGCCACCGGGCCCTCTGACCACCACCAGTAGGCAAACATGGGGTTAGTATCTTGCCCAAGGATATTTGGCATGCAGCCAGGAGGCAGCCTGGGATCGAACCACCGACCTTCTGATTAGTGGCTGACCTGCTCTGCCACCTGAGCTACAGCTTTAAACCTGTGTTTGACTCGTTTCAGTGTTTAATAACATAAAAGGTCACATTTGTGATGGTTCAAGATTTTTTCATCTTCTGAAGTTAGAAAAACTGTAATTAACAACAACAACAACAATCTTTATTTATAGAGCACATTTAAAAACCAACGGCATGCCAAAGTGCTTAACATAGAACAAATTAACACAAGTATAATCAGTCATAAAAATAAAAGTGTAGAATTATGTTCACAGGAAAAAGCCACCAATAGAAAAAATATAACTATAGCACAATATAACTATGCCATCAACACACAATGGAGATAAGACATACACGGCGCAAATAAAAAGCATGATAGGAAAATTAGTAAAATAAATCACTGCAGACAAGGCCAGCATTTAACCGGTAGAAAAAGCAAGATTAAACAAATACGTTTTAAGCCGTGATTTAAAAGATTGAATAGAGTCAGACGCCCGGATGCCAATCGGAAGGTTGTTCCACAACTCTGGTGCGGCCAGGGCAAACGCTCGATCACCTCTAGACTTCAGCCGAGATCTAGGCTGCACCAACAGTAACTGTGAGGATGACCTTAAAGCCCTAGCAGGAACATATAAGCTTAAGAGTTCCTTAAGATAGCTCGGTGCTGTGTTATTGGTGATTTTAAAAGTAAACAGCAGAATTTTAAATTGGATACGGTATTTCACAGGCAACCAGTGCAAATCAGCTAGGACGGGAGTAATGTGGGCAAACTTCTTAGTTTTGGTTAGAATGCGTGCAGCAGCATTTTGGACTGTCTGTAATCTATGGAGGAGGGCAGAGTGGAGACCAAAATAGAGTGAATTGCAGTAATCCAGCCTCGAAGTTACAAAGGCATGGATGAGTTTTTCCAGGTCTTTATGCGGGATATACTGCCTGGCCTTAGAAATAAGGCGGAGTTGGTAAAAACTGGATCTAACGACAGCAGACACTTGTTTATCAAGTTTAAAAGAGCTGTCAAGTAACACGCCCAAATTCCTAACAGTGTCGGAAAAGGAGCTAGTGAGAAAACCAAAAGCATCACGAAGTTTGGCACGAAGGACGTCACTGCCAAAGACCACAATTTCAGTTTTCTTATCATTAAGGATAAGAGTATTTGCCAGGAGCCATTGCCTGACCTCACACATGCACTCTCGAAAACTATTCAAGGACAAAGCTAGGTCATCATTTAACTCAAAGTAGATCTGAATGTCATCAGCATAATAATGAAAAGCGATGTGATATTTCTCAAAGATAGCGCTTAATGGAAGCATGTACAATGAGAACAGAGTAGGGCCTAACACAGATCCCTGAGGGACACCACAACAGACAGGTACAGCGAAGGAAGAGGAAGTGGCCAAGTGAACTGAGGAGAGCCGATTGGAGAAGTATGATTTAAACCAATCCAAGGCAACACCCTTGATGCCTACAGTGTGCTCAAGTCTCGCCAATAAGATTTTATGATCAACCATATCGAAAGCCGACGATAAATCCAATAGCACTAGGACCGAGGAGCGCCCATTATCAGCCATTAGTAGAAGGTCATTAAGAACTCGGAGCAGCGCTGACTCAGTGCTATGATGTGGTTTGAAGGCCGATTGGAATTTATCATTAATGCTATTCTCATCCAGGTAGGCCTGGAGTTGAAGCAAAACTATCTTCTCAAGAATTTTGGCCAAGAACGGAAGCTTGGAAATCGGCCTATAGTTCGCATAATCATTATAATCGAGGTTCCTTTTTTTAAGAACAGGCTGAATTATAGCATGTTTAAAGGCTGATGGTACGCAACCAGAGAGCAAAGAAGAGTTCAAAAGGGACAATATACTAGGTCCAATTGCACTAAAACAGTCCTTAACTATACGAGATGGAAGAACATCATATACGAGATTAGTATTGTTCAGTTGTTCAACTAGACGCTTAAGAGTAGGGAGTGAAACGGGTTCAAACTGATAGAAGGAAGAGGAACAGTCAGGGGTAAACGCAGGGCCTGTCATTAAAGGAAGAGCAGATTTAAGAGATGAGACTTTATCTAAAAAATAATTTAAAAATTGTTCGCAAAGAACCGGGGAGCACGGCAGCAGCATAGTGGGGCAGGGGTTGACCACAGAGTTAAAAATTTTAAATAAAATTCGAGGATTGTTACCATTGGTAGAGATAATTTTTGAAAGAAAAGCTGCTTTAGCCATTTTGGCAGCAGTTTGAAACTTCAAGCGACTAGTACGTAGGATGTCGTAAGATGCCTGGAGTTTATCTTTCCTCCACCTTCTCTCATCCCGTCGACACGCACGTCGTAGAGCGCGAACAGAGTCACTTAACCAGCATTGTGAGTAAGTTCTGGGGCGCTTCATTTTAACAGGTGCAACAATGTCGAGGATGGAGGAACATGTAGTTAACAGGGTATTGGCAAAATTCTCAACCATGTAAGGGGTAAGACAATCTGACGTAATAGATGCAGAATACACAAAAGAAGCAGAGAAATTCACCACAGTATCAGCATTAACAGTACGCATAGGGCAAAGAGGAGCCTCAAGGTGTAATCCGGTATTACCTAGGTCAACATCGAAGATAACCGGGGAGTGGTCGGAAAGACCAGTATTTCTAATATCCTTAATGCATATATCCACACCATATGTAAAGACCAAATCAAGAGTATGGCCTTTAACATGGGTTGGTTCATTCACCCACTGAGTAAGATTGAAAGAGTCAGTCAATGCAAGAAAATCTTTGACCAATTGGTCATCCATACAGCAGACATGTATATTAAAATCACCAGAAATAATAACAAAGCCATATTTAAAAAGAATGGATCCCAAAAAGTCAGCAAATTCAGAAATAAACATCTTGTGGTATTTAGGCGGACGATAGACCACAACACACAGAGTAGTCCGAGAGCCAGTCAACTCCAATAACTGAGCTTCAAAGCTAGAGTAGATGGGGGAGGATAGCAGCCGAGCTTCATATTTGCTTTTAAAAACCGAGGCTAAGCCGCCACCTCTGCTAGTGAGCCTTGGTGAGCTAAAAAAGGCACAGTCAGGAGGGAGAAGCTCGGAGAAGGGGATGAACTCACCCGGGGAAGTCCACGTCTCCGTCAGAAATAGAACGTCCAGTCCCGTGGTGAGGAAAAAGTCATTTAAAAGAAAAGCCTTATTCGAGAGAGACCTGACGTTAAATAAAGCCATCCGAGTCCGAGGAGCTAGGTCATTAGCGGTAGCACGTCGCAGAGTGCTGAGGTTGTTATGTTGGACACCGCGACCGAGCGACGTTATCCAGGAGGGTAAGTTTGAAGGCCAGCAAGGCAAATCCAACGATGACTCAGCAGTTTAGCCGCAGAGCGGCTCCTGGAATTGTGGACGAGACGTGAAAGCTCACGGCTTGTAGAAGGGTAATCCGTAGCCATGGCTCTAAGATAAGCCTTGAGGCAGACGCGAGCACCACTCCTTCTACCCCGTTTCCTGAAGCGTTTCCTACGCAGAGTGTAAAAAGGTAAGTAGGTCGCACTGGTGGGGGAAACGGGCATCAAGGGGATAGCATCACCCAAGGTCCCGCAGGGGTCCAGTCGTTGGGGATAGGAAAACCGAAGATTCAGGAGCGTGTCTCTATCATAAGTAATTAGCGCACAGTCGCCTAGTGAACATAAAACCAAAGATAAAACAACAAGGAGTACTACACCGAGGCGCAGTCGAAATCGAAGACGGCCTGCCATGCACACCGGCGCCATCTTTAAAAACTAAAGAATGTAAAAACTGTAGCCTCAAACACACAATAATAACATGGAGTGAATTTATATATATATTAATATATATATAAACACCCAGCACGCCCCTGCGGGCGGTTTATCCTTCAAGCTCGGGTCCTCTACCAGAGGCCTGGGAGCTTGAGGGTCCTGCGCAGTATCTTAGCTGTTCCCAGGACTGTGCTCTTCTGGACAGAGATCTCCGATGTTGTTCCCGGGATCTGCTGGAGCCACTCGCCTAGCTTGGGAGTCACCGCACCTAGTGCTCCGATTACCACGGGGACCACCGTTACCTTCACCCTCCACATCTTCTCGAGCTCTTCTCTGAGCCCTTGGTATTTCTCCAGCTTCTCATGTTCCTTCTTCCTGATATTGCTGTCATTGGGAACCGCTACATCGATCACTACGGCCGTCTGCTTCTGTTTGTCTACCACCACTATGTCCGGTTGGTTAGCCACCACCATTTTGTCCGTCTGTATCTGGAAGTCCCACAGGATCTTAGCTCGGTCATTCTCCACCACCCTTGGGGGCATCTCCCATTTTGACCTCGGGACTTCCAGGTTATACTCGGCACAGATGTTCCTGTACACTATGCCGGCCACTTGGTTATGGCGTTCCATGTATGCCTTGCCTGCTAGCATCTTGCACCCTGCTGTTATGTGCTGGATTGTCTCTGGGGCATCTTTACACAGCCTGCACCTGGGGTCTTGCCTGGTGTGATAGACCCCAGCCTCTATGGATCTTGTACTCAGAGCTGGGTGTTGTGCTGCCATGATTAGTGCCTCTGTGCTGTCTTTCAGTCCAGCTTTGTCCAGCCACTGGTAGGATTTCTGGATATCAGCCACCTCCTCTATCTGCCGGTGGTACATGCCGTGCAGGGGCCTGTCCTTCCATGATGGTTCCTCGTCTCCCTCCTCTTTCTTGGGTTTCTGCTGCCTGAGGTATTCACTGAGCACTCGGTCAGTTGGGGCCATCTTCCCAATGTATTCTTGGATGTTTGTTGTCTCATCCTGGACTGTGGTGCTGACACTCACCAGTCCCCGGCCCCCTTCCTTCCGCTTAGCGTACAGCCTCAGGGTGCTGGACTTGGGGTGAAACCCTCCATGCATGGTAAGGAGCTTTCTTGTCTTTATGTCAGTGGCTTCTATCTCCTCCTTTGGCCAGCCTATTACCCCAGCAGGGTACCTGATCACGGGCAGGGCGTACGTGTTGATGGCCCGGATCTTGTTCTTACCATTCAGCTGACTCCTCAGGACTTGCCTGACCCTCTGCAGGTACTTGGTGGTTGCAGCTTTTCTAGCGGCCTCTTCATGGTTCCCATTCGCCTGCGGGATCCCCAGGTACTTGTAACTGTCCTCTATGTCTGCAATGTTGCCTTCTGGTAGTTCAATCCCCTCAGTTCTGACTACCTTCCCTCTCTTTGTTACCATCCGACTACACTTCTCCAGTCCGAACGACATTCCAATGTCATTGCTGTATAGCCTGGTAGTGTGGATCAGTGAATCGCTGTTTCGTTCACTCTTGGCATACAGCTTGATGTCATCCATGTACAGGAGGTGGCTGACAACTGCTCCGTTCTGTAGTCGGTATCCGTAGCCAGTCTTGTTAATGATCTCACTGAGGGGGTTCAGGCCTATGCAGAACAGCATAGGCCTGAACCTGAATACATATATATATATATATATATATATATATATATATATATTACTGTAATATCAACAATATATCTAATAATATCAACAATATATCTAAATATATCATTAGCATCATGTGACCATGTTATTGGTCACATGATGGGTCACCTTTATTTCCATCGTCATCATTAATATGAACCCGGCTAATGCTGGGCTGTGTGCAGGCGTCTGCTGCAGAAACCAAAAAGCTTCCAGCATCAAAGCTGCGCACAGTTGATAAAGATGAGGAGCAACAAACAGCTCTCCCATTATTCCCAGCAGCCACACGCCTGATTTAAGCCCCAACACTGCACTGACTCACCTTTGGAGCCTCAGACAGACTTTACAGGAAGTTTTCAGGAGGTCAGAGGAGGTTTTAAGCATTGAAATAAAGTGGAAAATAAAACTTTGACTTAAAACCATCCTGATCTGTCATTACCAGACAAAGTCCCACTGATGCAGAGGTGTCTTTGGTCCCACCTCACGGCGCTCAGGCCTGAAACCGACCTCGTTCTTTGTCAGCAGAGCTGTGTGTGAGCAGCTCCTGCCTCGGTGGAGTCTGGATGTGCACACAGATATCTCTGCATCGCTGTGACACTGACGCTCAGATCAAACCTCAGGCAGCAAAAGCCTGATTCTCCTGTTTCTGAGCGCCTCAGTGAGCGTTTATCCGGGATGAAGATCAGAGATAACGAAACTATCACCGTCACATTGATGCTTCATGAGCGTGAGCTCTGATTGGACTGATTTCCTGTTGTCTGTGAAACACCTGCGATCACGTCACAGTGTGAAAACCGACAACAGGTCTGATTGCTGACTCTCCTGATCAATAACAAGGTCAGGAGGGAGATCCCCGATCGATGCCTCTGATCAGTAATCTCTGTGTTTGTGTTGTCAGATCATCAGAAGTTGGACCGTGAAGCTCGAATCTGTCGACTACTGAAACACCCCAACATCGGTGAGTAATACTGCATGTACTGCATGTACTGCATGTACTAACACTGCTGTATGTACCTCGGCTGCTAACGGTGAGGGTGATGAAGGCGGTGAAATCACAGAGCAGTCGTTCTCAGAGTGGAGGCGACAGACGAGGACGCGGAGAGGTTTCCCTCCAACACGCTGATCTCTGAGCAGCTGGAAGGAAAACCTGCACCGTGTACTGGAGACAGCACGCAGTACGAGTACTGTGATACTGAGAGCCGCCTTCGTCAGTAACGTAGGGACTGTCTTCTGTACAATCAGGTTTGAATCGCATCGAAGGGTTGACGTGAGAGCCCGTCAGACCGTTCGATGATCGACTTACTTTGGGCTAAAGTGAGAATGCAAATGCAGATGTGAGAAACAAACAATCGATGAAAAGTGAGTTTTTACAACTGCAAAAAGGAGTCTTGATGCACGCTCGTGCTCCAGGTGAGCAAATCACCAAAAGTTGATTCTGTTCATCTGGATGTTTTCAGCGGGAGAAACGTTTCGTCATCATCAGGTGACGTCTTCAGTCTCAGCTGACTGCAGGTTTCAATCTTACAAACAGGACATTTGCATAATGACTGAAACCAGCCCACTGAGGGAACAATGTGCTGGGAGGTCAGCTCATGAATATGCACATTGTCATGGCCATTGATCAATAACCACGAGTCCCATGCACAGAGTTGGGGAATGGCTGAAATCATTTTAAGAGGGTGACAGATGTTCCCTCAGAGATGGGCTTAGGCCGCGCTTACCTCTGAATGACTGAGAGTCTTCCTCGAGGCTGTTAGAGATCTTGTATGAATAGATTGTGAGAGTTTCGTGAGCCTTTGAATGTAATGGCGTTGTGGAAAAGCTCCGCCTCCCCAAATTACAGCTGACGGCTTCTTCATCCTGACCTCAGGAACAGCCGCCTCGTCCTCCAGGACAGGTTTCTACATCTCTGCCTGTTGTCTTTTCCTGCTCATGTCCAGTTCACGGCCATCTTACTTTAACTTGTTTTATTTGCTTCCTAACTTTCTCGTTATGTGTTTTTTAATAGTTTTTAATGTGTTTTGGTGCTTTAATGACGCAGCACTTCAGTCTGCTTCTGCTGGATTTAAATGTGTTTGATAAATAAAGTGATGAAATTCGATGATGAGCTCAGAAATATTACCTGCAGAAGTCTGAGTGTTCATGGACCCCAGAGGGGACATTCAGCCTAAAAGTAAAATAAAAATAACTCGAGCAGTAAACGTGCAGATTTCATCCTGATAATAATGAATTACAGTCGTCCAGCCTGGAAGTAATAAATGCATGAACTAGTTTTTCAGCGTCACTCTGAGACAGGATATTTCTAACTTTAGAGATGTTGCACAAATGGAAGAACGCAGTCTTACATATTTGTTTAATATGTGCGTTGAAGGACATGTCCTGGTCAAACATGACTCCAAGGTTCCTCACAGTGTTACTGGAGGCCAAGGTAATGCCATCCAGAGTAAGAATCTGGTTAGATACCATATTTCTAGGCTTTTCAGGGCCGAGTACAATAACCTCAGTTTGATCTGAATTAAGAAGCAGAAAGTTAGCGGCCATCCAGGTCTTTATGTCTTTAAGACATTCCTGCAGTTTAACTCATTGGTGTGTGTTATCTGGCTTCATGGACAGATAGAGCTGGGTGTCATCAGCATAGCAGTGTAAATGTATGCTATGTCTTCTAATGATGCTGCCTAAGGGAAGCATGTATAATGTAAACAGAATTGGTCCTAGCACTGAACCCTGTGGAACTCCATAATTAACCTCAGTGTGTGAAGAGGACTCTCCATTTACATGCACAAACTGGAGTCTATTAGATAGATATGATACAAACCACTGCAGCGCAGTACCTGTAATACCTACAGCATGTTCTAATCGCTCTAATAGGATATTATGGTCGACAGTATCGAACGCTGCACTGAGGTCTAGCAGGACAAGCACAGAGATGAGTCCACTGTCAGAGGCCATAAGAAGATCATTTGTAACCTTCACTAAAGCTGTTTCTGTGCTGTGATGAGCTCTGAAACCTGACTGAAACTCTTCAAATAAACCTCTGCAGATGATCTGTTAGCTGTTTGACAACTACTCTTTCAAGGATGTTTGATATAAAGGAAGGTTGGAGATTGGCCTATAATTAGCTAAGACTGCTGGGTCTAGAGATGCTTTTTGAGTAAAGGTTTAACTACAGCTAGCTTGAAGGCCTGTGGTACATAGCCGATCATTAGAGATAGTTTATCATATTTAAGATCGAAGCATTAATTAATGGCAGGACTTCTTTGAGCAGTTTTGTAGGAATGGGGTCTAAAAGACACGTTGATGGTTTGGAGGAAGTAATTATTGAAGTTAACTCAGAAAGATCAATTGGAGAAAAAGAGTCTAACTTAACATCAATGGTACTAAGAGTAGCTGTAGATAATGTTACATCTGTGGGATGATTACTGGTAATTTTTTCTCTAATGATAAAAATGTTATTTGTGAAGAAGTTCATGAAGTCATTACTAGTTAGCGTTAAAGGGATGGTTGGCTCAAAAGAGCTCTGACTGTTTGTCAGCCTGGCTACAGAGCTGAAGAGAAACCTGGGGTTGTTCTTATTTTCTTCAATCAGTGACGAATAGTAAGATGTTCTGGCTTGACTGACGTGAAATCCATGATCCTGATCCTCCACACTGATACTGGCTCACTTCTGCTGGGCTCAGACAAACACGTCTTTGTGGAGGCTGTGACTCTGTTTACCCCAGAAGAGCTCTCCCAACTAAACACATGACTCCAGTGTTGTTGTTCTGAAATCGATCAGCACGCTGGAGCCTGAGCTCGTACGATGGCAGCAAAGATGGATGTCTGTGGTAAACGTAACCACGGGCCTAATGCTTCAGTCTCTGAACGGCCCCCTGCTGAGCAACAGCGCCCCCTGTAGGACAGGACGTCCAGAGAGTCGCAGTTCTACATCATATTAGGAAATCTCTGACTGCACCTATCCGGAAGCTACATCCATAGTTTATGAACGATCATTATGTTTGATCTGTGATGTCATTAGTGGGCGTGTCCTTAGTGTAATATCTGTGTTTTATTAGTGCTGAGAGTCTGCTCTGTGCACCGAGGCAGCAATTTGAAAACCCTGTGGCTGTGCAGCAGGATGCCGGCGCTGCCTCTGAGCCCGCAGCTCGACTTAATGAGTGTTCATCAGATCATGTGTGAGCCGCCTCTCCTGGTAATGACGTTGCAGCGAGCAGCGAGCCTTCTGCAACATGAGGAGCTCCGTCTGACGGCTGCCTGCTGTCAGGCACGCACAGGGGGCTTCACGCGTCCTCAGATCAGCCCGTGGACAGCTTAATGAGTGTGTGGGAAACGCCTCAGCGCTCAAACCACTTAAACGCAAACTGATCTGTGTGCGGCCGCCACTTCCTGTGAATAATTCAGAATAAAAGCCCAGCAGGAGGCGCCGCTGCTGTGGGCGGGTCCAGTCTGAGCGCAGAGCACAGACCCTCACACCGAAACCTCCAAAAAACAAACTGTGTGCTCGATGGAGTCCAAACAAACTCACCGCCGTCAGTCAGATGTTCAAATATGACCTCGCGTGGACCCCGTCGGCCAATCGGCAGCCTGCAGCTGAACAGAGCGGCCAATCATTGCCTTGTGTGGGCAGGCGATGCTCTACAGATACTGAGGAGTGTTACGTAACCCTGAGTGTGTGTGTGTGGTGTTGCTAGGCAACAGAGTCCATAGGTGAAGGAATCAAAACCATCTATCCTCCTACACACACACACACACACACACACACACACACACACACAGTACCTGTGTGAAAGCACTCAGAAAGAAATAATCAGGTTTTCTCTCAAAGCACTCCTACACAGTACAGCAGCGGGATTTAGTGTGTGTGTGTGTGTGTGTGTGTGTGTGTGTGTGTGTGTGTGTGTGGGCAGCAGCCTCTCTCTCCTCAGCTATAATACTTCCTATTAAACAATATAAGCGGAGAGCAGAAACAGACGCCTTCAGTCGGGCTCAGAGACGTCATCCAACAAGTTTCTCAAACTGCGAGGACCCCGTCACAGGAAGGACCTGATTAACTGTGACACGCCGTTTAAGAAACTCCATGTTTGACTTTCCAGAACAGAAATCTGAACGTTCGCTCTGTGAATTCAGGATGAAACGTCTTCTCGCACATCACTGCATAAATCACTAAAACCAGAACAACTGTCCGGATGTAAATCATCAGGTATCAGTTTAAACTGGACCTCTTCTGCTTCTCCTCACTTCCTGTCACATGACCCCTGCCCCTGTGCTGGATTTTCATATTAAACATGAAGCTGGCGATCGTGGCTCAAGAGTTGGGAGTTCGCCTTGTAATCGAAAGGTTGTTGTGTCCTTGGGCGAGACACTTCACCCGTTGCCTACTGGTGGTGGTCAGAGGGCCCGGTGGCGCCAGTGTCCGGCAGCCTCGCCTCTGTCAGTGCGCCCCAGGGTGGCTGTGGCTGCAATGTAGCTGCCATCACCAGTGTGTGAATGGGTGTAAAGCGCTATACAGATACAGGCCATTTACCAGGTTTATATGAATGGTCTTGGTGTATGTGCAGTGATCCCTGTGAGCCCACAGCTCAGGCTGTTCAGGAATATTCAGTATCACAGCTTTATAGAAGCTCCGCCCACCTGCTCAGCCAATCAAAAGTAAGAGGGGAGGAGCTTAAACTCATTGTTTTAGGCTGAGGATGAACTGAGTCTGAGTGTCAGATAAAGAAGGCTTGTTCTGATCTGTGAGTCATGCAGAGCTGCTCTGAGAGTCGCCTGTCAGGACGGGTCGGTTTAAATGTGGCAGAAGAAACCAGCATGGCTGATTCGCCCTTAGCCCCGCCCAACTTGGACGGCACGCTCACTGACACATTACTAACAGCCACAGTCGGTGTTCAGCCTTAATCTTCAGCAGTTTCCTGTATGTATCTGCAGCCTTTCTAACATACAGCAGGGGGCGCCTCCTCTGCCCTGATTGGATGCAGTGTATGAGGAAATAAGCGTCCTGGTCAGCTGATCGGTGAGTTCAGTGAGGTGACAAGTTTGTGGTCTGATTGGATAAAACAGGAAGTTCATTTTGGAGATGCTGGTCAGAGTCACAGCAGAGCAGGAAGCAGGAAGGCTTAAGGGTGGCAGAGGGAGAACCAATGACTGTGACCTCTGACCTCGGCCAGCAGCTGCGTGGCGAGCAGCTGCGTGGTGAGCAGCTGCGTGGCGAGCAGCTGCGTGGCGAGCAGCTGCGTGGCGAGCAGCTGCGTGTGCGCTCTGTGGGGTTGACGTGGTGTAACAGGAAAATAAAATGTCTGCTTTCCTTTCTGTCTTCCAGTTCGGCTGCATGACAGCATCTCGGAGGAGGGGCATCATTACCTCATCTTCGACCTGTGAGTGTCTCCTCACGCTGTTTGTGACACACCTGAGCTCCTCACATCCACACTGAAAACACCACGAAGGCTCCGTGACGCCAGCAGTGGGTGGTGTCACTGTGGCTACAACTGTCCTTTATACCAGTAAACCAGTGATTTTGACCCCACCCACACCACTTTCTAACACCACCACCAATAAAAACCACAGAAATCAGTGAGACAAGCAAACAGAATCCAAATATTCAAACAGAGGTGAAGCACATCTGTGGACCCAGTGTCCTCCACCTACAGCCGCTACATTCAGAGCCCCTCCACCCAGTGTCCCAACATCCAGAGGTCAAAACCGTGCAGTTTCCTGACGGTGTGTGTTGTGTGTCTCATGGTTGTGTAATTTCCTGACGGTGTGTGTTGTGTGCAGAGATGGGCAGTAACGCGTTACGCGTTACTGCCCGTTACTGTAATCCGTTACTGTAATCCGATTACTTTTTTCGAGTAAAGTAAGGGATTACTATTGCAAAAACGGTAATTAGATTACCGTTACTTTCCCGTAGGAACGCTGCGTTACTGCGTTACTAAAACCGTGATTTATTTGCGAGAATGTCTCATGACAGTGACGTAAGCGAGTGCACCGTCAACAGCTGTGTGCAGATCAACAATGGATCACATATCGAGTGCAGAGAGAGTATGAGCGTGCAGCGTTTAAAGCGTGGAAGTACTGACCTTACTTTGAGTTTGATTCCATAAAAAGTGACAAAAACATTAGTGTCCGCTGTGCGTGGGAAGAAAACTTCTTTTTACAGCGAAAAAACCCCTAAACTTCCAACAAGCACCGAGTAGCTACGACGTAATGGGAAACTCACAGAGAAACTCGCGGATTCTTCCACTGACCGCGGCACACCTGCACCAGGGTAAACCTCCGCCTACCCCACTCCTGCTTTACAGGTGAAAATAGAGCAACAGGACCGCTGAGTCTGTGACTTTATTTATTTTCTGCTGTGTTTTACTTGCATCTATTTGAAAGACTGAGTGTAAACACAAAAACTATTTTATTTTATGAGCTGGAATGTGCAGAAAATAGGTTTAAATGTTAAACTAATTTCTTCCAGTCAGAGAATGTTGCATATAATTACATTTTTGCTTGATGCATAAAGTTAAAAGATTAAAACTAATAAAACAAGTTTTAAAAAGAGACTTTTCCATCTGATTACATTTTGTATGATGGATTATGTAGAAAAAGTAGAATTGGGCTGAAAGATCTATCGCTTTATCACCTCTTCAGGTTGTAAATCGTGTTTTTAAAAAGTAACTAAGTAATTAATTACCTTTGAAAATAAGTAATCAGCAAAGTAACGGGATTACTTTTTTGGGGAAGTAATCAGTAATTAGTTACTGATTACTTTTTTCAAGTAACTTGACCAACACTGGTTGTGTGTCTCATGGTTGTGTAGTTTCCTGACATTGTGTGTTTGTGTCTCTCAGGGTTGTGTAATTGCCTGACGTTGTGTGTCTCATGGTTGTGTAGTTTCCTGACGGTGTGTGTTGTGTGTCTCATGGTTGTGTAGTTTCCTGACGGTGTGTGTTTGTGTGTCTCATGGTTGTGTAATTGCCTGACGGTGTGTGTTTGTGTGTCTCATGGTTGTGTAATTGCCTGACGTTGTGTGTTTGTGTGTCTCATGGTTGTGTAGTTTCGTGACATTGTGTATTTGTGTCTCTCATGGTTGTGTAATTTCCTGATGTTTTATGTTGTGTGTCTCATGGTTGTGTAGTTTCCTGACATTGTGTGTGTGTGTGTCTCATGGTTGTGTAGTTTCCTGACTTTGTGTGTTTGTGTGTCTCATGGTTGTGTAGTTTCCTGACGTTGTGTGTTTGTGTGTCTCATGGTTGTGTAATTTCCTGACGGTGTGTGTTTGTGTGTCTCATGGTTGTGTAGTTTCCTGACTTTGTGTGTTTGTGTGTCTCATGGTTGTGTAGTTTCCTGACGTTTTATGTTTGTGTGTCTCATGGTTGTGTAATTTCCTGACGGTGTGTGTTTGTGTGTCTCATGGTTGTGTAGTTTCCTGACGTTGTGTGTTTGTGTGTCTCAGGGTTGTGTAGTTTCCTGACGTTTTATGTTTGTGTGTCTCATGGTTGTGTAATTTCCTGACGGTGTGTGTTTGTGTGTCTCATGGTTGTGTAATTTCCTGACGGTGTGTGTTTGTGTGTCTCATGGTTGTGTAGTTTCCTGACGTTTTATGTTTGTGTGTCTCATGGTTGTGTAGTTTCCTGACGTTGTGTGTTTGTGTGTCTCATGGTTGTGTAGTTTCCTGACGTTTTATGTTTGTGTGTCTCATGGTTGTGTAATTTCCTGACGGTGTGTGTTTGTGTGTCTCATGGTTGTGTAGTTTCCTGACTTTGTGTGTTTGTGTGTCTCATGGTTGTGTATTTTCCTGACGTTTTATGTTTGTGTGTCTCATGGTTGTGTATTTTCCTGACTTTGTGTGTTTGTGTGTCTCATGGTTGTGTATTTTCCTGACGTTTTATGTTTGTGTGTCTCATGGTTGTGTATTTTCCTGATGTTTTATGTTGTGTGTCTCATGGTTGTGTAGTTTCCTGACATTGTGTGTGTGTGTGTCTCATGGTTGTGTAGTTTCCTGACTTTGTGTGTTTGTGTGTCTCATGGTTGTGTAGTTTCCTGACTTTGTGTGTTTGTGTGTCTCATGGTTGTGTAGTTTCCTGACGTTGTGTGTTTGTGTCTCTCAGGGTTGTGTAATTGCCTGACGTTGTGTGTCTCATGGTTGTGTAATTTCCTGATGTTTTATGTTGTGTGTCTCATGGTTGTGTAGTTTCCTGACATTGTGTGTGTGTGTGTCTCATGGTTGTGTAGTTTCCTGACTTTGTGTGTTTGTGTGTCTCATGGTTGTGTAGTTTCCTGACGTTGTGTGTTTGTGTGTCTCATGGTTGTGTATTTTCCTGACTTTGTGTGTTTGTGTGTCTCATGGTTGTGTATTTTCCTGACTTTGTGTGTTTGTGTGTCTCATGGTTGTGTATTTTCCTGACTTTGTGTGTTTGTGTGTCTCATGGTTGTGTAGTTTCCTGACTTTGTGTGTTTGTGTGTCTCATGGTTGTGTAGTTTCCTGACTTTGTGTGTTTGTGTGTCTCATGGTTGTGTAGTTTCCTGACGTTGTGTGTTTGTGTGTCTCATGGTTGTGTATTTTCCTGACTTTGTGTGTTTGTGTGTCTCATGGTTGTGTAGTTTCCTGACGTTGTGTGTTTGTGTGTCTCATGGTTGTGTATTTTCCTGACTTTGTGTGTTTGTGTGTCTCATGGTTGTGTATTTTCCTGACTTTGTGTGTTTGTGTGTCTCATGGTTGTGTATTTTCCTGACTTTGTGTGTTTGTGTGTCTCATGGTTGTGTATTTTCCTGACTTTGTGTGTTTGTGTGTCTCAGGGTTGTGTAGTTTCCTGACTTTGTGTGTTTGTGTGTCTCAGGGTTGTGTAGTTTCCTGACTTTGTGTGTTTGTGTGTCTCATGGTTGTGTATTTTCCTGACTTTGTGTGTTTGTGTGTCTCAGGGTTTGTTTAATTTCCTGACGTTGTGTGTCTGTGTGTGTCAGTGTGACAGGTGGAGAGCTGTTTGAAGACATCGTAGCGAGAGAATACTACAGTGAAGCTGATGCCAGGTAAGAGACGCACTCTTCAGACTTCTTCTGCTTCTGTGCTGAATCTGATGCCGACCTCTGACCTCTGACCTCTGACCTCTTTCTGAACAGTCACTGTATCCAGCAGATTTTGGAGGCGGTGCTACATTGTCATCAGATGGGCGTGGTCCACAGAGACCTAAAGGTACCCGACACGTCAGATGACATAATAATCTCTGACAGCTCCACATGTCCTGAACAGCAGTTCTGTGCAGCGACATGATTGGCCGCTGGGGCCAGTGGGGGAGGGACATCTTTACTGCCACAGTACTGTCTGGGATCCTATTGGCTCTCTGACTGGCTGAGAGACTGGCTGGTTATGAGCAGGTTCTGTTAATAACCTGCTCATAACCAGCAGCAGGAAAATCGATTATTTGAACGAGGTCTGGCTTGTTAAGCCTGAATTATAGCACGTGTGATGATTTAACAGCCGCCCACACAAACACAGTGTTTTCATGACAAACAACACACCAGCGTTACACACAACAGTAATCAGCTGCTCATCAAAACATGAACAGCTGATTACAGCAGACGGGTGAATTGAGCCCAGAGCTGCTGGTCTCTGATTAAAGACGGGAAGAAACCAATGAAACCAAGACTCAAGTACGCGAGTCCGTGCTCGTGTACTCGGCGAGCACGGACTTGCCGAGAACGCGAGCACGGACTCGCGATTTGCACAATTGGAACGCCAGCGTACTTGATGATGTCACAGGTCTGGAGTTTTTACTGCCGTCGCCTCTTAATTTAACTGATATTAATATGTTATGAAGCTTTAATCTTTAATCTCAGCCAAACCGATTTACTCAGGAACAAATAAAACACTGAAATAAACCAAACATTATCATTTCGAAGTGATTTAAGTGACTTATATATCATGTTTAACCTCAGTAGCGAAAGACCGCGGGGGGGTTGAAAACGATGTGCCGGGAGTCCGCTGTTGTCGCCGGCTCTAGTGATCCTCGACCTCGCTGTGTGCTATGGAGCTGGCGGGTGACGGACGTCTCCGAAAACGTCGGAGCACGTTTGGAGATATGCGATATGTTGATAAACAGAGCAGATATTTGAAGCTTACACAGCTACATTCTCACTTGAAAATAACTTAAACGTTTTTTTTGTGACCCAGAAATATTTAAAAGTTTTCAGCCCCGCTCGTCCACCATTGCCGCGATTGGGTTTTGTACCAAGTCTACACAAGTCACCACTGATGCATGTTCGATAAAACAGGCGGAGCGGGAACACATCCGGGATTTTTTGGCGTTCTTGGCTTGATGCGTACTTGAATTGGAACAGTACTATACGCACAAGTACGCGTATTGAGACAGGCTCCAAGTCCTCTAAGAGTCCTGTTAGCATCCTTAGCACCTTTCATGCAAACCATTGCGGTTAGTTAGCGTGTTAGCATGTCTGTTGTGTCTGCAGCCTGAGAACCTCCTCCTGGCCTCCAAGTCCAAAGGAGCGGCGGTGAAACTCGCCGACTTTGGCCTCGCCATCGAGGTGGAAGGAGACCAGCAGGCATGGTTCGGTAAGAGCACCAAGTGATGGTGATGAGGATGATGGTGATGGTGACTTGATGGAAATGATGTGATGATGATGAGGGTGATGATTGTTTTGATAATGATGATGATGGTGATGAAGATGATGTTGATGGTGACCATGCTGATGGTGGTGATGATGATTATGGTAACGATGATGAAGGTGATAATGATGATGATGATTATGGTGATGATGATTATGGTGACGATGATGATAGTGATGGTTGTAGCTCCCGTCAGCCACCACGCGGACAAGTTCTTGTTTACAGATGATTTATTCAATGTTCGGCGACAAGATCACTCAGCGTCGTCATCATCATCATCGTGAGAACTACCCAAACAAAACAATTACAATAAGCAACATGTTTACAATAACTCTTATCACAGTAAATCCAAACAACAAAGGTATAGACACATAAATGCCTTTTTATGGCACTTTCATTGAAACTGAAATTAACAGAGATTATGATGATGATGATGATGGTGATAGTGATAGTGATGGTGATGGTGACTGTGGTGATAGTGGTGATGATGATGGTCTTCATTAATCTAAATTTTTTATTTGTGCCGCTTTGTCACATAAACAAGGGTCTTCCAGAACAGCAACTGTGTGTAAACCTGTGTTTGTTTTCAGGCTTTGCGGGGACTCCAGGTTATCTGTCTCCAGAGGTCCTCAGGAAGGACCCATACGGGAAAGCAGTCGACCTCTGGGCCTGTGGTGAGTCTCTACTTCCTGTTTCTACCGTTTCTTCTTCCTTTATGTTTCCTCCACTCATGTGCAGTTTGTTTATTTTTTACTCGGGGTTCATGTCCAGGGTGTTGTTTTCACGTTTAGTGTTTTACTTTCTTTATTTTCAGTCTCTGAGGACATTTTTGTCTCTTTTATCTTTCACATTCATTCCTTCTTCCACTTTTTTTTTTTTTTAGCTTTTATGGTTTTTCTGTCTGTCTGTGGATTTTTTTTTTATATTTTATTGCATTTTATTTTTGTCAGGTGTATTTATTAAATTTTTTATGGTCTTCTGTCTCAGGTGTGATTCTCTACATCCTATTGGTCGGTTATCCTCCATTCTGGGATGAAGATCAGCATCGTCTGTACCAGCAGATCAAAGCTGGCGCCTATGATGTAGGTCACATGACATCACGACTGTTCACCTGTACTTTATTGGCAGTTTAACCATTGTGGGCGGGGCTTTAACACCTTTGTTATTACAGTTGTTCTAATTTAAACTGGTCCTCTCCTTGCCTCCTCTCCCTGTGTCCTTGCTTCCTAGTTTCCTTCCCCGGAGTGGGACACGGTGACTCCTGAAGCCAAAGATCTCATCAATAAGATGCTGACCATCAACCCGGCCAAACGCATCACAGCTGCCGAGGCGCTCAAACACCCCTGGATCTCTGTGAGACCCTCTCACCTTTGACCTTTGACCTTGTTCTCTGTCCTGCTCTGCTCCTCATGATGATGATGATGTTCTTCTTCCTCCCAGCACCGATCCACAGTGGCGTCCTGCATGCACAGACAGGAAACGGTTGAGTGTCTGAAGAAGTTCAACGCCAGGAGGAAACTGAAGGTGGACTTTCAAAATAAAACCATGAAGTTTTAGTGTTTTTAGTGACCACGGAGGAAAAAAGTTTCCAAAGCTCAGATTTGTGGTCACGGCTGCTTTTGACTCTTTGTTGTTTTAAAGGAAATGTTGAAGTTAATCTGTTTTAACTTCACATAATAATCATTTTTAGAAAATCAGAAATAAATTCTGTCATAATTTTCTGTGCTTTTATTTTTATCCCTTCTTTCCTTCAGGGAGCCATTCTCACCACCATGTTGGCCACCAGGAATTTCTCTGGTAAGACCCCCCCCCAAACCCACCCAGTGTGGTCAAAAGTCATGTACAATTTGAGGCTGTCCCCTATTAACTGTCAGTAAGTCACACAGCTTGTGGCAGCAGCAGGTTTGACCTTTGACCTGCAGGTTTGTGTTCCAGTAGCAGGAGGTTGCACAGAGAAATCCACCAGTCAGCTGCCAGCTTACACACAATAAACACGTTATCACTGAGTGTGTGTGTGTGTGTGTGTGTGTGTGTGTGTGTGTGTGTGCAGCAGCTGTCCCAGACATTCACACACACTGAGCTCTAAAGATAGCGGGGAAACCACCGACACAGCCGCAGCGGCCAAAGCAACACACGCCAGGCTACAAAAAGACGAGACGTGCACAACCGGCTGAAACACCACAAAGACGGTGTCACATGACACGTAGTGTGATGTCATAATGGGTGTGCGACACAGGCGGCTCGGCGAGCATGATGGCCCTGTCAGTGTGTCTGTGTCCACAGTTTTCCCAGGCTATGTTTGCCCCGCCCACTTGCTCCTGTTTCACAAGCGAGGACTCAGAAACAGTTTTAGGTCGACTGTTGAGACGACGGCGCTGCATGAAGAGTCCACAGATATTAAACACAAACGCTGGAATAATTCAACTCGTCTTCATCTGCACAGCATCAGATGAGCTCGATGCAGTTTTACTGTCACAAAAACAGAGGAAACAGTCAGACAACACTCTGAGAGGCAGCTCTCAGGGACAGGGGAAGGAAAAACTCTTAACAGGAAGAAACCTCCAGCAGAACCAGGCTCAGGGAGGGGCGGGGCCATTCTACTTTTAAATACTCTAGGAACAACAAGTAGGCCTGCAGAGCGAGAGCGAAGTGCTCTAATAGGGTGATATGGTACTACAAGGTCATTAAGATAAGATGGGGCCTGATTATTTAAGACCTTGTATGTGAGCAGCAGGATTTTGAATTCTGGATTTAACAGGAAGCTAAAACAGGAGAAATCTGCTCTCTCTTTCTAGTCCCTGTCAGGACTCTTGCTGCAGCATTTTGGATCAGCTGAAGGCTTTTCAGGGAGTTTTTAGGACATCCTGATAATAATGAATTACAGTCGTCCAGCCTGGAAGTAATAAATGCATGAACTAGTTTTCAGTAGGATATTTCTGAGCTTTAGAAAAGTGCTGAGCAACATGCAGACTGATGTTAAATTAGCAGATATTTGAATGGAGTTTGGTCGTTGGTGTAAAGCAGGGGTGCCCAATCCCGGTCCTCGAGAGCTACCGTCCTGCAGCTTTTAGATGCATCCTTGTTCCCACACACCCGAATCAAATGAATGGCTTGTTATCAGGCCTTTGCCAAACATGATGGCATGCTGAAGAGGTGATCAAACCATTTGATTCAGCTGTGTTGGAGTAGGGATGCATCTAAAAGCTGCAGGATAGTAGCTCTCGAGGACCGGGATTGGGCAGCCCTGGTGTAAAGTAAACAGTATATTTGATGTTCTTGTCATGTGAGCAGAACAAACACATGTTGTGATACTGAGCTGGTTGTTCTGAGCTCTCTGATTGGCTGTTTGCTGCTGGACCTGAGCAGAGGACGTGTTTCCAGATGCACGTGTTCAGCGTGGACGCTCAGGAATGCGTGCACACTTTCTGCTCTCCAACTATCTCAAGTTGGTCCTAAATTTGGCCTCGCCGCTCACTGAGCGACCCACATGTCACGCCGGGAACTCCCTGAATCTGCAGCAGGAAGTCTGAGTATTTTTACTCCGACATGTGACCCACTGTCTTCAGTCTGTGCTGCGATCAGACCGCCGGCTGAAGGGCACGTGGGCAGAGGTCCTGGGTACGATGCCGTCTCTCCTGTTTGCTGCTTTTGTTCCTTTCTTCCTGACTCTGCTGCTTCTCTCTCTCTTTGTTCTCATCCCTCGCTCAGGAGGAAAGAGCGGGAGCAACAAGAAGGCCGACGGAGTGAAGGTAACCTCATCATCATCATTATTTTTCAGTGTTATGATGTCTGACATAAGGTCAGTGTCACAGAGCTGAACTCCTACCTGCATGGATCCGTGTCGTGTTCACTCAGTAATAAGATGATAAATGTCTGTGAAGGTTCTCAGTCATCCAGGTCATCGTAGTCAAAGGAGCTTGCAAAGAAAAGCATCTGGACTTCTTTAAGTTGCTTGAAGACGTTTCACCTCTCATCCGAGAAGCTTCTTCGGTTCTAAGGTCAAATGGTGGAGAGTCCCAGATATAAACCTAGTGGGAGTTTCCCCCCACAGAGGGACAAAAGGACCCCCTGATGATCCTCTAATCGCCTGAGGTGTGAAACTGGGTGTGGGTCCCAATCAGCCAGAGTTTTGGGTGTGTTCATTGTGAAACCTGGCCCCACCTTATCATGTGAATTCCTGAGGTCAGATGGCCCAGGATGTGAGTGGGCGTTAAGGCGTCTGGGAAGGATCTCAAAACTGGATTATAGATGGCAGAGAGTTGGTGTTGTAAACCCCGCCTCTGTTCAAAGATGGTCGCTCACAGTGGACATAGATGCTTCTTTCACTCCTCTTTCAAACCGTCTGTCCTCTTAGAGGACAGATGGTTTGATTGGGACCCACACCCAGTTTCAGTACCTGTACGCTGTGTACAGGTACCGAGGAAGATGAGAAGTTGCCCAAATTAACCGAGAATGACCTGTCAGCGAGATAAGATTTAAACCAGTTAAGGGCAGTGCCTCTTATACCCACAGTATGCTCAAGTCTTAGTAGAAGAATGTTATGATCAACCATATCAAAAGCAGAGGAAAGGTCCAATAAAACCAGGACCACAGAGCGTCCAGAGTCAGTGCTTACAAATAGGTCATTGAGAACTCTAAGCAAGGCCGTTTCAGTGCTGTGCCGTGGCTTAAAGGCAGACTGAAATTTCTCTGCAATGTTGTTCGCATCTAAGTACGCCTGAAGCTGAGAGAGAACTAGTCGCTCCAGGATCTTGGACAGAAACGGAAGCTTAGAGATTGGTCGATAGTTCAAAAGATCATAACAATCAAGATTCTTCTTTTTCAGAATAGGCTGGACTACAGCATGCTTAAAGGCCAGTGGGACAGATCCAGAGAGTAGAGAAAAATTCATTAAGAACAGAATGCTCGGTCCAATTACATCAAAGTAGCCCTTAACAATGCGTGATGGGAGAATATCAAACACAGCATTGGTGTTTTTTAGTTGATCAACCAGCTGCTTCAGAGTCGAAAGCGACACGGGCTCAAATTGATGAAAAGTTGAATTACACTCAGAGGAAAAGACAGGATAAGATGTAGACGAAGAGGAAAGCTTAAGGGATGAAACCTTATCTAAAAAAAGAATTTGAAAACGCTCACAAAGAGCTTGTGAATACAGTAAAGGCATATCAGGACCGGGATTAACAACAGAAATAAAAATTTTAAATAGTATACGGGGGTTGTGACCATTAGCCAAAATGACTTTGGAACGAAAAGATGCCTTAGCCATACTAGCAGCAGTTTGAAACTGTGAGCGGCTGGTCCGTAACATATCATAAGAAACCTGAAGTTTATCTTTTTTCCACCTCCTCTCATCACGGCGACAGACACGTCGTAAGGCACGTGTAGTATCGTTTAGCCAGCAATGAGAGTAGGTTCTAGGGTGCTTCATTTTGATGGGAGCAACAAAATCAAGAATAAAAGAACAAACCGATAACAGGATATTAGCACAACCATCAACCGAACAGAGAGAACAGTCGTCAGGTACAGTCAAATCAGAGGTAGATGAAAATAATGATAGCAAAGTATCAGCATAACCATCAGATGAGCGAACTGAGCAGCAGTCAGGAATTATAGGCGCCAAATCTAAAAAAGACACAGCAAACTTTGACAAAGCTTCAGAGCTGAGTACGCGTAGCGGACGAGAAAGAGCTCCAGGCTGCAGTCCAGCGGCAGATAAGCCAATATCAAAGGAAATTAGAAAATGATCTGAAATCCCCGCGTCATTTATATCCTTAATACAGATATCCAGGCCATACGTAAAGACCAAGTCCAAAATATGGCCTTTAGTGTGGGTTGGTTCATTTACCCATTGAAGGAGGTTAAAAGAGTCCATTAAAGCAAGAAAGTCTTTAGCAAGCAGGTCATCCTTACAACAGATGTGTATGTTAAAATCACCAAGAATAAGAACAGAATCATATTTATAAAGAACGGAACCCAAGAAATTGGCAAAGTCCGAAATAAAACACTTGTTATATTTGGGCGGTCGATAGACCAACACACATAAAGTGGTCGTGGAAGCAGTCATCTCCAATAACTGGACTTCAAAACTAGTAAAGTTAGGTGAGGAAAGTTGCCGAACATTATATACGTTTTTAAAAACCAAGGCTAAACCACCTCCCCTACCAGAAAGCCTCGGTGAACTAAAAAAGGCACAGTCCAAAGGAAGAAGTTCAGAGAAAGGAATGAGCTCACCAGGGCGAATCCAGGTTTCTGTAAGGAATAAAACATCAAGGCCACTAGTAGAGAATAAGTCATTTAAAACAAAGGTCTTATTTACCAGCGACCTGACATTAAGCAGTGCCATCCGTGGCCAGGGTACTAAGTCACCTCTAGAAGCACGAGGCAGAGTGCATAGATTGCTTCGACAAACTCCCCGTCTGCGCGATGTTATCCAAATCCGAGTAGGAAAGCGTGTCACAGAGCGGGCAGATGCTTGGTGATCAGCTGGGTAAATCCAGCGACGAGTAAGCAGTTTAGCGTCCGGGCAATCCAGGGAGGAGGGAAAAAATGATGGCGTGTCCAGATTAACATGTACATGGTCCGTAATTCTGGCTCTGAGAAAGGCCCTGAGATGGACGCGACGGCCACTCCGTCTTCCCCGCTTCCTGTAGCGTTTCTTGTGGAGACTAGAAGGCGGCAGGTAGGAGAAGCCGCAGGACGAATCCAGTTGTGGTAAGTTAGCGTTGCCGACACTCCAGCAGGGGTCGGCCCGAAACGAATGAAAAGAACGAAGATTTAAAAATGTTTGCCTGTCATATGCAGTGTTGGGTAAGTTACTTTAAAATAGTAACTTAGTTACATTACTAGTTACTTCTCTCAAAAGTAACTCAGTTACTTCAAGTTACTCGTTACTTTCAAAGTAACTAGTTACTAGGGAAAGTAACTTTGGTTTTACTCCACAAGTGCACTGTGCCACCTACTAATAGAAAGGAAAAGATAATGTGCATATTTCCACGAGAGAAATCCCACGCCTGGACCGTCATTGACTGCTGCCATGATTCTAGCCTACGTCACAGTGTCATGTGCGCCTTTTACATCCAACACAAAAACTGCAGTCGTGGTGCTTTCGATTGTACTCAGAACTCAGAAATTCTGCTTCTGAATAGGAAGATGTAGGAAACACCAGACTGCAGATGAGCTGCATACAGGGCTGGACTGGGACAGAAAATCAGCCCGGGCATTTTGACTAGAGACCGGCCGCCATTATAGGAAAAATCATAAAGCCTTTGAATGAAAATAAACGCTGTTGTGACAGTGATGTACACTGTTTTGATGGTATATATGTATCAATCTATCAATCGTTTGTTGTAAGATTCAGATAATTATTTTTTAAAAGCTAGAAATTTTAAATGAGAATAAGATAGAAAAGTATTTCTTTGTGCCCCCCTCTCCCTGTTAATGCCCTACCTGGCCCCCCTGGCAAAACTTTGCTAGGTCCGCACCTGCACAGTTACCAGCTGTCAGCTACTTAGAAAAGGATCCTGGTGTTATTTGTCTCTCAGAAACAGTTCATAACTTCAACTCATTCATGTCACCTAAAAGGTAAACCTGTTTCTCCATCACAGCTCTGATGATTCAGTAAGGACATCTCCTGGTTTCATCTTCATGTTTCCCTCTCACCACATAACCAAACCATATCATGACCAGCAGCTTTACAGCTGTGGCTCCAGCAAACATCAGCTGATACTAGAAAGTAATATTAAATAAATTCTAACAACAGCTGATCAAGCTTAAACGTGCTGCTGTTGTTTAGCGCGACATCTGCTGGTTTCCTCTTTCGGCGCAAAGTGGGCGATAAACAAACAAGAGAGCCGATCAGCTGATCATTGATCAGTTTTCATGATTGAAGTAGAAACGGTAGAGGGAGGGGAGAGAATGAAAGAAGAAGAGGCAGCTGTGCAGCGTAAACACAGAATAACTCCAGCTTTGTGTCTTTTTCATTGTAGCTGAATTACGGGACAAACTGTTCCTTTTCACCTCAATAAGAAACGCGTAATATTTTCTCTGAATACCAGACGGGACGGTTGGCAACTCTAATAACTTATGAACAAAATAAAGTTCAACATCATTAACTTCATAGCACCCACCCAGCTGTATAGAAACTCCGTCATGCTAGCTAGCACGCAGTACGGAAAAAGTCAGCATAACGAAAATAAACTCCACCTAAACTTGGTTTATATCTGACCCAGAGAGACTGCAGGTCATAACTTCTTACCTGAAGTTCAGTTCACACTTAGGCCGCCTCGAGTCTCTTTTCCTTCTGCGTCCCCTTTCTCCAGCCCGAGAACGTGTTGCTTTCTCTCATCCACCTGCTGGCCTCCACCACTTGCTAATGTTACTGAATCTGTGGAAGCTCCGCGACAGCCACCACACGAAGTAACGAGTAACGACCCTATCTAAATCCCAGTAACGACTAACGCGTTCCTGATTTTGGCATAATAACTAGTTACCGTGCTCGTTACCACAATGATAACGTAGTTACTGTTACTTAATAACACGTTAGTCCCAACACTGGCCATATGTAATCAGTCCACAACCACTAGATAAACATAAGACTAGAAAAATAAAGATAAAAAACACAGTGCCAAGGTCCATAGGGGAAGGTAAGGGAAAAAGGGAGAATTTCCCTCGGGATGAATAAAGTAAAGAAAAAGACCATCCATCCGTCCGTCCGTCAGTTCATCCATCCATCCGTCCGTCCGTTCATCCATCCATCCATCCATCTATTCATCCATCCGTCTGTCCGTCCATTCATCCATCCATCCATTCATCCGTCCGTCCGTCCATCCATCCATCCATTCATCCATCCTTCCATCCGTCCATTCATCCGTCCGTCCGTCCAGCCGTCCATCCATTCATTCGTCCATCCATCCATTCATCCATCCATCCGTCCGTCCATCCATTCAACCCTCCATCCATTCATTCGTCCATCCATCCATTCATCCATCCATCCGTCCGTCCATCCATTCAACCCTCCATCCATTCATCCGTCCGTCCATCCATTCATCCATCCATTTGTCCGTCCATCCATCCATCCATCCGTCCATTCATTCATCCATTCATCCGTCAATCCATTCATTCATTCATCCATTCATCCATTCATCCATTCATCCATTCATCCATCCGTCCGTCTGTCCGTCCATCCATTCATCCGTCTGTCCGTCCGTCCATCCATTCATCCATCCGTCCATCCATCCAACCATTCATCCATCCATTCATCCATTCATCCATCCGTCCGTCTGTCCGTCCATCCATTCATCCGTCTGTCCGTCCGTCCATCCATTCATCCATCCATCCATCCATTCATCCGTCCATCTGTCCGTCCGTCCATTCATCCATCCATCCGTTCATCCGTCCATCCGTCCATCCATTCATCCATTCATCCTTCCATTCATCCATCCATTCATCCATTCATCCGTCCGTCCGTCCGTCCATCCATCCATTCATCCGTCTGTCCGTCCGTCCGTCCATTCATCCATCCATCCATTCATCCGTCCCTCTGTCCGTCCATCCATCCATCCGTCCGTCCATTCATCCATCCATCCATCCATCCATCCATCCATCCATCCATCCATTCATCCGTCCGTCCATCCATCCATTCATCCGTCCATCTGTCCGTCCGTCCGTTCGTTCGTCCGCCCGTCCGTCCGTCCGTCCGTCCATCCATCCATCCATCCGTCCGTCCATTCATCCATCCATCTATTCATCCGTCCATCCATTCATCCATCCATCCATCCTTAACCTTTTCAGGGTCGCGGGGGCGCTGGAGCCTATGCCAGCTGTCTTAGGGTGAGAGGCGGGATCCACCCTGGACAGGTCGCCAGTCTGTCGCAGGGCTCACACACAGAGACATACAACCATTCGCACTTACATTCACACCTATGGGCAATTTAGAGTAATCAATTAACCCATCCACACAAACGAGAGGAGCAAAAACTGTAAAGCTCGCTGAAGAATAAGGAAATAAGAGTCTCAGTTAAAACGTCTCTGTAAACTGTAATCACTCTTCAAACACACTGGAAACAGACGGAAACAGCAAAGTGGACTCCGCCCACACTGACTCTTCTTCCTCCTGCAGGAATCCTCTGAGAGCACAAACACCACCATCGAGGACGAAGACACCCGAGGTGAGGACGCACAGACACACAGCGAGTGAGCCGAGACGCTGCTGAACCAGCACTAACCTGTGTGTGTGTGTGTGTGCGCGCGCGTGCGTGCGCGTGTTTCAGGGAGGAAACAGGACATCATTAAAGTCACTGAGCAGCTCATCGAGGCCATCAGCAACGGAGACTTTGAGAGCTACACGTATGTAACCAGCACTGAGCACGCTCGGGCAGAAGGAATGTTTGTTTGTTTGTTTTTGAATAAAACCATCAAAGCGTTGAGAAATCCTTGACACGAGTGAGCCTCACAGAGGGCGGAGTCACCCTTTAACGTACCTTTGGGCAGGTGAATCAGTGCTTCTGATGAAAACATCTGGAACATCTCCTGACGCTGCCCTCGCTCCTCTCTGAAGCTGGTGCCAGCAGAAATAAATCAGTGATTGAAACTAGCCAATCAGACGTCCTGATCAGTGGCCAGTCTTTAAACGCTGAGAGCGAATCAGCATCCTTTAACCCAACAATACAAACGAGTCCTCTTCTGACCCACGCTCAGCTTTTCCCCAAATGTTACAAACACTTCAGTCACGCTCGCTCTCCTGCTCACAGAGCGCTTTGGTGACGTCGGCGTCGCTGTAAACATCACATCGATGTATTTAACTGTGGCTCGGCCTGAATCTCCAAACTGGCCCAAACGATCCGGCCTGGCCGTGATGTTGAAGGCGCCCTGTTTAATGAACTGATACTTCCTGTTTTCTAATCTCAGACATCTTTGATGATTGGCTCGCCAATAAAATCTGTTTTTCTGTGTGTTGATTGAACCGTTAAAGTTTTATAATCGCAACAACAGTCGCCTCAAGGTGCTTTATATTGTAAGGTAGACCCTACAGCAATACATACAGAGAAAAACCCAACAATCATATGAGCAAGCACTTTAGCGACAGTGGGACGGAAAAACTCCCATCCTAAGAAAACAAAAGAAATCAAAGCAGGAAACACATTTATGCTAATATGTGTAACAAAGTGTCCTGCAGGTGTTTCAAAGTGACAGATATTTCATCTATGAGTGATCGATAAAGAATAAAAGCTATAAAACAATGAAAGTTTGGGCTGCTGATCCGGGCTTGAAGGTTCACAGAGACGGGGGTCAGAGCTCCGACAGGATCGTGTTGTGCGTGTTGTGCGTGTTGTGCGTGTGCGTGTTGTGCGTGTGCGTGTTGTGCGTGTGGATGGTTTTTTTCACTTGCTCCCTGTTAAACGTGTCTCTGACTCGTCTCAGTAAACGATTCTCTCCCTGCAGTAAAATGTGCGACCCGGCTGTGACGGCGTTCGAGCCCGAGGCGTTGGGGAATCTGGTCGAAGGCCTGGACTTCCACCGCTTTTACTTTGAAAACTGTGAGCTGAAGCAGACTTCCTGTTACACCTTGCTTTTTAAAAAACTCTGAGGTCACCTGACCATGTTCACCTGTCCGTCTGTGTCTGCAGTGTGGTCCAAGAACAGCAAACCGGTGCACACCACCATCCTGAACCCTCACATCCACCTGGTGGGCGACGAGGCCGCCTGCATCGCATACGTCAGGGTGACGCAGTACATCGACTCCAACGGGACGCCTCGCACCGCCCAATCGGAGGAGACCAGGGTGTGGCACCGCCGCGACGGGAAGTGGCAGATCGTGCACTTCCACCGCTCAGGCTCCCCCTCCACGCTGAGCAAGTAAGAGCAGGTCAAAGGGCAGCGGGGCATTCAGGGCAGCTGGGAAAAACCAGCATGATAACGAGCTGCACGGAGAAAACGTGTGAAGAGAGGCAGGATCGGCGAATCTGATCCTCAGCAGACATCAGTGAAGTCATGCACGTGTATATTCCTCAGCACTTTGTCAACACCAGTTTTCTCCATGCTTAGTATATTTGCTCTTTTTACCAACGACACATTCACTGCAGGTGGTTGGTGCTGAATCATCCCTCATATGAAACGCTGTGAAGCTGTTTCTGCATCACGCCTTCGCTCTGCTTCATGTCGATGATAAATGAATCTGGGTGGAGGTGGAGCTGCTTATTTTAGCCCCACTCGTGTTTGCAGACTGAATCTGAGCCAGACTGTCGTTCCTGAGAGACAAAACCCAGGAACCAACGAACCTGCCGCTGTTACTGATGCATCAGACCTCAGCAGCAGTGCCCTCGTACAGACTGTCCACTCGAGTGGAAAAAGTGCAGTCGAGGGTTCACACCAGGTGCTGATCCACAGTCGGTGTGCTGAGGACAGGAGGATCGCACAGAGGCTCAGCAGGTCTGCTGTGAACAGCAAAATGACCCCAAACCACGACAAGCATCCACCACACACTGCTCAGGAAAACTGAAAGGGACACTTTTAAATCAGAGCAGCCAGTCGGTTAAACCTCTGATTAGTTCAGTAGTAGAGAGACTGTTAATCAGTTTCAGCTGCTCTGACGTTCATGAAATCAACTAGCACAGGCAGTCCAACTCCTCCAGCAAATCAATACGTGCCAGTGTCAGAAGGTTTGTGTGTCTCCCAGCACAGTCTGCAGAGCATGGAGGAGACTCCGGCCGTAGGAGGCCATCATCAGGGCCGGTATCAGAACCGAACGAGGATGACCTCCAGCAGGCCGCTGGTATGACAAGTTTAGCTGCATGCCCCTGGTACACTTGACAGCCTGGCAGTGGCCTCACCCACTAGCTGGGCCGGGCGCACACAGTCACCCTCCACCACCTACGATGTACCCTGACCTCCAGCTGGCCGCTGGTGTGAACGTCTCTGACCAAACAACCAGACTTCATGAGGATGGCCTGAAGGCCCGACATCCTCTATAGGCCCTGTGCTCACTGCCTGGGAGGCGGAGCCATAGAATAGCAGACTTGGCAGGTCCACCCTGAGCACATGTGACTGATGTGAAAGGGTCTGGAGAAGCTGTGAAGATGCTGTCTGTAGAGCATGACCAGGCTGGCGGGGGGTCAGTGATGGTCTGAGATCCATCATCTGATCAGGAGCCTGAAGGCGTCAGTAACATGAACGAGAGGCTGCATCATCGCTCACTGTGATTTTCAGGGTGTTTGACTTCCTGACACGTCCAGGTGTTTCTTGACATGTTTTTACTGATTTACTCAGCTGATTACATCTGCTGCTGTCTTCAGATCAGCAGATTCGACTGTAACTACAGCGTTACCTTTCAGGGTGGGGGGCTGGTCCGAGTGTGTCTTTGTGTGTCTTTGCTGCTGTGACGTGATGCAGGTAAAATGCGTGTCGTGGACTCGTCACTGTTCAGCAGGTTGAATCGTCTGTGTTGTCAGACATTGTTGATTCAGTCGCTCACAAACACGTTTGGTTTCGTCTCCAGCTAACTTCCAGAGTGAGTGGATCTTTGATGGGGCCACCGTCGCCGTGACAGCAGTTTGATTGACAGCAGGCCGGGCCTCTGACACCAACCATTCAGGATTTTGTTTGAGGAGTTTGGAGAAGAGACGACGGGGCCAGAAAGCTTCACTCCAACAAGTGAACTGCATTACCAACCAACCAATCAGCTTCCTCTTCTCAGCTTGTTTGGACTTTGCTTCCGCCACGCCCCCTTGTGATCAGCCAATCAGATTGTAATAATGTTTGGAAACCTTGTATCTCCAGTTTGTTCGAGTTCAGGAGGTTCAAACCTTCAGATGTTTAACAGGACCAACACCTGCACACCACAGCTCCCCCTGTGGACAGAACATGTCACTACTGTGTGTTAGCTTCACCCAGCATGTGGTTAGCCTAGTTTAGCACAAACACTGGAAGCAGGGGGAAACTGTTAGCATGGCTCCACCCAAACAGCCCAGTGTCGCCTCCATCTACATGACGTGTTGTAGCTGATCGAGTGTAGACGTAGAAAAAGTTTCCAGCTTTCATTTTTGCTCCTTGTTACGTTTCTCACGGATCTACTGACCCGTTGGCTGCACAGACTTAGCTTTTATAGTGTTCGCGTTCACGCGTTGGTTACCTTTAGATATTAAACAGGAAGTACGAGCCTCGCCTTTAGACGTGTGGGAGATACAAGCTTTCCTGAAACTACAGATATTTACATAAAGGAACAAAAACATATATTATATAGATGTAATGTGATATAATACTATGATCAAGAGCTGCTTTGGTCGCTACAGATTATTTAGATAAATGAACTCGTGACTGAGACTCGAGCTGAGCCACACTGACAACAGCAAACAGACCAATTATATAATATAAACCTGGAAAATCAGGATTATCTGATTACAGTAAAAAATATATTAATAAAAACACTTTTTTCTTCCCGTACATCAGAAATAAAACTCTTCTTCATAGTTATTAATTTTAAAAAGCATCTCATTCCCCCTTTTTTGTTTTATGTTTTTACAACTTTAAGCCTTTGTTTACCGTATTTGCCTCGTATGCTTCCAGAGTTTATACATATATACTAATGGCACAGCTCTTAAACTAGCATGTTAGAAACATGGTGAAGCCCAGTTATTCAGCTAAACCCTCGGGTGACCCAGAGCTCACACATGGATCGTTTTAAACTGGTTAGCGGCTAAAGCAGCTCGTGGCCTTCACGATGACGTTGTCTAACGGAGAAACTTTATTTAAACTGTGCGCGCTGCACAGGAACACTCATCTGCTTCCATCGGGCTTGGAGAGCTCTAGAAGCTTCCACCACCCTCTGACCTGTGATCTTCCATGAACAGCCACACCTCTGCTCAGATCAGCCCCACCCCTCCCCCACAGCCACCGCCACCACATATCCTAATGAGGAAGGCCTTAACGAGGCGTGTATCTACCTGCCTGCTCTCCGCTCAGAGCATCATTAGCAGCACAAACTTTGCTGTTCACACTGAGTTTACAAGATTCAGATTTAGGAGTTGCCCCTTACCTGTGAGGGAACAAGGAAGTAGGGAAGGAAGAAAGGAGTCAAGGGACTAAAACAAAAACAAAAGAAACCAAGAAAGAAATAAGGAACACACACACACACAAGCCTGTCCAGCTATCTTAGTGAGGACCTTCATTGACATCAGAATCAGAATACTTTGTTGATCCCTGGGGGAAATTATTTTTTTGTTACAGTGCTCCATTATAAACAATGGTTTCCCTAGCACCTGACCCTAACCATTAAAAATGCCTAACCCTAAACTTAACCATAACCTAATTGTAACCCTGACACTAAAACCACATTTTGAGCCTCAGAAAGGCTTCAAACTTGTGAGGACTGTGAGTGTGTGAGTGTGTGTGAGTGTGTCCTCACAAGTGACCGTTGGTTCTCACAAGTATAGCAGAATGCAGATTTCGGTCCTCACAAAGATAGCTAGACAGGAACAGACACACACACACACACACACAGACACACAGTCATACACAGATACACAGTCAAACACACACACACAGACACACAGTCTCACACAGATACACACACAGACTCACAGACTCACACACACACACAATCACACACAAACACACAGTCTCACACACACACACAGTCTCACACAGATACACAGTCAAACACACACACACAGACACACAGTCAAACACACACACACAGACACACAGTCTCACACAGATACACACACAGACTCACAAACTCACACACACACACACAGTCTCACACAGACACACAGTCTCACACACACACACACACACAGTCTCACACAGACACACAGTCACACACAGACACACAGTCTCACACAGACACACAGTCTCACACAAACACACACACACAGACACACAGACACACAGTCTCACACAGATACACACACAGACTCACAGTCTCACACAGACACACAGTCTCACACAAACACACACACACAGACACACAGACACACAGTCTCACACAGATACACACACAGACTCACAGACTCACACACACACACACAGTCTCACACAGACACACAGTCTCACACAAACACACACACACAGACACACAGACACACAGTCTCACACAGATACACACACAGACTCACAGACTCACACACACACACACACACACAGACACACAGTCTCACACAGATACACACACAGACTCACAGTCTCACACAAACACACAGTCTCACACACACACACAGTCTCTCACACACACACAGTCTCACACAGACACACAGTCTCACACAGACACACACACAAACACACAGTCTCACACAGATACACAGTCACACACAGACACACAGTCACACACAGATACACAGTCACACACAGACACACAGTCACACACAGACACACAGTCACACACAGATACACAGTCTCACACAGATACACACACAGACTCACAGTCTCACACAAACACACAGTCTCACACACACACACAGTCTCTCACACACACACAGTCTCACACAGACACACAGTCTCACACAGACACACACACAAACACACAGTCTCACACAGATACACAGTCACACACAGACACACAGTCTCACACAGATACACAGTCACACACAGACACACAGTCACACACAGACACACAGTCACACACAGATACACAGTCTCACACAGATACACACACAGACTCACAGACTCACACACACACACAGTCTCACACAGACACACAGTCTCACACACACACACCCCTACACACGCACGAACAAACTCCTCTTTGATGTTTTTTACACATTCTAAACCTCCTCGATGCTCAGACAGCCAATCAGAATCATCATCAGTCTCCAGTGTTTACAGGAAAGTACGGAGTCCCAGAAGTGACAAACATCACTGCCCATCATAGTGACACAAATATAGTGAGTTGTTACAGTCACACTCGGGACTGTAACAACAGTTACTGAGCTATAGATTTCAGACGCTTAACAGCAGAAACATCCCAATGCAGTTACTGGCTGGGCTGGGAGTATTTTAAGCAATAATAAATGTACATAAACACAAACATGCAGACGTTTGATTTGATTCAGTTAACGAACACGACGCCGATCTATGGAACCTGTAGTGACTGTACATCAGCACTGATGTGTTGCTTCAGCCAATCACAAACCAGTACAACAGAGAAAAAGTGACTCAGACTGATGGTGAAACATCCATATATACTGCCTATAGAGTACTGCAGTACTTTAATACTAGATGAGTAAACATAAACCATTGTGAGGGTTGGATGTGAACGTGAGCTGCCGTTTCACATGGTGCTTTTTGACTCTTCTGGGCCTCCGTACTGCAGGAACTCAGACTGCCCCCTGTTGGTCTGTTGGTGGCGTGGTCGCGGTGTGAAACCTCATATCTCCGTGTGGTTCTTTTCTTCCTGTCGTTGGTTTTTAGAAGCCTTAATTATGGACTAACTTAATAACTTAAACTTTACCTGCATCTTGGATCGTGGCTTTAGTTATCGACCTGCCGGCTCAGAGTCTCTGAGTCGGCGCCATTTTTGGTGGATTTTCTTTGCGGTGGTGTAAAACGGTTGGATGTTTGGCTGGAGTTCTGCAGGGAGGGCTTGTGTTTCTTCCTCTTCAGTGTTTCTGTACAGATTTGTGATTTTCTGCATGCTGGAACTGACTTTGTGTTTTGTGTTTCGGCTTCAGCCTCCGTGGCGTTTTGACGTTCGCTGCTGTCGGCCCGCGGTCCTGCCCTCCGGTGACTTGACTCGGACTCGTTAGCTTTGTTAGCATTCCTGACCCGGAGCAATGGTGTCTGCTAGCCGCGAGCTAACAAAATGCCGGCGGTGCCACCTTTGATATTCTGCGATTTTTGAGCCGTTGTGTTTGTCTCAGAGGCTTTAAGCAGCTTTTTACCGTCGGGAGAATGTAGAACTTTGTACAATCAGATTCTTATTATGACGATGATATGATTATGATTATTATTCTCGATATACTGCATTTGTATATTTACAAGCTTTTTAATGTTCGGATCAGACTTCCAGTGCTAGCGTTGTGCGAGTCCGCCTGTAGAGAACACATTGTGCACTATTAGCTTTATTATTTTGTTGAGTGTTGAGTTCCTCAGCTGCTGCTGAATGTGTTTGCCACAGCACTGCTGCCCTTTAATTTATTGACATCTCTGTGCCATTCGGCATCCCGTCTCAGAAACGCTCGGAGCTGAGGAGGCTGAATACTGAGTCAAAGGTCGGGGTGTCGGGGGATGGGCGGGGCCACGCTGAGGCGGAGCATTACACCTCTTGTCATACTGTGTCCCATTCGCTGCTAGAAACAGCTGGGGAAATGACCGGGCCGTCAACGTGTTCAAAAATCTGAGATCATATTTGTAAAGAGGCGGAGCTAGAACTGCACAGGTGTGCTGTGATCCCGGCTAGCAGTGTGCACATGTATCCGCAGGTCAAAGGTGGCCTTTAACTCCAACCAGCTGAATGAAAACACACAAAGAACAGAAAGCGTTGTGAAACGTATTTAAGCTGCTCTGACCTTTGATTTTATTCAGATTTCAGTTTTGGAGACAAAAACCTTTCCCTGTCCTTCAGCCTCCTCAGACTGAGCGTGACCACCGTGGGGACTCTGAATGGCACCTCCAGCGTGAATGGCTGTTTTCTACAATAGTCTGTGTTTTCTAAAAGCAGCACCTCCACTTTGACCTTTGACGACACTTGAAAGTATTTATTAGTGGTGAAAATACTGGTGGACGCACAAACGTCCCCACAAATATCTGAGATGTCATTTTTTAGAACTCTTTTGGTGTTTATGCTTGAAACTGAAAAATTCATCTTAGAGTAGATTTCACATGTTATTATAGGAACACTGCTATGATGTTTCTCCTGTGTTTCTACTGGATGCTCAGTGGGCGTGGCCTCTCCATGTTTATCTGAACGATCCAATCCAAAGCAGGGACTTCCTGCTTCTTCAGCTGAACGTCTTCAGGCTAAAGATGCTCACAGGTCAGAGGTTCCTGTTTTGAAGCCTCACCTGAGAGAACAGGAAGGAGGAGGTCGCTTCAGACACCTGGGAGACTGTTAGCCACGCTTAGCTCTTCTAGCCACAAGCTAAAGGGGTTTTAATCAGCTAACATGTTAGCTTGTGGCTTACAGGTAATGGTGACAGTAAAGCTAATGATGCTAACAGACCGCATTTCCCATGAAACATCGGAATAATCAGTCTAACAACTCAGACAAGGACAGGTTTGAGCCGGGGCAGTTTTATAGACTAATGATGAAGCTTGATGGCAGCCCGCCCACAACGCGCGCTGAGGCACCCCAAAACAAAACCAACCACGAGCGCTAACAGCCCTCTCTGCTGCTGAAGGCTGATTTAAGTTTATAAAGGTCTTTTTTTTTTTACATATTGTTTCCAGTAAACGTCAAAGAGCGCATTAAATATCTCACTGAGCTTTCTGTCTTCATGCTGGTCTAACTCTGGTCCAGGGAAATAAACCATCACACAGGAACTGAAGCAGCACATCACAGTTTATTATCATTTAAAGCAGAGGTCTCCAACCTTTTTTGCACCACAGACCAGTTTATGCCCGACAATATTTTCACGGACTGGCCTTTAAGGTGGCGCGGATAAACACAACAAAATAAAACTAGTACCGGTATCGAAAAAAGATTTATTCATAACAAACGTGAAAGGTGTACCCTGCCTCTCGCCCTATGACAGCTGGGATAGGCTCCAGCGCCCCCCGCGACCCTTAAAAGGATAAGCGGAAGCGAATGGATGAATGGATGGACACGTGAAAGGACCCAGGAAAACCGAGTAAACGATAAAAAAGATAACAAAATAACGCTGAAAACCGATAAAAACCCTGAAAACCAGACATTTCACACCTGAGCCTCAACTCTGGCGGCCCGGTACCAAACGACTCACGGACCGGTACCGGTCCGAGGCCCGTGGGTTGGGGACTGTTGATTTAAAGAAGTGATGGTGCAGCCACAGAAGAGTGAAAAGCCTGGTGAGTTTCAGGCCTCAGTCCCACAGTCAGAGACCACCTGGGAAAATGAGCATCCCTGATTGGCCGGCAGGTCACCAAACAGAAGTGAAACCTGAAAAAGCGCAACAGGCCTGAGAAACTAAGGCTGTTCGCCTTCAAAGTAAAAGCTGTGCTTTACTGCCACAAACAAAATATTTCAAAAGAAACAACTTTTATTTTGAAGGTGAATTGGATCCATTTCCTGTCTGTTTCACAGCCTGCAGCTTACAGGAGCTCCACGGCATCATATTTAACTGGGAACTCCCGCCAACCTGCAGCCAACCCTCGGCAACCGGCGGACAATACTTATTGTTCCTGTGGTTGCCGGGGTTACAGACTGCTCTTTGAATCCAGAGAGGAACCAATCAGCTGACTCCTCTTCGTTGTCTTAAAACACTTCTTGAAGTCTGACTGAGGACGAGGCGTGCCAGCCGCGCTCTCGGGTCCTTCTTTGACGTTTGATTAGCTTCGGTTTGATTTTATGGATCAAAAACATTTTAGTTGAACTTCAGTTTCAAACCAAACTGCAGATGTTTTGCATAATTAAATCAATTATAAATGAAAATGATAAACGAGTCTCTGTATCTGAGTGTTCTCGGCCCGTCACTGTGTGCTGGTGAAGGTTCAGTCTGAAGCTCCTCCTCCTCCATCGCCCACCATGTTGGCGCTCCGTCACATCCTGTCAGCTCGCTCTATGATGGATATTGTTCTGTACTGTAGTAACTGGACTATGCTGCATGCTCGTGTGTAACTGTGTGAGGGCGAGAGTGTGTTTGGACTTTTCTTCTGCATCGTGTTCAAAGTGTTTCTGTAAATAAACTGAGGTGGTCAAACGCTGCGCTCTGATTGGTCTGTTCTCACTTTTAGCATCCACAACAACAACAAAACATTTTTATTCAGAAATCTTCAAACACGATTCATCTGATGGACAAACAAACATTTTCTTCTTTTTGTTGTTCTATTGTCCCATAAATAAAGCATAAAAACAGGAAATCCTCCCGCACGCCTGAGAGGTTTCACTGTGATTTTAAATGACAGATTTTTCTGATTTTACTGCATTACTGTAAAACTCTGTGATTCATGTTTTATTGGATTTGTCCAGTTTCATTTGGTCCCCTGTAAAGTTAAGTCTTGGAGATGTTTCATTCTAATATCAATAATATTGTGTGAATAAATGATGAAAAGCTTCAGCTGGGAGCAGGTTTATCTCACGGGGACGAGGAGAGACCAGCCCGGGTCCGACTCCGACCCGCCGCCCTTTGCTGCGTGTCGCTCTTCACTGAGACTAAAGTCTAATAAAGCCACAACATAAATCTGGTGCTTCTAGTTTATGAACTGAGTGTGGACGGGTCTGCATTAAGGGAGTAAACATGTTTATGATGATCACTCAGGTGTTCGTCACAGCTCAGTCTCAGATTAACCAATGAGCAGGTTTTAATAACTGATCAATGAAAACTGAACAGGAGGGAGGAGGAGCTTATGTCTCCGTGATGAAGACCAGCAGCAGAGTTTCTGTGGGAGAAGAAGAAGCAGGAAGGAGGATTTCTCATTGTTGGCACAACTGTACTTAAAAAAAACAATTGATTTGATTGGTCTATAGTTGCTGTAGTGGGCGGGGCAGTGCTTCACATCCAGCTTAGTGAAAAGGCCTGAGCGGTGGTGTGGCAGACAAATCTGTCCTGAACATGATTTAAAAAGTAACAAATATTAATTATATTAAAAAACTGCTCAACACCAAAGCAGTGAGCTGCAACAGCACACGCAGCAATGGAAGTCGCGCCTGGCTGATCATGGTTTGAGACTCAACATCAAGAAGACCGAGTACGTGGAAGCTGGCCCCCAAACTGATGGCACCATTAACATCGACGGGGAAGACCTGAAGAAGGCTGACCAATTCAAGTACTTGTGATCGATGATCAGTGGCGACGGGATATCCTTCAGGACGTGCGAGCAAGGGTCAATGCCGCATGGACAAAGTGGCGTCAAGTGACGGGTGGGCTATGCGACCGTCGAATGCCAGACCATCTCAAGATTTACGAGACTGTGGTCCGCCCAGTTGCCCATTTAAAAAGTAACAAATATTAATTATTTAAAAAATTGCTCAACACCAAATACTTTGATAGTTTCCAGCATATATTTTCTTTGTTTAGCTAACTTAAAAACAAAAACATTTCCATGGGCGGCTGTGAGTGGCTCCAACAGTGAGGATGTTGCTGTTCAGGTCTCAGAGAATGGCTGCATTGATGGGGTCAGCTGTTTGTTCAGTCATTACCTAAGGATGATGCCAGACCCCACATGGGCACAGGAGCCACATGTACAAGCTGGACTTTATCAAGTTGATGAGGAGAAAAAGTGTCCACACACCACTCCTGCTCCTCAGCCTGCAGACGAGGCCCTGAGCTGAAGCCTGAAGCACCACTGGTACAAAGATGGGAGGACAGTGGATCAGACTGGTGGCAGGACAAAAGTTACCATCTCAAGGCGAAGATTTACGAGACTGTAGTCCGCCCAGTTGCCCTGTATGGATCGGAGTGTTGGCCAGCCACCGCCACGCACGAACAGGCCCTGCACATGATGGAAATGCGAATGCTCAGGTGGTGTCTAGGCCTCACGCGTTGGGACCAAGTCATGAATGAAGACGTCAGAAAGCGGCTCGGCTGCGGGCCCTGGTCTGGATGGGCCTGGGCCCCCTTGCCCTGGTGGGTTCCAGAGTGTGGAGGTGCCTACTGGGGTCAGCAGGGGAGCTGGCCCCAGGGAGGGGCTGCTTGCCCCTCCCTTTCTTCCCTCCCCATCCTCAGCTGCCTCCCTATTTCCGCTCTACCACACCCACCCACACACGCAGGGCTTGGGGTGCAGGTATGTCACCAGGGTGCAGGGGAGGCACTCCCCCTCTGTCCCCTTCTGGCCGCCTGTGCCTCAATTTTATCCTGCAACCTAGACATCCACATCACTCTCACATAACACATACATATAGGGCCTTGGGGGTGGGCACGTTTTACAGCATCCAGAGGATGGTCGGTGTACTCCAACCCACCTCTGGCGCTGGTGCCCTACCCTCAATTTTAAATGCATTTAGACACTAAGGGTTTTCGGGAAGAGCCGTGCTGCTCTCTGAGAGGAAGCTAGTACCATGCTCTCCTGAGTTTTACATGCACTTTAGAACAGCACACAGCAACACTACATATGAGTGGGCGTAGGGAGGTTTGAGGTCTTCACTCACCCCGGTTCTGTTAGCCGTCAGGGCTGGGGGGCTGGGAGGAGGTGCTGGCTGTCAGACTGGGGTCTGGGATGCGGGGCCTCCCCGCTACTGCAGATAAGGAGGTGGTCCGCTTGCCTCCACCCCAGAGAGAAGGGTTACATCTCCTGGGTCTAGGTGCGGCTTGCCCCTCTGAGGGCGGGGGTACCTGGACCTGGGATATAGAGAATGTTTGGGGAGTGCGACTGTCTGTGCAGTGTCTATTTGTGTCTGTCTACACGTTGGGTGAGTGCTGAGTATTTGGTTGTGCATACGAGGTGGGAATGCACGTCTGTGTCCGCGTGTGCCTGTTCGTCTGTGTCTGTCTTAGACTCAACCTCTCTGGGTACATCTCAGGCCCTCTAAAGTACGGAGGCCTATCTCCCCTCACCACACTCCCTGCCGGTGGCTGATGCCCTCAGACGTTGGTGTGTTGGTGGTCCTTGTCGTCTGGGGCTGGGCGCTCATGTATGTTTTTTCTTTTTTTGCCTGTCCCGTTTGGCTCTTTTGCATCAGAATTGTTGTCTAAAGGCAAAGAAAGATGCCCAACGGATTTACTTTACCAAATTGACCATCCCAGCCTCGCCGTAATGGTCCATTTGATTCACCTTTTATTGTTTATTTTATTTTCACTTGCTGAATACGGGACAGACTTGACTGGGGGAAAGAAGGGGAGAAAGAAAGAGGGAAAGAGAAAGAGCTGAGGAGAGGGACGGGGGAGAAGGGCAAAAGACAAAAACCAACAGAACGAGCAGAAAAAAAAAAGAAAAAAAATACATATATCAATCACCTGGATCACCTGTTGAGAAAGAAAAAAGAAAACAAGCAGAAGAGAACAAGAGTAATAGAATAAACAACATCACAATGATATATGGGAATATGACAGTAAATACTAAATGTTAAACATTATTGTGCAGCACATAAGATCAACAGAACACAGTGTGCTTTGAGGTAGGAGCCAAAAAGGGTGTAGTTTGTGGGTGTGATCACCCGTGTGTACACCTGTGAGCATGGACGCGCTTGTTTTTAAAAGGTTCCTTCATGTAATAATCTGCTAGAGGGTGTGGGGGGGCCACAGCCCCGTCCTCCAGGGCATGAAGCAGGTATGGAGGAGATCAAAACTCCAGACATCCAGAGGCCCCCAGAACACAAGAGACCATAGAAGACCAACAGAGGGGCAGCCGCGCCACTGTCCCAGAAAGAGCTGAGGAGAGTCCCAGATGAGGGCTCACTCAGCAGCCGCGGAGCAGAAGCCAGGGGGGGTTGCAGTGACGCGCCCGTGAGCTCCGCCGGCAGCCAGCTGCGCCTGAGTGACCGAGCCCCAGGCCGAGAGGCCGGGGGCACCCCACCTCCGAAGTGGCCCGAGCGAGCCCCAGGCTCCAGGCCCCGATAAGCGGCCGCCAAGGAGTGAGTCGGTGTGTACTTGGACGCCCATCCCCGGACACAAAGAACCACCAACGCACCGATGTCTGAGGGAGTCCACCACTGGCAGGGGAAGTGGTGGTAGGGGGAGATAGGCCTCCAAACCTTGGAGGGCCTGAGATGTCCCCAGAGAGGTGGCGTCTGATACCCAACCTGACATATAGACACAGACATACAGGCACACACAGACACAAACATCCATTCCCACCCTCATGCTCTCATATGCACTTACTCCACACTCAACCGACGTGGAGACAGACATAAAGAGACGCTGTACACACGATCACACTCCCCAAGCGTACTCTACCAACCGGGTCTAGGTACCCTTGCCCCTGGAGGGGGGGAACTGCACCCAGACCCAGGTGGTGTTACCCTTTTCCCTGCGGTGGGGAGAGGCAGACCGCCCCGACTTCGCAGCAGCAGGGAGGCCCCACACTCCAGACCACAGTCGGACGGCCAACTCCTCCTAGCCCCCCCGCTCCAGCAGGCCGCAGAGAACAGGGGTGAGAGAAGACTCCAAACCTCCCTCCACCCGCTCATTGTAGTGTTGATGCATATGTGTTCTAAGGTGCATTTAAAACCCAGGAGGGCATGGAGCTACCTGCCAGAGAGCAGCAGGTAAGCGCATGGTCCCTCCTGCTAGCCCTCAATGTCTACGTGTATTTAAAATTGAGAGGTGGGCAACGACGCCAGGGGTGAGGTGTACACCCTGATGGTCTTTTTGGACTCCGTGTATTGTGCCCACCCCCAAGATCCTATATGTTTGTGTAATGAGGGTGTGAGTAATGTGAATGTCTAAGTTGTGGGATAAAATTGAGGCAGAGGCAGCCAGAAGGGGACAGAGGGGGGGGGGGGGGGGGGGGTAGCCTCCTCTGCACCCTGGTGACACACCCCTACTCCAAGCAGGAGCAGGAAGAGGGAGGCAGCTGGAGATGGGGAGGGAAGGAAGGGAGGGGCACGCCACTGCAACTCCCTCTGGCCTCTGCTCCGTAGCTGCGGGGTAACCTCTCGTTTGGGGCTCTACTCAGCTCTTCCCAGGAGGGTGGCACAGTTCCCCTCCCCTTTGGTGGTCCTCCTCGGGTCCTTGTACTCTGGGGCCTCTGGATATCTGGGGCCTGGATCTCCTCCATACCTGCTTCATGCCCTGGGGGACGGGGCTGTGGCTCCCCACACTCCCTAGCAGATCGTTACATGGAGAAACCTTTGGAATACAAGCATGCTGATCCACACAGGTATGCACAGACGTGGACTAAAGCTTTCTTGGCTGCTGCCTCAAAGCACATTGTGCGCTGTCTATCTTGTGTGCTGCACAATATCGTTCATTATTTAGTATCTACTGTTATCTACTGCTAGCTAGTTTATTGTGATGGTGCTGTTTTTTTTTTTATCATGTTGTTCTTTGTTGTTTGCTTTCTCTTCTGTTTTTTTTCTCCATACAGGTGACCCAGGTGCTTTGTTTTTTTCTCTCTTCCCCTCCTTCTCACCGTCTCTTCTCCCCTTTGGTTTTCTTTCTCTCCCTCTCTTTCTTTCATTCTTTCCCACAGTCATGTCTGTCCCGTTTGTAGCAACTGAAAATAAAATAAATTCATAATTATAATAAAGGTCAATCAAATGGACCAATATGGCAAGGCCATGATGATCCACTTGGTAAAATAAATCCGCTTGGCATCTTTCTTGGCCTTAAGACAACAATTCTGATGGCTATAGATCCAAACGGGACAAAAAAAAAAAAAAAAAGCGGCTCGGCATCACGCCAATCACGGAACAAATGTGCGAGGCACGGCTACGGTGGTGCGGACACGTATTACGCTCCGATGACATCTCAGTGGCAAAAACAGCAATGAGGCTTGAGCCTGGTGGTCAGCGACCCCGTGGCAGGCCAACGAAACGCTGGATGGATGGAATAAAGGAAGACATGAAGATCGTCAATGCCGCCGCAGAACACACCCTCTATTGTTCCAAATGGAGACAGATTTGTAGCAAAGCGGACCTGCCACACGGGACAAACGCTAGGAAGAAGAAAAAGAGGTGGCAGACAAATCTGTCCTGAACATGATTTAAAAAGTAACAAATATTAATATATTAAAAAAACTGCTCAACACCAAAGCAGTGAGCTGCAACAGCACACGCAGCAATGGAAGTCGCGCCTGGCTGATCGTGGTTTGAGACTCAACATCAAGAAGACCGAGTACGTGGAAGCTGGCCCCCAAACTGATGGCACCATTAACATCGACGGGGAAGACCTGAAGAAGGCTGACCAATTCAAGTACTTGTGATCGATGATCAGTGGCGACGGGATATCCTTCAGGACGTGCGAGCAAGGGTCAATGCCGCATGGACAAAGTGGCGTCAAGTGACGGGTGGGCTATGCGACCGTCGAATGCCAGACCATCTCAAGATTTACGAGACTGTGGTCCGCCCAGTTGCCCATTTAAAAAGTAACAAATATTAATTATTTAAAAAATTGCTCAACACCAAATACTTTGATAGTTTCCAGCATATATTTTCTTTGTTTAGCTAACTTAAAAACAAAAACATTTCCATGGGCGGCTGTGAGTGGCTCCAACAGTGAGGATGTTGCTGTTCAGGTCTCAGAGAATGGCTGCATTGATGGGGTCAGCTGTTTGTTCAGTCATTACCTAAGGATGATGCCAGACCCCACATGGGCACAGGAGCCACATGTACAAGCTGGACTTTATCAAGTTGATGAGGAGAAAAAGTGTCCACACACCACTCGTGCTCCTCAGCCTGCAGACGAGGCCCTGAGCTGAAGCCTGAAGCACCACTGGTACAAAGATGGGAGGACAGTGGATCAGACTGGTGGCAGGACAAAAATTACCACCGTCTGAGTTTTTCTCCGTTTTCTACCCGGCACGGAGAAAGGCCTTAAAAAAAACCTTAAAAAAACACATCATCCCAGCCAAACAACTGAGAGACCCCTGACACCACCAGCACCACCAAGCAGACCTCAGACACCACCAGCCATGCCCCGCAGACCCCAGAATCCCTCAGCCCCATTCATCACCCTGCAGTATCTGATGTGCATAATTAGAATTTATTAAATTAAGTCAACATTTAGATATTGAAAACAATCCATATTAACAACAAAAAACAGTTCAGTCAGCTGTGAAACTCAAGGTGAATAGATACTGAAACTAAATTGAACATCAATAATATAATATAATATAATATAATATAATATAATATAATATAATATAATATAATATAATATAATATAATATAATATAATATAATATAAAACTACAATGAAATAAAATAAAACGTCCACGTGGCGGCAGCAGCTAGGCCTCGGTTTCCCGCCGGATATCGTCATCTTATCGCGCCGGAAGCGGAACCTCTTTCCTTTCTTGTTTCTGCTCAGTAAAGAGACGCACACAGGTGAGTCCGCTCCCGGTTTATATCCTCTGTAATCTCTGCTGCAGGTGACCATCCGCCGCTCTGCCTGGTCGGTGCTGACCCTGCGTCTCTTCCCGCGTCTGTTGGCGTCTGTATCGTTTCTCTGGCTGAAGGTTAATGGAGGATTTTTCATGTTTTGTGCTCTGTGGGAGTTTGTGTCCAGCCGCCATCTTAGCTCCACGCGAAGCCTCCTCAAAGGGAAACAAATACAACGTTAGAGCCAGGTGTGTGTCGCAAAGGTGTGCTAAAGAAGCGCGTGAAGTTTTAGGTGAAAGAGCAGGTAGAAAAACGCTCCGTGAGGTCCTGCCGGCTGCTCGGAGTCAACACAAGCTAACAGGCTAACATTAGCTTATGTTAGCCTCGGCGCTGCTACTGACGTTTCAAACTTTATTTAAAATGTCAGTGGTCGCAGCAAACACGCGCGTCCGAGTCTGCAGGCAGAGTCAGAACCTCCTCAACCTGGACCGGGATGGACCGGGTCAGTGACACCACGTGACCGCGCGGTGGGTCCGTTATCGGACAGAGGGCGCGTTCCAGTTGAAAACAAACGGAGCCGGGCTGTCCAGGGTCAAAGTTCAGAGTTAAAGTTTAGACTGGACCGGGTCAGGGTTGGTTGTTAGATAGTTTCTGAGCTGACCCTCCCAGTGAGGTGGGTCTGATCAGGGATCAACAGTGTGATCAGAAGCTCTCAGACTGAGGTTACTGTAGAGTTCATGTTCAGAGCTGATGTGATTGATTATTTATTGATCAGTCGAGATAACTGGCTGGTGTTTGATTGTCATATTAGTTGAGTTTTCAGAGTTGGAGGATGCCGTCTGTGATTAGCTGTGTGCGGTGGGTTTTATTTTGGAGGTGTCCCGACTTTAATGTTGACCTGAGAGTTTCAGGATGTTAAGGTAAAACTCATAAAGAGGTCAGACCTGAACAGGAAGTGGGTTTGGGGTGTAATGGAGGCATGGGGAAACGCTGCTGGAAGGGAAGGTCTCACCGTGTTACGCTGCAGCGGCGGTCTAGTCTCGATGTCTGTATAAAGAATAGCTGGCTGTGATTGGTGATTCTCTGTGTGCGTGCTCGCTGTGACCTCATGCTCACATGTGTCTGACTCCTCTTCCTCCTCCTCAGCAGAAGATGGCTCCTCGTAAAGGGAAGGAGAAGAAGGAGGAGCAGGTGATCAGCCTGGGTCCTCAGGTGGCCGAGGGCGAGAACGTCTTCGGCGTCTGCCACATTTTCGCCTCCTTCAACGACACCTTCGTCCACGTCACTGACCTCTCCGGAAAGTATGTCCCCTCCGACCATCTGCTCGCCAAAATAAAAGCCGCTCTCTAATTGGTGCTAATGGTGTTTGTGTGTGTTTGCAGGGAGACGATCTGCCGTGTGACCGGTGGGATGAAGGTGAAGGCGGACAGAGACGAGTCTTCTCCGTACGCTGCCATGTTGGCGGCTCAGGACGTCGCTCAGCGCTGCAAAGAGCTCGGCATCACGGCGCTGCACATCAAGTTGAGGGCCACTGGGGGCAACAGGTAACCTGCACTCACCTGATTCTGTAGGCAGTGGGCTGACACTTTATTAGGTACACCTCAAGCACTGAACAGATCAATACAATTTCAAGTTACCAGGTTTAACCCAGTCAGGTGATCAGGGTTTAAATCCATGGTACTCAGCTGTACCTAATAAAGTGACAGGGGTGGAGTCAGTGAAGCAGAGTGAGTGTTTTTGTTTTTTTTTTTATTAAATCTGCCATTTCTGTGCAGGAAGCCTCTTCATTTGATCCAAATCTGAACCAAACTCCATTCAAAAAACTGTTGATTTTACTGAAACAGTTCAAGTGCAGTTCAGGTGAAGTCCTCAGCACGGTCTGTTCAAAGCTCTAACAATAGATAAAAGTCGAGTATTTATTGTTACCTTAGTAAGTCTGACTGGTTTAACTGGAGATAGACCAGCAGCCTCTGACTGCATCGCTGCAGGTCCGGGGTCAGCCAGGCCTTTCAAACCCAGGTGTGTGTGTGTTACCTGTCCAGGTGGTGACCTGCTCTGTTTTCCTTTCAGGACAAAGACTCCTGGTCCTGGAGCCCAGTCTGCTCTCAGAGCTCTGGCTCGATCCGGCATGAAGATCGGGCGCATCGGTAAGTTTGTTTTTATTCATATTAAAGTTTTTGAGTAAAAAACGTGTGTGTGTGTTATTCTGTTGTGTCATTTTCAACACCTTTATCGACCTGTCGGTGAACACCTGCGCTGCTCTCAGGTCAGCAGCTTTCTCAGTGAGGGTTGGAAGCTTTAAACGACTCGGCGGATTTAAATTAACTTTATTCGTACATCTATCTGATTGACACAGTTTGAATCTGAGCTTTATTGACAGCCTGAACAGTGACGTTTCCTTTAACTCGGCTCTACATTCGTGTGACAGTGTTGACGAGCGTCTGATCATGTGATTGTTTCTTCCTCGTGTGTTTCAGAGGACGTCACGCCGATCCCGTCAGACTCGACCAGGAGGAAGGGCGGTCGCCGCGGTCGCCGTCTGTAAACTGTAAACAGCGACATTTTCACCACAATAAAAGATTAAAGTCGACTTCTGTCTCCGTGTCTCATCAATGACCTGATCACCGATCCATCGGTTTGAACTTCCTCACATGATTATGTGAACATTAATGAGCAGTGGGCGGAGCTTTGAGAAACCCTTCATGTTTACAGTCAAACATTAAAATCTGATTAACAGTGCAAATGGGATCAGTCCACACTAGAGACTGTTGGTGCTGGAGGTACTTGAGTACTCGAGTACTGCAGTAGTTTAAAGTACTGTGGTATTTCCTGCTGTGCTGCAGGACATGAAGCTCTTTGATTATTGGATCAGGGATTGATTGATCTGATGGAGGTGGAGACAAAATGACAGGAACACCTGAAGCTTTTATAAAACGCATGTTCGGATGTTTCCAGGTGTTATTGTGTCCACCCTGTGGGTGTAGCTGTGGCTCTGACGAATGAAACATTCAGACTCTTTCTTCTTATGGAGGATTTGAGTCTGCGGGCCTTCGTTCAGTTTGTTTTTCTGTCGCACTAAAATAATCTGCTCGAGTTAAAATGATGACATCATGCTGACAAAGCTTTTCTTTTCCTTTTTTACAAAACTGAAACAATCATTTCAAATTGATTCACTCTGACTGTGAGTGAAGCTTCAGACACCACACTGAATCATATTTAATATTTATTTTATTTGGAAATAACGCTGATCTGTGAGGTCATTCTCAGGGCGGGGCTTCAGAGCAAGCTCAGACTGGTCACACAGGACTCTCCTCCTCCTCTGATTGGCTGAGCCTGCTGTTAGTCTTCAGTCTCTGACCACGCCTCCAAACTCCTGCAGACAGATTCGTCAATGAATGAATTTAAACCTCTGTGCGGATTTTTCTGTGTAATGCTTTAGTCTGACCAGCTGAGGGCGACATTTACCATCAGCTGCTCCAACCTGAAGGGTCGATCCCTCAGGTCACCACACCTGTGTGTGTCTGAGGAGCATTTAATGTTTTACAGCTGTTTAAAGACATTTATGTTGATGGTGTCTGTCGTCTCTGCGACTCTGTGCTCAGTTCCTGTCATGTGACTAATCCTGCACTGACCTGCAGAGGATTTTACTGCACAATTTACAGACCTTTACAAAAAATTTGAATATGATGAAAAAGTACATTTATGTCCATAATTCCATTCACAGTGTTGGGGAGTAATGGAATACATGTACCACCGTTACGTATTTAAAATACAAAATATGAGTAACTGGATTACACGGCGGTCTTTTCCTGTTTCATAAGGTTATGAGGGGTTAGGGTGTCCACGCCGGTGAAAAACACAACACGCATTAAGAGGCCTTCGTGTCTGTGTCTCAAACTCGTGGCCCATATCACCTCTGCTTGCGGCCCGCATAATGACGTGAAGAAATGTTTAAAAAGTTATTCACAAAAATGATTTAATATGAAAGCAGCAGGCAGAGTGTTACAGGCGTCGCCCTAAAGCATGTAGCCTGATGGGCAGTGTAGTCCGTGCTGCAGGGAGGATGGACCGCTGTACCTGTGATGTGTCTGTGAGCGAGGAGGGAGGAAAAGAGCCGAAAAGTAAGAGATGTCACCGAGCAGAAACAGGAGCTGGAAGCATGTGTTCGTATTATTGTAGGGTCGACCTTACAATACGAAGCACCTTGATGCGACTGTTGTTGTGATTTGGTGCTGTATCAATAAGATTGAATTGAATGTAGAGCACCTGCCTCCTCATTGTGCTGCCTGTTTTGTGGTTGTTCTTGTGACCCTTGCTTGACCTCCCCACACACAGATGTTTGAAAGCAGTATGGTGTGACAATATGGCCATTTGCAACATTTGTACTTTGGGGTCAAAAACGACCAAAGGAAGGAGTTGTTCAGTACTATGCTATGCAGTATTGGGGTAAGTTTTAAGTAATTTTTTTTTTTTTTTTTTTTTTTTTTTTGACTTTCTAACAGCTGTTGTCCTCTGGGGTTAAAAATGACCCCAAAGTACAAATGTTGCACATGGCCATATTGTCACACCATACTGCTTTCATTTTTTTTTTTTTTTGGCCTGTCCCGTTTGGCTCTTTTGCATCAGAATTATTGTCTAAAGGCAAAGAAAGATGCCCAACGGATTTACTTTACCAAACTGACCATCCCAGCCTTGCCGTAATGGTCCATTTGATTCACCTTTTATTGTTTATTTTATTTTCACTTACTGAACACGG
>NC_140627.1:34906169-34951169 GCF_057382275.1 Copadichromis virginalis
GATGGGGACTGGACCAGCAGCTGCTGGGAGATGTTGACTGGCTACAGATGGATGGGGGTCTCTGTGGGGCCATTCAGAGACCCCGTCCTCACTCGCTACTAGGCTCGGGGTCAAAGTTCAGTCCGGTGTTCTGGGAATCGATCCTACCTCACAAACCATCCTACCCGTTGTTTCCATGCATGTGCACAACACAAAGCACAAATTTACTTCATTTTTCTTTAACCTGTTGTGACTATCGGGGCGACCGTGGCTCAGGGGGTTGGGAAGCACATCTGTAACCAGAAGGTTGCTGGTTCGATCCCCGGGCTCTCCATCGTCGCCTCTGTCAGTTTGCCCCAGGGCAGCTGTGGCTACAACTGTAGCTGCCTCCACCAGTGAGTGAATGAATAGTGTACAGCGCTTTGGCTGCCTTGAAAAGCGCTGTACAAATGCAATCCATTAATATTTGTTATGGTTAAGCATAGGTAGAGTTGGATGTCTCGAGACCACTTTTCTTGGTCTCGGTCTTGCTTTGTCACATCGACATAGTGTTCGGGCGATTTGGAGTCAACCATCGGCGGAGCGGGGAGGTGGATTACTGGGCTTAAGCCCAGGTCATTTTTTCAGAAGCCCGGAGTCTTTTGGAGTGTAGTGCAGCGATGCAGAGGAGAGCTGAAGTTTGACCAGGTACCAAAGCAAATCATTGGTACTGTACAAATAATGTAAATATGACGGTGCATCACAAAAGATATCAAACTGATCACTTGACCCATGTTACGTTACTCACTCTTCAAGTGAATCAACAAAAGGTGAAATGAAAAGCCGAACAACAACAACGCTGTTTCTTTAGAGAGTCTCAGCTCACATGTGTGTTTATTTCATATTTTCAGTTCTTACCCTCCACGGCTGAACAAACTCTCTAAACCGGTTTCAGTTATGCACTGATGAACACAACAAAGGACATAAGGAGCTTCTTTCAAACAAAAAACTCAGGTAGATGTTATTGTATATATTATGCTTTGGATGTTGTTCAGTATATTTCTATGCAAAACAAGAGGAACTTCAATACACAGCAGGATATTCACAGTTTAAACCAGATATTTATGCTTTAGGGAGAAAACATAAAAACTTTTTTTTTTACTGTTAAACATCAATTTTGAGTAAACTTGTTTTGTTGTAGATAAATAAATTTGTCTGTGAAGGTTCTCAGTCATCCAGGTCATCGTAGTCAAAGGAGCTTGCAAAGAAAAGCGTCTGGACTTCTTTAAGTTGCTTGAAGACGTTTCACCTCTCATCCGAGAAGCTTCTTCAGTTCTAAGGTCAAATGGTGGAGAGTCCCAGATATAAACCTAGTGGGAGTTTCCCCCCACAGAGGGACAAAAGGACCCCCTGATGATCCTCTAATTGCCTGAGCCAAGGTGTGAAACTGGGTGTGGGTCCCAATCAGCCAGAGTTTCGGGTGAGTTCATTGTGAAACCTGGCCCCACCTTATCATGTGAATTCCTGAGGTCAGATGGCCCAGGATGTGAGTGGGCGTTAAGGCGTCTGGGAAGGATCTCAAAACTGGATTATAGATGGCAGAGAGTTGGTGTCGTAAACCCCCGCCTCTGTTCAAAGATGGTCGCTCACAGTGGACATAGATGCTTCTTTCACTCCTCTTTCAAACCATCTGTCCTCTCTGTCCAAAAATGCTCAAAAGAGTGACCTTTGACCTTTAGATGCAGATGGACTGCTGAGTCTTGTCCTGTGGAGGTGGCTCTTCTGTGTTGTGCCATGCGCTTGTGAAGTGGCTGTTTGGTCTCTCCAATGTAGAGGTCTGAGCATTCCTCGCTGCACTGTACAGCATACACCACATTGTTAAGTTTGTGTTTTGGAGTTTTGTCTTTCGGGTGAACCAGTTTGTGTCTGAGCGTGTTGCTGGGTCTGAAATGCACTGGGATGTCATGCTTGGAGAAAACTCTACTGAGTTTCTCTGATACACCGGCTACATAGGGGATGACAATGTTGTTGCGTCTGTCCTTCTTTTCCTCCCTCGCTGGTGTCTGGTCTTCTTTTCTGTGCCTCTTTGCTGACTTTAAGAACGCCCATTTAGGATAGCTGCACGTTTTGAGTGCTTCCTTTACATGTGTGTGTTCCTTCTTTTCCCCTTCAGGCTTAGAGGGAACATGCTCTGCCCGGTGGTGTAGGGTCCTGATTACTCCAAGTTTGTGTTCCAGAGGGTGATGGGAGTCAAAGAGGAGGTACTGGTCCGTGTGTGTGGGCTTCCGGTAAACTTCGATGTTGAGGTTGCCGTTCTCTTCAATGTGCACGGCGCAGTCCAGGAAAGGCAAACAGTCGTCCTTTGTGTCTTCCCTGGTGAACTTCATGTTTTTATCCACAGCGTTGATGTGCGCAGTGAAGGATTCCACTTCTTGTGTCTTGAATTTGACCCAGGTGTCGTCCACATATCTGTACCAGTGGCTGGGTACTCTTCCTTTGAAAGAGCCAAGAGCCTTCCTTTCCACTTCCTCCATGTAAAGGTTGGCTACAATAGGTGACACGGGGGAGCCCATGGCACAGCCATGTTTTTGTCTGTAAAAGCCTTCGTTGTATTTGAATATGTAGTGGTGAGGCAGAGGTCTAACAGTGTGCAGATCTGATCGGGGTTGAAGTTGGTCCTGTCCTCCAAGGAGCTGTCTTCTTGTAGTCGTTTTCTGACAGTCTCCACGGCCTCCGTGGTGGGTATGCAGGTGAAGAGAGAGACTACATCAAAGGACACCATGGTTTCATCTGGATCCATAATGACATCTCTCACCTTCTCAACAAAATCCAAAGTGTTCTGGACGTGGTGTTCAGAGCTGCCCACCAGCAGGATCGAAGCCAGAAACTTGGAGATGTTATAGGTGACCGAGTTGATCGTGCAGACAATCGGTCTTAAAGGTGCTCCCTGTTTATGCATTTTCGGTAAACCATACAGACTCAGAATTTCAGGACGTTTCACGGATCACCGACACATCAGATTCACCAGGGAGGATATGAAAAGTGGCAGGTTAGCCTTCTTAGACTGTGAGATTTCCATCAGTAATGAGGGACATCTAAAAGCTGACGTGTACCGTAAACCTACACATACAGATCAGTATCTAAGGTTTGACTCTCATCATCCACCGGAGCACAAACTGGGTGTCATCAGGACGCTACAACACAGAGCGAACACCATCCCCACTGACACAGCAGCCAGGGAGGCAGAAGAACATCAAGAAGGCCCTGAGTAAATGTGGTTATCCCAGCTGGACTTTTGTCAAAGCTGGGAAGGCTCCTAAAGAAAGCTCCAGCCGACCCAGGAGAGAAGGACAACCGCTGCCCAAGCAAAAACCTGCAGTGATCCCGTACGTGTCAGGAGTATCGGAGCAGCTGAGACACATTTTTTCTAAACACCGGGTCTCTGTTGCTTTTAAACCCCAAAACAGGCTGCGCCACAAACTGGTCCACCCCAAGGATCGGGTCCCCCGACACAAACAGAGTAACATAGTTTACGCTGTTAAGTGCAGGAGGAGTGCCAGGATTTATACATCGGGGAAACCAAACAACCTCTGGCTACAACACAGAAGAGCCACCTCGTCAGGCCAGGACTCTGCAGTCTATCTACACCTACAGGCCAGTGGACACTCTTTCAATGATGAGGATGTAACATCCTGGACAGGGAGGAACGCTGGTTTGAGGGCGGAGTCAAGGAGGCCATTTACGTGAAAAGGGAAAGACCATCTCTGAATGGAGGAGGGGCCTAAGGGTACATCTGTCACCATCTTACAGTTCTGTGATTGCAGCCATTCCCCAACTCTCTGTGAATGGGACTCATGGTTATTGATCTGTGGTTTTTGATCAGTGGTCATGAGAATTTGCATAATTAAGATTAAGGAACTGCCCTCCCAGCCCATTGTTGCTTCAGTGGTGCTGGTTTCAGTCATTATGCAGATGTACTGTTTATAAGATTGAAACCTGCAGTCAGCTGAGACTGAAGACGTCACCTGATGATGACGAAACGTTTCTCCCACAAAACGCTACCTCCAGATGAACAGAAGCAACTTTTGGAGATTTTGGTCATATCGCACAGCCCTACTCCAGACGATTCCATTCTGAGCTGAAGAAGCTTCTGATTGGTTCGTAGAGTCCATGTGAGTAAACTGGTGGCACAGCTGTGGATGCATATAAGGCAAAACACAGAGGCTGTTTCTGTGACATGGGAACATCAAGAGATGTCAACCAAAACAGCAGGAACAGAACTGTGGAGCTCCATAAGTGTGGCTCAGTTTGAATACAATTTGGTGCCATTTACAATTAAGAAATACAGACAGTTTCTCTCTTTACTCTTAAAGTTAACAAATATGTTTTTATATTTATCTAAAAAATAAACATTTAGTCTGATTTGATGTTACAATTAAAAAAGTGTTTTTATCTGAAGAGTAAATATCTGGTTTCAACTGTAGATTTGATGATTGTCAGAACAGAGATGAACAAGAGCAGGTGAGACACACCTGTTAGTCACATGGTTGTTTGCCAAAACTCATCAGAACATGTATCCAGTACCGAGTGTAACTTTTTAGATGCCACTTGTTACTTTACATACTTTGTTACATTCTACATTTATTAAGTTATGCAGCTTGTTTGCACAACAAGGCTAAATAATTATATAAACGTTTCTGAATCTAAATATTGTACTTTGGTATTATTAAAAAACAAGTGTAGTGCAGGTCTATGATGATTTTTAGTGCTGCTATCATCTAGTTCTGATTCTGGTTCTGTCTTGGTTAAGTCCTCAGTAGTCCTGATTTTGAACTGTTGTAGTCCGGTTTTAATTCTGGATCAGTTCTGGGTCTGGTTGAATCGGGGATTAGTCCTCGTGTCTTGATACAGCCAGACTTTGTTCTGCCTCGCTGCTTAATTAAAAAACTAGTTTAAGGTGTCCTGCACATGTGATATATATTTTTCCCTATATGAAGTCATTCTTTTTTGAACAAAACTCAAAACAGAGCCAATTAATCTTTCAGTCATTTCTACCCTCACTTAATTTCCTTTCGCTGCTCAGCTCTCACACAGGGGCTCAGCTATGCTCCAATCCCTCCATATTGTGGCCAATCACATACAAGGATAATGTCATTATGTGAAAAACAGAGAAGGTGAGAGACAGAGAAGAGTGAGGTGCCCCACGGCATTGGTGGCTGCCCACTGCTTCACTGGGTGAATGGGTTTAATGCAGAGGAACTATTTCCCTATGGGGACTAACACACACACACACAGACGACAGCTTACAGTCCTGCGTGAAGATGAAAGTGACTTCGTACAGCCCCGATTTGCAGACGCTGTGCGCAGAGGTTCGGGAGCAGAAGTCCCGTTGTAAACATATCATGGCAGACCCGACGATGTTTGCATGAAACTTTACAGCTTCTCTTTATTGACCACTTTACACACACGGTTGCTGTGCGCACACAGCCGGCTGTAGCTTTGCAGCTCACAGCCCGACACACACCAACAACAGCATATATGGCACAGACGTTAAAGTGGCGAGGCGTGATTGCAGGTGCTGCTCTGGTGCATCCGCCTCCCCTGCAGCGGCGCTGCAGACCACGCCCCGCCTCACACATTGACCAGGTAAATACATATTTAGGCAGAATTTTGCAAATATCTCTTTTTCATTTTTTAGCAGCATAGTGCTTTTTTTCAGTTATTTTTAAAAGTCAGGCTCCAAAAGCCCAAAGGAGATATAACAGTTTTTGTTTGCTGGATCATTTTAGTTCAGCTTTCTTTTTGTTATATTTCTTTAAGAGTTCAAAATGTGTTAATTACATAAATAAAATGTAATTTTCTCTGTAGCACTTCATAGATTTCATAAGCAACACACTTTAGACTTCCATCAAGTTTTAATAACACTACAGTTTTTCCTTAGGCTGGTCACACTTCCTGTATGTCTAAAGTTTCAAAATAAAATGTCTCAGAGCTGTTAAACGTGGGAACATTTACTCTGTGTCCATTTGTGCAACATCTCTAAAGTTAGAAATATCCTGTCTCAGAGTGATGCTGAAAAACTAGTTCATGCATTTATTACTTCCAGGCTGGACGACTGTAATTCATTATTATCAGGAAGTCCTAAAAACTCCCTGAAAAGCCTTCAGCTGATCCAAAATGCTGCAGCAAGAGTCCTGACAGGGACTAGAAAGAGAGCAGATTTCTCCTGTTTTGGCTTCCTGTTAAATCCAGAATTCAAAATCCTGCTCCTCACATACAAGGTCTTAAATAATCAGGCCCCATCTTATCTTAATGACCTTGTAGTACCATATCACCCTATTAGAGCACTTGGCTCTCGCTCTGCAGGCCTACTTGTTGTTCCTAGAGTATTTAAAAGTAGAATGGGAGGCAGAGCCTTCAGTTTTCAGGCCCCTCTTCTGTGGAACCAGCTTCCAGTTTGGATTCAGGAGACAGACACTATCTCTACTTTCAAGATTAGGCTTCAAACTTTCCTTTTTGCTAAAGCATATAGTTAGGGCTGGACCAGGTGACCCTGAATCCTCCCTTAGTTATGCTGCAATAGACGTAGGCTGCTGGGGGATTCCCATGATGCACTGGGTGTTTCTTCTTCACTCACTATGTGTTAACAGACCTCTCTGCACTGAATCATATCTGTTATTAACCTCTGTCTCTCTTCCACAGCATGTCTTTATCCTGTCTTCCTTCTCTCACCCCAACCAATCACAGCAGATGGCCCCGCCCCTCCCTGAGCCTGGTTCTGCTGGAGGTTTCTTCCTGTTAAAAGGGAGTTTTTCCTTCCCACTGTTGTCAAAGTGCTGCTCATAGGGGGTCATATGATTGTTGGGTTTTTCTCTGTATCTATGAAGCACCTTGAGGCGACTTTTGTTGTGATTTGGCGCTATATAAATATATATATATACACAGTATATATATAGAAATAAAATTGAATTGTGTTGATCGGTCATCCAGGAAACAGTCCTTCAGACCAATGTCTAATCAGAGCCCTGAAGCTGCGGCTCACCTTGTTGAGTAGCTTTTATGATCGTGTTCATAATGACAGGTCAACACGAGGCGCCATCATGTGGTACAAACGTTTTATTAGGGGACGCCGGCTGACTTGACAGAGGAGCTTATTAACATGAGCAGAAACATCTGGAAGGCTTCACAGAGGCCTGTTTACAAACAAACAGCTGTTACAGTAAACAACAACAACAGCTGAGTCTGATCACAGCTGCAGCTGCCAGGTAAACTTCCTGTTTCAGGTGTGCTCGGCTTCATTCTGTGTGGGGGCGTGGCTTCGCTGCTTGAGTGAAGCCTTTGGCAGAGACATCCTGTGTGACCCTGTGTGTGACAGCCAATCAGAGCCAGAGGCGTGTCTTCATGTTGAGGCTTTAATGAGTTTTTAAATAAAACAGAAAAACAGCAGAAATCATAGAAAAATAAAAAAGGCAACTTTTACCCACAATGCACTGCAGGAGGTCTTTACACTTTATATCTACAGGTTACTCCTCAGGCTGAAGGCTCGTCTCCTCCTCCTGCTGCTCCTGCTGTTTCTCCTCCCCCTCCCCCCCTGCTGCTGTTAACCCCTCCTCCTCTCCTGTGGAGGTGGGGGAGGTGTTCTCCCCATCGTAGATGATGTCCTCGGGGTTTGGAGCAGGAGGACAGAACTCCTCCTCGGGGAGAATCTTCAGGAAAATCGACTCAGCCTGAAAACAAAGAATCACACGCAAACATTACAGGAAGCGCCTGCAGTTCCTCTAACGTTCCAGCGGGGGCAGCACCGAGTCAACCCCACAGACTCCCATGTTAAAATGAACATGCTTACAGCCTGATACACAGCTAACCCTATATTTATATATGCGTCTCTGGAAGCTAGCTAGCTGATAATCTAGCAAGCAGGCGTGTGTGCGTGTTTGCCCCTCCCCCGACACACAGCTGCGTGAACAAAGAGAAACTTTTATTCATCAAACACGACCTGAAGGAGGACCACGGCCTGAAAGGTACATCTCACCTGTTTGATGGCGTGTTCGTGTCCCAGAGCGCCATCTGGGCCGGAGCACACGTACACGTTAGACGGGAGGTCGTGACCTTCAGGCTCCACCCCGGAACCGTCGGCCATGTTGAAGTACAGACACCAAAGGACAGCTGGACGGTTTTCTGCAGACGGACATAATTAGATGAAAAAGTTCAGATGATAGAAGAAAAAAACGCCGCCACAGCACGTTTCACTAACGTGTCACAGCAGAAGAACACGAGTCGGGATGTTTTCAAAGGAAATGAAATGTTATAATGTAGACCAGGGGTGGGCAGCTCCACGCCTCGAGGGCCTGCAGGTTTTAGATCGCACCCTGGGTCAACACACCTGAATCACATGGTTAGTTCATTACCAGGCCTCTGGAGAACTTCAAGACATGTTGAGGAGTCATTTAGCCCTTTAAATCAGCTGTGATGGATCATGGACACATCTAAACCCTGCAGGACACCGGCCCTCGAGGCCTGCAGTCGCCCACCCCTGATGTAGACAGTACACCATCCGATCCTGGACCAGCAACTCTAATTTAATGTGTTCATGCCTCTAACGTCGGTCCAGTGTCAGAGACGGCGTGATGAGGCTTTACAATAAATCAAAACTTAATCGAATAAAAGATGTAAATGAAGCAGGAAGTTTAACAGGAACATGACGGAGGCGCTTCCCTCCACCTCCCTCATCAGCTGTGATGAATCTCTCTGTACCTGCATCCATCCATCCTCACTGCTACTGTGTTCTGCTTATAATTAAAACCACAGAAGAAGAAGGTGATGAATGAATTGAAGAGAAGAACAAGAAGAAGAGGAGGAGGTCAGGGAGGAGACAAAGTTATCAGGACACAAAGACTCACTGAGCGTTCACGTCTGTGCAGTATCAGGTCACATGACTGCAGTGATGAAAGGGTTAACGGTCGCTCTGCACCGACCAGGAGAATTCAGCTTTTACTCATAATATGTCTGACAACGTGACGTCAATCTGGACCAAACTCCATTCAAAAATCGGTGAATTTTACCCAAACTGCAGAAAACAGCAGTGAGAAACACTACAAACACTACAAACACTACAAACACCACAAACACTACAAGCGTGCTGTTTGGGGTTTTTAGAAGTTCGGATTTTCAAAGTAAAGCGTAACTTTTCTGTCCTCATGGTATTTAAACAGATTTTCTGTGACGTTCAAAGATCTGAAACTGTATTAAAATAAATAGTTGAGTGTTTTTATTGTAACCAGAGTTACAATAAAGTCTGACTCGTTTTACTGGGAACCAACCAGCAGCCTCTGAGTGCAGCTGACTGGTCTGAGTTCACCCAGGCTGTGTGTGTGTGTGTGTGTTACCTTGGTCTTGACACTCTGCCGTGCAGAACATCCTGGTTACCACTGGCGACAGGTCTTCGTAGGCGGAGCCAACCGACTGACAGGTGAGGTGGACCAGATCTAAACAGACAGAAAAAACATGGGTTAAAGTCTTCTGAGTCACGTGACCCCCACTGAAAGTACTCGAGTAAAAGCTCCTTTTAACAAGGATACAACAAAGTCAGACATCATCAGAGAGACCGTGAAACACTGAAGGATAGCTGACAGAAACCTGACAGCTGGGGACAGGTGTGACCCTCAGGTGTGACCCTCAGGTGTGACCCTCAGGTGTGACCCTCAGGTGTGTGTCTGTCAGGTGAAACTGAGATCAGGATGCTCGTGCAGACAGAGGTGTCGTTTGTTTCTGTGTCTTGAAGCAGGTTTATTCTCACCTTCAGTCTAAGAGCTCATTATCACCGTGGTAACCGAATCTGCTCACAGGTGATTGGTTGTTTCACTGGGGCCTCACAGATCATTTCCTGTGGTTTCTCTGGCTCCTCGGGGAAAATAAACACGGAGGCGACGGCGTCTTTAGATCGATGGTGTTTTGTTTTAAAGCGTTCAAGCCCACTGACTCAGTAACCAATCACAGTGCAGCATCAGCACAAGAAGAAGAAGAAGCTTTGACAGGCGGAACACACACACACACACACACACACACTCTCACACACACACACACTCTCTCACACACAGTCTCTCACACACACACACACACACACACAGTCTCACACACACACACACACACACACTCTCTCACACACAGTCTCTCACACACACACACACACACACACAGTCTCTCACACACACACACACACACACAGTCTCTCACACACACACACACACACACACACACACACACACACACAGTCTCTCACACACACACACACACACACACAGTCTCTCACACACACACACACAGTCTCACACACACACACACACACACACTCTCTCACACACAGTCTCTCACACACACACACACACACACAGTCTCTCACACACACACACACACACACACACACACACACTCACACTCACACACACACACACACACACACACACACACACACACACACACACACAGTCTCTCACACACACACACACAGTCTCACACACACACACACACACACACTCTCTCACACACAGTCTCTCACACACACACACACACACAGTCTCTCACACACACACACACACACACACACACACACTCACACTCACACACACACACACACACACACACACACTCGTGCTGTGTCTGTGCTGATGGTCATTAATCAGTGCTTCTGGAGGATTCAGCCGTTTCTCTTCAAGGACGCTGGAGGACGTCAGCATCATCATCCTCACTCTTCATGCCGAAGCAGGAAGCAGAGCGTCTCCTCCTCGCGCTGAGGCGGCCGTCTGAGCGCAGCAGGAGTCGCTCCTCTATCTTCTGCTCTCTGGGAGCTGCAGCTGTTTCCTGTTCCTGGGACAGGAGGGCCGCTGTGGTCGGCTGCTGCTGGGCCTTGTCTGCTTCAGCTGACCCGGCTCCTAACGAGGGGTTACGTGACTTCCTGTTTCCTCCCAATCAGCTCAAAGCAGTCGGTCCACTGTCCTTTGCCCTCAGTAAGGGTTCCTCTATAAACTCAGAGAAAAGCTGCTTCCTGCTTCCTCTGAAGCTCAGTTCGCGCTGCAGCAGGGCTACATGCTCCGAGCTGCTGCGATTGGCTGATTGACCTTCATCGGTCCAGCACAGCTGCACCTGAGAATCAGCCTAACCTCTGCTAAAACTGAACCCAGATCAGTTTCTGAGCACTGAGCCTGGTCTCTGCATCCAGCTGTGAGCATCACAGCTTCACAGAGTGCATTCTGGGTAAAGTGTCAGGGTTTAACATAATAATCCATGTTGGTACAGGCGGAGTCAGAGGAAGACGACCTGCTGACGCGAGGCTGAGGACGACCCGAGAGTTTGTGTTTTATTTGCTGGGAATTACACAAACAGGAAGCTGTGACCAGGGTGGCACGCTGAGGACGTGACGATGTAGCGAGCCGCCTCAGGTTGGTAAACGACGATAACCTGAAACATCAGAACGTCTTACAGCAGATCTCCTCACACTGACACACAACAGGTGAACTCACAGGTCCCAGGTATGCAGGTCATGGTGGACGGGCTCAGCTCCACCATGTTCACCGCCGGGCGTCCGTCTGTCGGAGGAACCGTGACCAGAGACACCTGCAGAGAGCAGAGGGCGGGTCTGAGCGCGTGCAGAGAGGGTCAGACAATAATCAGCGTTCCTCCAGCAGTGCATCAGTGATTACATCACTCTACAGGCTGACGATGTCATCTGAACGCTGCACAGACTCCACCCCCTGTGAGCGTGGAGGTGACACCAGGTGCTGCTTCGCTTTGATGTTTGTTCAGTGCTGATCAGACGAACCTGCTGCTCCGAGTCGCCGGGCAGGACGGAGGCGTCGGTGATCAGGACGGCTCTGCTCAGCAACCTGCACGCACACACACACACACACACACACACACACACACACACACAGAGACACACACAGACACACACACACACACACAGAGACACACACACACACGCACACACACACACACACACACACACACACACGCACACAGAGACACACACAGACACACACACACACACACAGAGACACACACACACACGCACACACAGAGACAAACACACACGCACGCACAGAGACACACGCACACACACACAGAGACAAACACACACGCACGCACAGAGACACACGCACACACACACAGAGACAAACACACACGCACGCACAGAGACACACGCACACACACACAGAGACAAACACACACGCACGCACAGAGACACACGCACACACACACAGAGACAAACACACACGCACGCACAGAGACACACGCACACACACACAGAGACAAACACACACGCACGCACAGAGACACACGCACACACACACAGAGACACACACACACACACACAGAGACACACACACACACGCACGCACAGAGACACACGCACACACACACAGAGACACACACACACACACACAGACACACACACACACGCACGCACACACAGACACACACACACACACACAGAGACACACACACACACGCACGCACAGAGACACACGCACACACACACAGAGACACACACACACACAGACACACACACACACGCACGCACACACACACACACACACGCACACACAGAGACACACGCACAGACACACGCACGCACACACAGAGACACGCACGCACACACACAGAGACACACACACACACACGCACGCACACACAGACACACACGCACACACACACACACGCACACACAGAGACACACGCACAGACACACGCACGCACACACAGAGACACGCACGCACACACACAGAGACACACACACACAGACACACACACACACGCACACACAGAGACACACGCACAGACACACGCACGCACACACAGAGACACGCACACACACACACAGACACACACACACACACACACACGCACGCACGCACAGAGACACACACACATGCACACACAGACACACACACACACACACGCACGCACACACAGACACACACACACACACACACGCACGCACAGAGACACACACACGCACACACAGAGACACACGCACGCACACACAGACACACACACACGCACGCACAGAGACACACGCACGCACACAGAGACACACACACAGACACACACACGCACACACAGAGACACACACACAGACACATTTAGATACATTAGATCTCATCAACAATCAGAAATCAGTGATTGGTTGATACTGACCTGGTGGGCGTGGTCACCCGCCGGTCTGCCCCCACAAAGCCGTCCTCCACCACAAAGTGGCTGCAGCTGATTCGCTGTCCTCGGCTGTCAATCACCGCCTTACACCTGAAACAACAGCAGAGATGCCGCGACGTCACCGATCAGACCACCGAGCACCTGGTCCTGACGAGGGTCACATGACTTTATACACCAACCACTGGCTGACTTTAATCCTGACACTGACCTTTGAACTGAAACAGGAAGCAGGAAGTGAGTCGGTGTTAGACTAAACATGTTTACAGCATCATGTTTCGTGGGTTCATAACAGAGCAGCTCAATGATGACGCTATGACATCATCACCTGACACAGGAGCTGAACCGCTTACTAGATAAATAAGTATGAGCTGTAACCACCTCGGACTGTGAGTCTGAGGCAGCAGATAAATGTTGAACTGCTTTATGAAGTTTGAGACTTTAAGAACTCTGAGTCGTCCTCGAGACGCGCAGTGACCCGCTCAGCCCGCTTTATTAAAACACCGATGATAACCGCAGTCATAATGAGCGCCGGGCTCAGGGAGACCATGATGGATCGACCTGCTCCACTCTGCAGCCTCTCAAGGCCGCCTCCACACAGCTCCACCCGATTACTGGGAATAATGATGTACACGGGCCTCATCCATAACCTGCACACACACACACACACAGTCAGAGCGCCTTTTAGCTGCGTTAGCATTTTTACTCCACAGTCTCAGTAACGAACAACAACCAGACGGATCATCAGTCACAACGACCTGTTTCCAGCTGTAACTGAAACGTCTCTGACGTTTTCTCATCAACAAACTGATCAAACTGAAGCTCCCAGGAGGACACCATGAAACACCAGCTACACAGAACTCCATTAAGAATCTGTCTCATTTAAGGTTTTCAGCTAAACACAGTCGAGCGACTGACTGGTTACATTTGAACCAGTGCAGAATAAAAACGAGCTCCGTCATCACTGCAGGAAATGATGCGAACATCAGAACAAACAGTCCACCGACAATCTGTCTGATTTTAGCTTCATACAGTCGTCTGTGGTTCAGTACAAACACAGGAAACCAGCAGCTGACCCAGAGTAATCTGATTACTGCCGCCTGTGATTTATAACTTTAATTTACCAGGAGGGATGCTAACAGGCTAACAGGCCGTGTCTATGCGTGTGCGTGTGTGTGTGTCTGTGTGCATGTGTGACCTTCCATATACAAACCTGCCTGTCAATCAATCATTTAATCAGAAAACTGATGAGGCTGCAAACAATGATAGAGAGACACTGACAGAGAGAGAGAGAGGGAGGCGTGCAGAGAGGAGTCATCTATCAGAGAGGAGGGGGAGGAGGGAGAGGAGGAGGGGGAGGCAGCCGCGGGCTGATGAAGAGCCTCAGAGGTTAAATTATGATGTTCATTTCCTCTCCATAAATTGAATATTTTACTGATCATAAATTATCGTCCAATCACAGCTCAGCACAGGAAGGTTCCTCTCTCTCTCACACACACACAGAGTGGTTGCCGTGGCAGCCTGTGTGATCAGTGCTCTTTGTTCAGCCTTTAATTAAGTTAAAGGTTAAACACAAATGATAATAACTAAGCAGGAAGTGATTCACAGCAGCGGCCAATTAAAAGCTCCAGAAACGCTCGGGGCGTGGCCAAACCAAACGAACACACCCTGCAGTTTAGCATGATGCACACATGTGTATGTGTTACCATGGAGACAGTCAGAGGACAGGGATGTGGGGTTGATGTAAACACATATTTCCTCACCTCCATGTTTGATTTTATAACTCTGGTTTTTCTCTCTGTCAACTTTAGATTTGAAAAACTGTGAAGTATAAGAAACAAACGTTTCTCCTGAAACATCCAACCACAAACATTTAATTTGAAATGCCACAGGAAGTGCTGTTTGTATGACCAGCATGACGCGGCGCAGGTTAACGATGAGCGAGACTTTAAACAGAGCAGAGAACAGAGGGGAGGAAGCGAAGGCCAAACGCCAGCCCGACAGGAAGCTGTCAGTCACAGTCTACTCTACTGCGCTTTACTCTTTACGATTCTAGTGATGGAGTTGCTCTTGTGACCCATCCAGTGACATCACTCACAGTCTGATGACATCACACTGTCAGCTTGACTCACCTCACTCGGACCCCCAGCTGAGTAGGTACTAATAAAGTACCCAGTACCAGTACTATCAGCTATCTTAGGCAAAACACTTAAAACCAAGTCGAGCCAAGTACGTGCTGGCTGAGGTACTACATAGAGCAGTACCAGTACTACAGAATTATACAGAGCACCGACAGTACTACAGTACTGCAGATACGGCAGGTGTACCTGTTGGAGTCCTTGTCCACGATCAGGCAGCTGACCGAGTGTCTCAGGCAGTAGATCCCTCCAAACACAGCACTCATCCTGAAACACACAACAACAAAGCAGCCAATCAGCACGCAGGAGAACATGTGACCTGTCTGTGCACAAGTATGTGGACACCACACGCACTTCCTGACCTCCAGCGAGACTTTCAAAATAAAAGTTTTATTAAGGCAGTATTAAGGATTAAGGAGCAGGATGTCCTGAGTTCAATTCCACCATCAGGCCTTTCTGTGTGGAGTTTGCATGTTCTCCCCGTGTCTGCGTGGGTTCTCTCCGGGTACTCCGGCTTCCTCCCACCATCCAAAGACATGCAGCTTGCTGGGATAGGTTAATTGGATAATCCAAATTGCCACTAGGTGTGAATGTGAGCGTGAATGGTTGTTTGTCCTTGTGTGTTGGCCCTGCGACAGACTGGCGACCTGTCCAGGGTGTACCCCGCCTCTCGCCCTATGACAGCTGGGATAGGCTCCAGCGCCCCCCGCAGCCCTGAAAAGGTTCAAGGTTCAAGGTTCTTTATTTGTCACATGCATAGTTACAGTGGGGCAAAAAAGTATTTAGTCAGCCACCATAAACTCAACTCGTCGTGTTTGGAGGAAGAAGAATACTGAGTTGCATCCCAAGAACACCATACCTACTGTGAAGCATGGGGGTGGAAATATCATGCTATGGGGCTGTTTTTCTGCCAAGGGGACAGGACGACTGATCCGTGTTAAGGACAGAATGAATGGGGCCATGTATCGTGAGATTTTGAGCCAAAACCTCCTTCCATCAGTGAGAACTTTGAAGATGAAACGAGGCTGGGTCTTCCAACATGACAATGATCCAAAACACACCGCCCGGGCAACAAAGGAGTGGCTCCGTAAGAAGCATTTGAAAGTCCTGGAGTGGCCTAGCCAGTCTCCAGACCTCAACCCCATAGAAAATCTGTGGCGGGAGTTGAAAGTCCGTGTTGCTCGGCGACAGCCCCAAAACATCACTGCTCTCGAGAAGATCTGCATGGAGGAATGGGCCAAAATACCAGCTACTGTGTGTGCAAACCTGGTAAAGACCTATAGTAAACGTTTGACCTCTGTTATTGCCAACAAAGGTTATGTTACAAAGTATTGAGTTGTATTTTTGTTATTGACCAAATACTTATTTTCCACCCTGATTTACGAATAAATTCTTTACAAATCCTACCATGTGGATTCATGGATTTTTTTTTTTCACATTCTGTCTCTCACAGTTGAAGTGTACCTCTGGTGCAAATTACTGACCTCTGTCATCATTTTAGGTGGGGGAACTTGCACAATCGGTGGCTGACTAAATACTTTTTTGCCCCACTGTATACAAGTATAACACACAGTGAAATGTAGCCTGACACGCTCCTCGACATGTGCAAAAAAATTGGGGGGGGTGGGGGGGGGGGGGGGTGTAGAGGAAGAGGAAGAACATATATATTAGGGCTGCCACGATTAGTCGACTAGTCACGATTACGTCGACTATCAAAATTGTCGACGACTGATTTAATAGTCGACGCATCGTTTGAAGCTTTGTAAGATCCTGAAAAACGCAGGAATAAGTAGCAGGATTTAAGAGTGTAATAACGGACTGAAACAGAAGATGGCAGCACTGCATGTACAAGGATACCAGCTGCCGTTAAACCCCGAAGAAGAAGAAGCAGCGTCCCAGAATTCATAGCGCAGCCCAGCGCAGTTTCCAACAATGGTGGCAGCTAGTTAGTTTTAATATTGCTCTTATTATTCTTTCTGGGTCACAAAATAAACGTTTAACATATTTTCAGGCGAGAATGTAGCTGTGTAAACCTCAAATATCTGCTCAGTTTATCAAGACACCGCATATTTTCAAAAGCGCTCCGACGTTTTCGGAGACGTCTGTTACCCACTAGCTCGATAGCTAGCCGGGAGCTAGGCTAACTAGAGCCGTGAGAACACCGGACTCCCGGCAAATCTTTTTCAAACCCACCGCCGTCTTTCGCTACTCAGGTTAAACATGATATATGAGTCACTTAGATAACTTAAAAATGTTATTGTTTGGCTTTTTTTAGTATTTTATTTGTTCCTGAGTAAATCGGTTTGGCTGAGATTAAAGTTTTTACACAGCTGAATAAACTTCAAGCAGACAGCTGATCATCAGAAGTGTGAGATGCTCGAGAATTTACTCCGGTGTCCTGTTATATTTTAGATAGCAAGGAGTTTATTAAACTTCACCGAAACAATCTGCAAATTTCATTAAAATTTAATAAACTATCATCTTGTCTTTATTTTTAGTTAGCACATACCTTAAACAGTTAAAGCTGTAAGCTAATGATAGTTATATAAGAGCAGATGCTGCTGGTGCAATAAGCTGTACGTTTTACCTCCAATGGATGATGATCTGATTAGTCGACTAATCGCAAAAATAATCAGTGACTAGTTGACTATCAAAATAATCGTTTGTGGCAGCCCTAATATATATATACATATATATATATGTATATATATATATATATACATATATATATATATATATGTATATATATATGTGTATATATATATATGTATATATAGAAGAAGCTGACTGCACTCCACGAGCATCTGGCAGCACAAATGAACCAGCTGCTAGTTAACAAGAGACACCCGGAATGGCTAACCGAAGGTCGGACGGTCCTGATCCCCAAGGACCCCAAGAAGGGACCGGTCCCCTCCAACTACCGACCAATAACCTGCCTCAGTACTACATGGAAGCTCCTGTCAGGCATCATATCGGCTAAGATGAACAGGCACATGGGTCAATACATGAGCGGGACACAGAAAGGAATTGGCAAGAATACCAGAGGCGCAAAACACCAGCTACTGGTAGACAGAACAGTCAGCCGAGACTGCAAGACCAGACTGACCAACCTGTGCACTGCCTGGATTGATTACAAGAAGGCCTATGACTCAATGCCCCACAGCTGGATACTGGAATGCCTAGAATTGTACAAGATCAATGGGACCCTAAGAGCCTTCATCAGGAACTCAATGGGGATGTGGCGCACAACACTAGAGGCCAACTCCAAGCCCATAGCACAAGTCACCATCAAGTGCGGGATCTACCAAGGAGATGCTCGGTCCCCACTGCTGTTCTGCATAGGCCTGAACCCCCTCAGTGAGATCATTAACAAGACTGGCTACGGATACCGACTACGGAACGGAGCAGTTGTCAGCCACCTCCTGTACATGGATGACATCAAGCTGTATGCCAAGAGTGAACGAGACATCGATTCACTGATCCACACTACCAGGCTATACAGCAATGACATTGGAATGTCGTTCGGACTGGAGAAGTGTAGTCGGATGGTAACAAAGAGAGGGAAGGTAGTCAGAACTGAGGGGATTGAACTACCAGAAGGCAACATTGCAGACATAGAGGACAGTTACAAGTACCTGGGGATCCCGCAGGCGAATGGGAACCATGAAGAGGCCGCTAGAAAGGCTGCAACCACCAAGTACCTGCAGAGGGTCAGGCAAGTCCTGAGGAGTCAGCTGAATGGTAAGAACAAGATCCGGGCCATCAACACGTACGCCCTGCCCGTGATCAGGTACCCTGCTGGGATAATAGGCTGGCCAAAGGAGGAGATAGAAGCCACTGACATAAAGACAAGAAAGCTCCTTACCATGCATGGAGGGTTTCACCCCAAGTCCAGCACCCTGAGGCTGTACGCTAAGCGGAAGGAAGGGGGCCGGGGACTGGTGAGTGTCAGCACCACAGTCCAGGATGAGACAACGAACATCCAAGAATACATTGGGAAGATGGCCCCAACTGACCGAGTGCTCAGTGAATACCTCAGGCAGCAGAAACCCAAGAAAGAGGAGGGAGACGAGGAACCATCATGGAAGGACAGGCCCCTGCACGGTATGTACCACCGGCAGATAGAGGAGGTGGCTGATATCCAGAAATCCTACCAGTGGCTGGACAAAGCTGGACTGAAAGACAGCACAGAGGCACTAATCATGGCAGCACAAGAACAAGCTCTGAGCACAAGATCCATAGAGGCTGGGGTCTATCACACCAGGCAAGACCCCAGGTGCAGGCTGTGTAAAGATGCCCCAGAGACAATCCAGCACATAACAGCAGGGTGCAAGATGCTAGCAGGCAAGGCATACATGGAACGCCATAACCAAGTGGCCGGCATAGTGTACAGGAACATCTGTGCCGAGTATAACCTGGAAGTCCCGAGGTCAAAATGGGAGATGCCCCCAAGGGTGGTGGAGAATGACCGAGCTAAGATCCTGTGGGACTTCCAGATACAGACGGACAAAATGGTGGTGGCTAACCAACCGGACATACAGTGGGGCAAAAAAGTATTTAGTCAGCCACCGATTGTGCAAGTTCCCCCACTTAAAATGATGACAGAGGTCAGTAATTTGCACCAGAGGTACACTTCAACTGTGAGAGACAGAATGTAAAAAAAAAATCCATGAATCCACATGGTAGGATTTGTAAAGAATTTATTCGTAAATCAGGGTGGAAAATAAGTGTTTGGTCAATAACAAAAATACAACTCAATACTTTGTAACATAACCTTTGTTGGCAATAACAGAGGTCAAACGTTTACTATAGGTCTTTACCAGGTTTGCACACACAGTAGCTGGTATTTTGGCCCATTCCTCCATGCAGATCTTCTCGAGAGCAGTGATGTTTTGGGGCTGTCGCCGAGCAACATGGACTTTCAACTCCCGCCACAGATTTTCTATGGGGGTGAGGTCTGGAGACTGGCTAGGCCACTCCAGGACTTTCAAATGCTTCTTACGGAGCCACTCCTTTGTTGCCCGGGCGGTGTGTTTTGGATCATTGTCATGTTGGAAGACCCAGCCTCGTTTCATCTTCAAAGTTCTCACTGATGGAAGGAGGTTTTGGCTCAAAATCTCACGATACATGGCCCCATTCATTCTGTCCTTAACACGGATCAGTCGTCCTGTCCCCTTGGCAGAAAAACAGCCCCATAGCATGATATTTCCACCCCCATGCTTCACAGTAGGTATGGTGTTCTTGGGATGCAACTCAGTATTCTTCTTCCTCCAAACACGACGAGTTGAGTTTATACCAAAAAGTTCTACTTTGGTTTCATCTGACCACATGACATTCTCCCAATCCTCTGCTGTATCATCCATGTGCTCTCTGGCAAACTTCAGACGGGCCTGGACATGCACTGGCTTCAGCAGCGGAACACGTCTGGCACTGTGGGATTTGATTCCCTGCCGTTGTAGTGTGTTACTGATGGTGACCTTTGTTACTTTGGTCCCAGCTCTCTGCAGGTCATTCACCAGGTCCCCCCGTGTGGTTCTGGGATCTTTGCTCACCGTTCTCATGATCATTTTGACCCCACGGGATGAGATCTTGCGTGGAGCCCCAGATCGAGGGAGATTATCAGTGGTCTTGTATGTCTTCCATTTTCTGATGATTGCTCCCACAGTTGATTTTTTCACACCAAGCTGCTTGCCTATTGTAGATTCACTCTTCCCAGTCTGGTGCAGGTCTACAATACTTTTCCTGGTGTCCTTCGAAAGCTCTTTGGTCTTGGCCATGGCGGAGTTTGGAGTCTGACTGTTTGAGGCTGTGGACAGGTGTCTTTTATACAGATGATGAGTTCAAACAGGTGCCATTCATACAGGTAACGAGTGGGGGACAGAAAAGCTTCTTACAGAAGACGTTACAGGTCTGTGAGAGCCAGAGATTTTCCTTGTTTGAGGTGACCAAATACTTATTTTCCACCCTGATTTACCAATAAATTCTTTACAAATCCTACCATGTGAATTCATGGATTTTTTTTTCACATTCTGTTTCTCACAGTTGAAGTGTACCTCTGGTGCAAATTACTGACCTCTGTCATCATTTTAAGTGGGGGAACTTGCACAATCGGTGGCTGACTAAATACTTTTTTGCCCCACTGTAGTGGTGGTAGACAAACAGAAGAAGACGGCCGTGGTGATCGATGTAGCGGTTCCGAATGACAGCAATATCAGGAAGAAGGAACACGAGAAGCTGGAGAAATACCAAGGGCTCAGAGAAGAGCTCGAGAGGATGTGGAGGGTGAAGGTAACGGTGGTCCCCGTGGTAATCGGAGCACTAGGTGCGGTGACTCCCAAGCTAGGCGAGTGGCTCCAGCAGATCCCGGGAATAACATCGGAGATCTCTGTCCAGAAGAGCGCAGTCCTGGGAACAGCTAAGATACTGCGCAGGACCCTCAAGCTCCCAGGCCTCTGGTAGAGGACCCGAGCTGGAAGGATAAACCGCCCACAGGGGCGTGCTGGGTGTTATATATATATATATATATATATATGTAGTATATACATTGGGTGAATGTGCAGTAGTAGCGGAAGGATAAGCAGAAGCGAATGGATGGATGGATGGAGCAGGATGTCTGATGGTGTGGTTACCGTGGTGTCTCAGCCAATTGTCTGTCTGTATTACTGGCCCCTCCCCCTCCAGCACCGCCATAGATTAATAACATAATGAAATTACAGCTGCTCCATAAATCAGAGCAAAGGGCTCTCATTAAACACACACACTCCACTCAGCTGTAAGTGTGTGTGTGTGAGAGAGATTGTGTCGACCTTCTCACGCAGAGCTAACACACACACGTAACATCAATGTGTCATCATGTGTTAATCACAGCGTGTGTGTGTTCTCATTTATTTGATGGCGAGCCAAATCACACACACAGTGCTCTGTTTTCCTTTAATCAGGAATCTGTGTGTGTGAGTGTGTGTGTAGGTGTGATAACAGCATCTGTGGGGCGATCGTGGCTCAAGAGTTGGGAGTTCGTCTTGTAATCGGAAGGTTGCCGGTTCGAGCCCCGGCTTGGACAGTCTCGGTCGTTGTGTCCACTTCACCCGTTGCCTACTGGTGGTGGTCAGAGGTCAGAGGGCCCGGTGGCGCCAGTGTCCGGCAGCCTCGCCTCTGTCAGTGCGCCCCAGGGTGGCTGTGGCTACAATGTAGCTGCCATCACCAGTGTGTGAATGGGTGGATGACTGGATGTGTAAAGCGCTTTGGGGTCCTTAGGGACTAGTAAAGCACTATATAAATACAGGCCATTTACCATCTGTCACATGACCTTTGACCTTTTTCTGAGCCCGCTCAGCATCTGTTTCCATCTGGAAAAAAAAAACTGCTAATGAAACTAAAATAATCACACAAGTAAAATCAGCTCATGAACCACCAAGTACAGGCTGCTGCCCCTCTGCAGGCTTCCAGAAGCTGTCCAATTAGAATGAAGTGGGCTAAAGCAGCTGCACAGAGGCCCAGCATCAGACAAAGAAAGATTATTATGACCCATGAATCATGCAGAGCTGCTCCTGCAGAAGAATAAAGAACACAGCCGAGACTCAGATCCTCGCCTCGGATCTGACCGACGTACCTGGTTACCTGTACCCTGCTACTCATCGCGTTTGTCACTCTGGTGGCTTCATCACGTCCACGTCACACTCAATACATCAGAACTCGAACAGTTCTCGCAACAGGTGAGCTTTGGGCGACTCAGGGTGCAGAGTAGCCTGCTAGCTGAGCACAGTAGTACTCACTGACAGTAGTACTGTAATACTGGTTCTTACCTGCAGAAACACTGGGGAATCTCTCCAAGTCCGTACACAGGAAACAGAAAGGGAGTGTTGCCATAGCGACCCAGGCAGCGCAGGAAGTGGCGCGTGGAGGCGAGCCCCACCTCGGTGAGTGTGTCTTCTGTCACCATGGCAATGGAGTGAAGCAGGAAGTGCTGCAGGTTGTCGCCCAGCTGCTGCTCGCGAAGGAACTCCAAAAATGGCCGACCGTTGTAAGCTAGAGGATGGGGAGGAAGTGCATCATTACCCACAATCATCTGATGTTGGTGAGAGTGACCTTATGATGTCAGCAGGTGGACAGGTGAGGCATCTCACCTTGGTGCTCCTCCGTCTCCTCCACACAGGAAGTCAGGAAGCGCATCAACTTCCTCTTTTCAACCACAGACAGCTGACGGCTTGCAAACACGTCTGCTCTGCTACAGGGCACCTGACGGACAGGTGAGCACAGATAGGTAAACACAGTAGGGCTGCCACGATTACGTTGACTAGTCACGATTATGTCGACCATCAAAATCGTCGACGACTGATTTAATAGTCGACGCGTCGTTTGAAGCTTTGTAAGATCACAAAAGACGCAGGAATGAGTAGCAGGATTTAAGAGTGTAATAACGGACTGAAACAGAAGATGGCAGCACTGCATGTACAAGGATGCCAGCTGCCGTTAAACCCAGAAGAAGAAGAAGCAGCAGTGTCCGTTATCATAGCTGTGTCCAAATTCGCATCCTCCTGTGCCCGCATTTGTAGGCCGATTACGTAAGAGCGACACGACGAAGACGGTCCAAATTTGAAGACTCCAACAAATGCGGCCAACAAATTTGAAGGATGGGTCGGGTGTATCCTTCATGGCCCAACCTATCCCAGAATTCATAGCGCAGCCCAGCTCAGTTTCCAACAATGGTGGCAGCTGGTTAGTTTTAATATTACTCTTATTATTCTTTCTGGGTCACAAAATAAACGTTTAACATATTTTCAGGCGAGAATGTAGCTGTGTAAACCTCAAATATCTGCTCAGTTTATCAAGACACCGCATATTTTCAAAAGCGCTCTGACGTTTTCGGAGACGTCTGTTACCCACCAGCTCGATAGCGAGCCGGGGGCTAGGCTTGCTAGAGCCGTGAGAACACCGGACTCCCGGCAAAACGTTTTCAAACCCACCGCCGTCTTTCGCTGCTCAGGTTAAACATGATATATGAGTCACTTAGATAACTTAAAAATGTTATTGTTTGGCTTTTTTCAGTATTTTATTTGTTCCTGAGTAAATCGGTTTGGCTGAGATTAAAGTTTCTACACAGCAGAATAAACGTCAAGCAGACAGCTGATCATCAGAAGTGTGAGATGCTGGAGAATTTACTCCGGTGTCCTGTTATATTTTAGATAGCAAGGAGCAGACGGATGAGTTTATTAAACTCCACTGAGACTAGGGATGGGTATTGATAATATTTTCACGATTCCGATTCCATTTTCGATTCTTTATCGATTCTTTTTAAAAAAGGAGAACACTAAGGTCGATTAGCTTAGAACTTTGTTTTATATCTTCTCTTTGAACAAGATAGAAATGTAGGAGTAACATGGCCTTACAAACCCAGCAGTGAGATCTTAAGAGATCCAGCCTACGGCTCTTCAATGGGGTGTCACAGGGTCCCCAGGAAAAAGATTGTAAATGTAAAATAATAAAATAAATATTCTTCTGTAGCAATAACAAAGTTTAACATAAATTATTCTGTAGCAATTACACAAGAATATCCAGTAATGTCCCTGCCTACAATTAAACACATTCACTTACTGAAAATCACCTGCTGTAGCAAACGGGTGCAAGCCTTTTACCACAAACTTAGACACTGCTCGGTGACATTCGTCTATCCCGGCCTGAAAGGAGACGCTGCCGGCAGACTGCAGCGAGAACTGCCAGCATCTGAGCCAGACTCTGTCTGTCTCATCATGGTCACTAAATGCACAGTAATGGCAGGTTTGTAATAAGGCAGATCGCGCTAACATAATATGCACTGTTAGTTGATTATTTACCTGCCGCATTAACGGGAGAGGACGTGCAAACGTTACCGCTGCTGCTGGGTTGAGATTCACGAGTCCGGAATTAAAAACACGACATTCATTTAAGGTCATTGTGTGTTTTGTGAGCAAATGCTTTTGCATATTCGTAGTGTTTCCTCCCTTAAATGAAATATCTACTTTGCAAGTATTGCAAGTTGCCCTGTTGTCATCCGTTCTCGTAAAGTGTAACCAAACTTTTGAGCGTTTGAGCTGCTTAGGCGCCGTGTGGGACAACAAAGAACCGGTTTTCGATACCCATCCCTAACCGAGACAATCTTTAATAAACTATCATCTTGTCTTTATTTTTAGTTAGCACAGACCTTAAACACTTAAAGCTGTAAGCTAATGATAGTTCTATAAGAGCAGATGCTGCTGGTGCAATAAGCTGTAAGTTTTATGTCCAATGGATGATGATCTGATTACTCGACTAATTGCAAAAATAATCAGTGACTAGTCGACTCTCAAAATAATCATTTGTGGCAGCCCTAAAAACAGACAGGTAAACGCAGACAGGTGAGCGCAGACAGGTAAACGCAGACAGGTAAACGCAGACAGGTGAGCGCAGACAGGTGAGCGCAGACAGGTAAACGCAGACAGGTAAACGCAGACAGGTGAGCGCAGACAGGTGAGCGCAGACAGGTGAGCGCAGACAGGTGAGCGCAGACAGGTGAGCGCAGACAGGTGAGCGCAGACAGGTAAACACAGACAGGTGAGCGCAGACAGGTGAGCGCAGACAGGTGAGCGCAGACAGGTAAACGCAGACAGGTAAACGCAGACAGGTAAACGCAGACAGGTAAACACAGACAGGTAAACGCAGACAGGTGAGCGCAGACAGGTAAACGCAGACAGGTGAGCGCAGACAGGTGAGCGCAGACAGGTAAACACAGACAGGTAAACACAGACAGGTAAACACAGACAGGTGTTTATTATTTATCTAATTCAGTCCCGACAGAACCTGCTAGGTTAGCTGCTGTCATCACCGTGCAGTTTAATGGTTTGACTCTTATAAAACAGCCTGCGCAGGTCAACCAAACTTAGCTGCCCAGGCCCGAGACCACCCTCACAGACCTCTGAACAAACCCGTCTCTGACAGACGACAGACCTCTGAGCTCAGCAAAGAGAAGCCCGGTCACTGGCACCATCACCGAGCCAAACGTGGAGGCGACACAGCGGCCACTCTCACAGGTCGATGCCAAAACCATTTAAGACCTACTTCACCTCAACATTGACTTTGTTTCCTACACGAACATAGAGGAAGTAGTTCACACAACAGTACGAGGCTGTGACCTGTCAGCTTGTGAAGAGTTTCGACCTGTCAGAGCAGGTGCTGATGTGATGACACCTGTGTTTGTTGTGTTGATTTCACTCTTCTGAGTGCGACTGTTGTTTCTGTTGTTCTCATGCAGACATGACCGACACACAGAGACAGAGCAGCTCGTACCTGCTCCACGCTGCCGTGGCGATAGGTCAGTATCCTGGTCACATTCTTGAACTCTGCATAGCGACTGACGTTTGATTTGATGAGCAGGTCGACCAATGAGCCACGAGAGTACATGAGCTGGAGGGAGATGAAGATGAAGCAACCGGAGCTCGGGTCAAACAACCAATCAAAAAGCAGTGGGATACACCGAGGGGCACGATTGGCCGAGAGGACTGTCCTTTGTTGTGCTGATGTCATGTTACCTTAGAAACCAGGTCGATGTTGAACCGGCGTCCTTCCTTTTCCAGCTGGGTGTAGCTGATTTTCTTCCTGGTTGGCTCTGATTGGCTGGGAGGAGCAGAGGGCTGTGGCTGATCCGCTTCTGGCTCCTCCCCCTGTTCCTGAGCAGCCTGTGATTGGAGGAAGTATGCAGTTATTATTGTTCGGCCAATCAGGAATTGATGTGAATGTCAGGGGAGGGCTGCTCTTCCTCACCTGCTCGTCTCCCTCAGCGGCCTCACCTGTTTCTTCTTCTTTTGAACCTGAAAGAGCTGATTGGTTTAAAACCTGCTAATCGAAGCTCAGAGAGTTGATACAGGATCAATATAAGACAGACCTGCTGATTCGGTCTCTGATGGCTCTTTAGCAGCGTCTTCACCTGCTGCTCCAGCCTCTTCTTCTTCTGTGGTGTTTGGAGGCTCCTCCTCCTCCTCGGCTTCTTCACTGAGACGTATTGATACCTTAATCAATAAACTGATCTCTAGCTGATGTGACCTTACAGGTATGCAGGAGTTTACCTGATGTAGCAGAACACCTGCAGGTTACTGATGGAGGCGGAGTCTGAGCCTGACAGGTAGATCAGCTCCTCCCCTTCTTCCACCAAGCTTGACCGATCCTGGACCTCCTCTGACAGAGACCCTGCCTACAAACACACAGGAAACTCACTGATGACTTCCTGTTGGGCATCTGGCCCCGCCCACCAAATCAACAACCTGACAATCAGTAACTCTTACTTGATGCTCCTGTATCCAGGTGAGCAGAGCGTTGAAGGTGAAGCTTGCCCAATTGGCTGCATAGTAGCTCCGCCTAAAGACACACAGGAAGCTGTCACTTCCACAATAAAAGCATTGCTCTATGCTCTTATTCTGACACTCTGACATCAATCAATTGATCTAACTGACTGATCTATCTCTGATAAAATATTTTATTTCTGTAATGTGAAAGCGTTTCTATAGCAACGCCCTCAGTTATCAATAAACAAATACATCAATTCAGCAGATACTTATTGATTTTACCTCACCTTTGAAAACATTCTGTAATTGATAACATTGATTATTAATCAGTAAGTGTTCTTGATGAATAAGTAATGACCTGTCGACGTGAAGAACTCTCTGTCCAACTCTGGAACACGCGGCTGCCACCACCGACTCAGCAAGACCTGATCACACAATCAATAATCAATAAGCAGCAGCAGGCAACAGGAATGAGGGGACATAAGGAGAGAAAGCTAGGAAAAGAAACAAGGAGACAGAAACCAGGCCTCAGCACAACCTGCACACAAAATCTATCATCAATAATAACAGGAAAGGAAACAAGGAGAAAAGTCTAGGAGACAAAACAAGGAGAGATACCAGAGGAGGGAATGAACAAGGAGAAACAATAAGGACAGAGCAGAAGGAGAGGAGACAAAAAGACGTCTAGGAGGCACAATTAGGAAGAAAAACAAGGAAAAGAGACAAGAAGTTACATGAGAGGAGGACACAAGGAGAGAGGAAACAAGGAGACAACGAGTCAAGATAGCAGAGAAAACAAAAAGAGGAGACAAGGGGACAAGATAGGGCTGCTCAATTAATCGAATTTTAATCACGATTACGATCTGGGCTTTCAACGATCATTAAAAGTGACTGAGCCGATTATTAGCCCCTCCCTCGTGCTTTACTCTTGTGCTGCTCCATGTGGCAAATCGAGCGCACCTCTCGTTTCGAACACGTGTCACAACAATTAAGAGGACCCGAGGGAAGCTCGGAAAGCTAAGCAGAAGTTATTTGGAGAGGAGAGTGACTGCCGTTGGTTGAAAAGAGGGGTTAAAAAAAACTTCAGTGGTGTGGAAACATTATGGGTTCAGTCAGACGTGGATCAAGTAGACATAGTGTGTAAACTTTGCTACGGTGTCGTAGCTGCACCACAGAGCAACACTGCAAAGTTCACTAAACATAGATGTTTACATTTTTCATTTTTCTTGTATTGCAAACATTTGCACTGTTATCAGTATTTGCACTATTTTATATTATTTTTTAAAGTCTTTATTCAACACATTGTTATTGTTAACCTTTTAAAGCCGGTCAGAGCAGCACGCTCCGTTTTGTGTAACTATTTTTAAATCCCTGTAGAACCGGAACTGCGTAAGCTAGCGCAATAATTTGTTTTGCATATGAAACCGGAGGAGTTGTACTTGCATCTGATGCCATCAGCTTGTCCTCGGTCACGGTTTCCTTCCACATAAAGCTTTGCAAAAATTGCATAAAAAGCGCTTGCAGGAACAAAAACATAATATTCCAGAAACACGCTTTACCGATCCGATCAGCTGTTCGTAACACTTCCCACAGTGAAACAGACGTCAGCGCGAACTATCGAATGTCCGCCATTTCCTGCCAGAAACCGGAAGTGACGTCATCTTCGCGGAAAATGTAGTTTTTTACTTGTAGGCCTTAAAAACCTATACTGGTGTTTTTATAAGTCATGTTTGACTTTTCTGAATAGTTGCTGGGATGCTTAGAACTCGAATTGCACTGCTGGAAATAGTTTATTTTGATGCACCTGCTGTTTTCTTTGCAAATTTGAATCATAGGATTGTTTTTTAGTTTTTCCTGCAGTATATAAAAATTGCTGTATCTCCAAAATAAAACTATGAAGACACTCAAAATTAATCCCCTGTTGTTGTAAACTATTTTTTGCATTTAAAGCTTTGAGGGATAAACCTCTTAAATTTCTCCAAGTAGAAATATATGTAAAAAAACAAAAACAAAAATGATTTTCAATTTTTTTTCTAGTTTATTGTACTTTTTTGCAATTAATGTAGTTACTATGGACTTAATGCATACATATTATTAAAATATGGGCTATAACAATTGTATTGATGTATAACAACTTGAAATGCTCCCAATGGCACTACAACATGTAAAAAAATAATATAAGCTCTGGCGGACTTGGTTCTATGGTAGGTCTTAAAGGGTTAAATAAATATCGTCAAATAATCGAGATCTCAATTTCAGTGAAAATAATCGTGATTATCATTTTTGCCATAATCGAGCAGCCCTAGGACAAGAACCAAGGAAAGAAAACAGGGAATGGAGGAGAGGGAACAATTAGAAACAACAAGGACAGGACAGAAACAAGAGCAGGAGACAAGGAAACAAGGTCAGGAAACGGAAGAAAGGAAACAAGGAACTTGAAAAGAAAAAGGAAACAAGTAGATGAGGGAACCAAACGAGAGACAAATGAAGGACAGGAGATAAGGAGAGAAGAAGGCACTGATCCTGTATCGATCAGGTTATTGATAACATGTGATCACTTTACTACTGATAATTATGAAAGTAAACCCTAAATATTGACTGTCGATCATTAGGACTCAAAGTGGTTCAGTGGTTCTGTTCCGATACCATAACTCGATCACACAGACAGCTGATTCATCCTGGCACACAAACAGTTAGCATCACGTAGCCTAGCCGTTAGCTTCCTATCCATAAGAAACAGATGGATGTTAGGAGTGCTAGCCTCTGTTAGCGGCACTGCGAGCTAACCCTGATAAAAGCTAAAGCACCTAACGTTAGCGTCAGCCCAACAGCCGCTGTCCTGCCTATTAAAGTGATCAATGAGTGATCGGACATTTATTAAAAATATCTCTTATGGGCGCTGAGTCTATGTATGTATCCAGGGGCTAACCGCTGGCCGAGGGTTAACGGCTAGCCGCTGCTATTGAAAATGCATTGGCCGTTAGCTGCAAGCTAATCCCTACTCATACCCCTGTTTTGTCCGGTTTACACCGGGATCCCGGGATGTTTCGGACCGAGCCCCGGCCACGACATGGTCCGGGATAGAAGACAGCCTAAAACCAGGTGTTGGAGTACCTGTGCCCAGAATGACCACGTCAAACTCAGACGGCAGATCCTCCGCAGCCATGTTGTTAGCAGGGAAACACAAAGTCACGTGACAGAGTTTTTTTCCTCCTTCAAATCACTGATCGATGAATTATCGAAAATAAAATTCTTCACTTATTTTCTCCCGAGGGTCTGAAAGTGTTGCATCTTTGTTCCTGTTTGTGTGACTCGTTGATGTCATCATGAAGCAGCTCTGCCAGCTGTTCCCACATCTGTGAATCAGCAGGAAACCAGGTCTGACGTCACTGTGTCAGCAGCTGATCACAGAATAGCTGGACATGAGCTTGTAGAGTAAAATCCTCCTTTTAGACAAACACACGAATATGAAACATGCAAGTGGGGAAGGTGGTGCTGATTATCACTCATAATGAGACACAGCACATTTATATGAGTCGTTTATTCATTCTAACTTGCTGAAGTTATTGTGTTATAGGCTCTCTTTACTGTTGTCACACTGACAGTTTTCAAGTTGTTAATGAACAAAAACAATGAAACAAAAGATTTTGCTGTGAACAGACATCAGGAGGAGCTCCCCATGCAGGTGAAATAAGCCATCCTTAATCTGCCAAAACAGAAAAAAAAACATCTGAGAAACTGCTACAATACTAGGAGTGGCCAAATCTACAGTTGTGAGGTGTGGTGTGACAACAACGACGAGGGCACCGTCTTTTCTACAAGACACTGCCGCTATCACTATTGCTGCTGGGAATACCAGGAAGCGAGGCATTCCAAATGAATGGCCAAACTCTCTTTGACCGACATTTCAAACTTTGGACTCGCTCGCAGGTCAGGTTTGATTGGAGCCAGTTGTTTGATGTCTGGGAAACTCAGGGGGAAAGCAGTGGATAACAGGAAGTTGTCACAAAACACTGTCTGTATTTCAATTCAATTTTATTTGCACAGCGCCAAATCACCACAACAGTCACCTCAAGGCGCTTTACATTGTACAGTAGACCCTACAATAATAGCTAGAGAGAAAACCCAACAATCATAGGACCCCCTATGAACAAGCACTTTGGCGACAGTGGGAAGGAAAAACTCCCTTTTAACAGGAAGAAACCTCCAGCAGAACCAGGCTCAGGGAGGGGCGGGGCCATCTGCTGTGATTTGTTGGGGTGAGAGAAGGAAAACAGGATAAAGACATGCTAACCCATGAACAAATTGGAGTCTATTATATCGATATTGTTGGTGCACTTTGTCCAGCCATTTGTAGATTCAAATTTTTAGATCTAATTAAAATTCAACCACTCCAAAAGATCCTTTGGAAACCCAAAGAGTTTTTTAAACTTTCTTTTTAAATGTTTACAAACACCAAAACAGAACAACACAAAACGAAGCAACCAGGTGTAGAGCGTAAAGCAGTAATAATAGAGACAGACAAAGATGAGCACACACACACACACACACACACACACGCGTACACACACACACACACACACACGCGCGTACACACACACGCGTACACACACACACACACACGCGTACACACACACACGCGTACACACACACACACACACACACGCGTACACACACGCGTACACACACACACGCGCACACACGCGTACACACACACACACACACACACACGCGTACACACACACACACACACACGCGTACACACACACACACGCGTACACACACACACACACACACACACGCGTACACACACACACACACGCGTACACACACACACGCGTACACACACACACACGCGCACACACGCGTCCACACACACACACACACACGCGTACACACACACACACACACGCACACACACACACACGCGTACACACACACACACGCGCACACACACGTACACACACACACACACACATGCGTACACACACACACACGCGCACACACGCGTACACACACACACACGCGTACACACACACACACACACACGCGTACACACGCGTACACACACACACACACACATGCGTACACACACACACACGCGCACACACGCGTACACACACACACACACGCGTACACACACACACACACACGCGTACACACACACAAACGCGCGCGTACACACACACACACAAACGCGCGCGTACACACACACACACGCGCGCGTACACACACACGCGTACACACACACACACGTGTAGACACACACACACACACGCGTACACACACGCACACACACACGCGTACACACACACACACACACGCGTACACACACACACGCGCGTACACACATTCCTGTCTTGCATAACGACTGAGGACCGGGTAAGTGTACTATCAAAGTGAGGACCACCATTTCTGCTACACTTGCAGACAAACCTTTGCAATTTTTGAACACTGGGTGGCTCTCTAACACCAAAAATCACCTCAAAATCTTAAAACACTCAAGTAAAAAAAAAATCTCATTCTACTATCAGAATGAGGACCTTGTCATTGAGTGCTATTCAGGTGATTTTCCACCAGGGGGTGCTTTTGTGTTCGTTTCTGTCTATATGTTTTTTTCTGTTTGCATTTACTCCTTGACATTTTCTATTTTAGTGCAACCAAATAATGTTAAAGTTAAACAGTCTCAACTTTATACATAAATAGAATAACTAAAAAGTTCTGATAATCTATCAAGACAACCCTACATAACAAAAGGTAGTATTACATTTCAAATACCGCTGTAGATTTTATTAATAATTACCAAGGAAATTCCCACAATGCTGCAACAAGAGCAAATTCAGTTTATTTCACAATGTAACATCCTTCCAGAGGAATAATAATTGCTATTATAACAATGAAGACAACTATTAAGTCTAATGACTTACAACTAAAATAGTGATCAATAACTTTGATCAGTTTGTTTTGACTTCTGCCAAAAAGAAAAATCAGTAAAGCTTAGGATGGCTACAACTGTACCAGTATGACCTTCCTGCTTCCTACATAATTCCCAGCCGTCTTTGCACTGCCGTCTTCTCTGCTTCACTCCATGGCCTCTTGACCTTCGCACGGGGGATCTCTACAAATAACACAAAAGACAACATGGACTGTTAACTTTACAACATGTATGTAACCGTAGTTTTTTTGTTTTTGTTTTGATTTTGAAATGGGGTTCTGCTTGTGTATATTTACAGAAAATGCCAAACCAAACTGTAGGTTCAACAATTTACTCAACATTTTGTACCCAAGATATGTAGTAAGCACTTTTAAATTAAGTATTTTGAGTTCACAGAAACATGAGATCAGTTATTGAGTAATATACCTACAGAGTGAAACAGCAGCCAATTTACTTTTATACATTTTGTTTTCAAAGGTACATGTTGCATCTAGCCTTTTAAAATAAGATGCTAACTAGTTATTAGTCCTGTTAAAATCATTCATCATAACAATATTCTTGTAAAAAAACAAAAAAACTGTCAGACTTTAATAATTTGCTATTGTTTTAAATAAGGCAAATATTTCTGATGTACTAGTAATAAAAAAAACCTGTGCTGTTGGTAGTAGTTCTAATCTAGTTAACTGACATCACATATTTTAAGTCAATTTTTTTTTTATTATGAAATACAATTGCTAATATCCTTGACAATGTAACAAATTACCTAGATCATGATTCAGAACCAAACATAACTGATTGACATGATCTTTTCATTTTATCTGAATTTATGCGTTTTATTTGACAAACTGTCACAGTTTTGCGACTGGCGCACAGATACAATACCAAAGAGCAGAATTAAGTTTTGTCTATCATTAGTCATAAGGCCTGTACTACAAAGCACATTCAACACATCAAGGCTATCTTTCCATAATCTGGATTCACTTAACCTGAAAGTGGCGATCTGGATAAGTGGTCACAAAAAGCTTAACCTGCATGGTCGCATGAAAGGGGTGGCATTGTGAGCATCTGTTCACTAATGATTATTGAAAAGCGTACTGGAAACAGAAGCTGATTTTTCAAAAGATAAAAGTATAGTATTAGGCAAATATGAAGATATTAAAACAGACTGCAGCATAACTAAGGGAGGATTCAGGGTCACCTGGTCCAGCCTGAAATATATGCTTTAGCAAAAAGGAAAGTTTGAAGCCTAATGTAGTCTACTCGATGAGCTTTGTTGCTTGTACTTGCCGTTTCTTGCTGTCTTTTCACAAACCTCACACTGAAAATGATGGTCCATACTGTCAATCTAGTTCACTTTACAAATTTTGATTTTAAAACACAACATCTGTGTGTGTAATTGGTGGAAACTAAAATACGCATTGTAAAAAAAAATAACATTGAGATAAAGTAGTTGTCTTTAATTGGTAAATCATAGGACCTTAAACAGGTATTTTCTATGATAATATAACAAGACATTTTCAGCCTGCATTTTTTTTTTTTAATTCCAGACTTGTGAAATGACCTGCAGAACCCTGCCATGTGTTTTGTAGTGCTGTTCTTGCAAAGTGTGAACTCACGCAACACAGCAGGTTAAACTAGTCACTCACCAGAATAGGTAGCCTAACAAATCATAAATGTAACAATAAAAGCGAAGCAATCATTCTTTCAGCTGAACTCTTTAGGGGTCATCACAGCGGATCATCTCCTCAACCTCCTCCTATACCAGCATCCTCCTCTGTCACACCAACCTTCTGCCTGTCCTCCTTCACATCCATGAACCTCCTCTGAGGTCTTCCTCTTCTCGTCCTGCCTGGCAGCTCCATCATCAACATCCCTTGGCAGCCTCCTCTGCACATGTCCAAACCATCTCAGCCTTGTCTCTCTTTGTCTCCAAACCTCTGACCTGAGCTGTCCCTATGATGTAGTCATTTCTAATCCTGTCCATCCTGGTCATTCCCAATGAAAATCGTCATAGCTTTCCTCACTACCATTTTGTAAACCTTTCTTTTCCCTCTTGCTGCTTTCCTTTTATAACACATCACCCCTGACACCCATCTCCACCCCCTCTGAATTCTCCTCTTCAACTTACTGTAAAGCAATACTTAAACATTTTCAATAATTTTTCTAATTACCAACAAAACAATTCTGGATCAATATTATCAAGAATTTTGTGTTTGTGTAGGCATATATTCTGCCACAGAGGACAAAACTATAAGGAAATAAAGTCATGTCTACAACCTGATTCATATACTGCAAACAGAAAATTTTAAATACATTTAAAGCTTAAAACATCTCACCCTTTGCTTTGGCCACTTTGGTTTTTCGCCTTTTCCTCAAAGCCAGTCTTGCTTCCTTGCTCTCTTCTAAAACAGAAACACACAAACAATGGTAGCTGTTATTGTACAAAGCAGATTGTACTGGAATAGAATTTGAGTAGAATACATACAACAGTGTCACTACATTTCAGACAAAAGCTTAAACTCACCATCTACATCTGAACTCTCTTCACTGGTGGGCTCCGGTCTCTTTTGAGAGGAGAAATGCTCAGAACTTCCACCTGAAAAACAGAAACATTCATGTGCCACATCTTCCTAATTCACTGTGTTTTTGTACTGAATGACTCTGTAAAAAACCTGACCTTCATCCATCTCACTGCCTCCTCCTTTTTCATTTCTCTGGGGGACACGGAGTAGCTGCTATGTCAAATATTAGCCATCTGGAGTCACAAAAAACTTCAAACACAAACAGTATTGTTGACAAATATGACAAAAAACAAAGATGCAACAACAACGTGCAAAGGAGCAATCTTAACTTCTCCAAGTGTCACTATGTCATCCTAGAAATGAAATTACTCTTCTTTTAGTTAAGATAATTAAAACAATGCAGCACAACCATTCAAAGGTGCCATTTGTGTAAACATGCACTGGACAAATGTAACAGTTTTTAATTTAGAATCTGGGTCGTGGTGATAAAACCACAAATCTCTGAGATGTCCTTTTTTCATGTGTTGTGAGTCTAGTTCTTGCTGTAATAAAAGAGCTCACTATAGAGTGAGTGTACATGATCAAGTGTTATCTGTTGTATAGACTACTGAGCACTGAACTAGGCCAACAGTGTGTTTCTTTGGCTGTAACATGCCACCCAGTTCATTTTACCATTAGGAACCCAAGCTAACAGGTTAACGTCACTCTCTAATATTAGTCAATGTCACATACATAACTTGCAGTTGCATAGCAGTTTATCAAAAATGCAGCTTATTCATGAGGCAGTATACCAACAGCTGTACTAGTGAGCAGGTAACACTTACCACCACTATCAGAACAGCCATTATCACTGCATGCGAGCGCCACGTTATCGTCTGCAATGTAAGAAATAAATATTGAAAGGATACAATTATATTTGGACATTTTTTATGAAGAGAGAAGTCTATAACATGACATTACTGTAAAATGTATAACCTAAGCTAATTTCTATTGTCATGAGCTTTAACCTCCTATGACCTGAACTCTTTCATGCCATTTTTAATTTCTCTTTGCTATTTGGGCTGATTGGGACCTGATGTAAAAACAAAGAATTATCTGAATTTTTTTTACTTCTCTTGTTTCTGAGAGGAGTGAGATCCACATACGAGGGCATTTGTTTTAAATTTCGATAGAACAGTGGCAGTATAATGTCCTTGTAGAGCAAAATTTAGTATTTTGGTCGAGACAACCCAAAATGTGATGTCCACATATGTGGACATCAGGTTCAAGGAGGTTAAAGTACACAACACTAACAATGCACCATAAAACAACAAGCAGGAGATCATGAATAGAAGACTAATCTTATTTTAAAACCAGTGCCCATTTAAATTTAAGATTATGCCAGTCAGGATTCAGTTTGAGGTCCTCTAGCAAGGAATTCTACATGTTCTCTCCTGAACAGGAAAAGCTGTTTTTCCAAACAGGGATTTAAGTGACATCAGCTTCCAGCTGGAAGCTAACAAAGCCAAGAACTAAATACGACCATAAGATCACTGAGCATGTGGGAAACCTGGTTAATAAGCATTTTTTTTAATTTGTTTCAGAAAAATACATTTATTAAAATCATCAACCAAAAATTTCTTTAAAACATACCACTGCTGTGATGCTGACTTTGTCCTATTGCTTGATTATATACCATGAGACGGTGTTTGTAAACACGTTATACATGAAATTAAATGTAAAATAAATTCTCAGTGGATCAAACTATCTGTTGCATAAATAAATTGAATATATCCAAATAAATTTGTCATTTGAAAATCTGCTCATCATTTCAACCTGCTTAATAACAAAAATTTTCACATGTGAAAAGATATGTTTTTAAAGTTATAAGACTTCACTGAGCTCGTGTATTCCTGGCTGTAAGTAAAATAAGATGTTGTGGTATGACCGTGGTATCAGACTGCAGAGGACTGCACAGGTCTGCAATGAGGACACAGGCTGCAAACAAAAGTTACGTTCAACAACTTTTTGTCTTTGTCTCCTGTTTCTGTTGTCTGTTTGGGACTGTTTCTCATATCTGGCTTACATCATTTATATTATAAAATGCTGAGTTTCAACCATGTGTTGTCCTTGTGCCATTTTCAGGTAAAGAGGCTTGAAATGATTTTCTGATCAATGCCTATTTTATTTACATTTTATGCAGAACGTGGGGCCGATGTGATGCACATGAGTATTGTTCTAGCAGCAGTTGTTCATATTATAAGCAACAAAGAATCACATTTAGAAAACAATCACGTCTGATCTAAGAATCACCTATTCCCAACTTAACTGATAATGATTCTTAATGCATATTATAGTTTGTAGTATCTGTTGTTTGGTCTGTTGTTTGACACTCCTACGTACGATTCAGTAACGATTAAAGACTACATGTTCAAATATTCGATAAGAAGGCACATACCTGTATTTGGCTTTCTGCCGTGGCTTCCTTCACCTAATACCAAAGACAAAAAGTCAAAGTTACTTCTCAGTTACAGTTAAATAATCCAGTTACAGTCAATAATGACTTGGAGGTGATACAGTAAAAGTGCACCAACAGTTTTGATGCAGCCCATTACCCATTCATTTACAGTAGCTCACCTCAATAAATATACAGGTGTCTTAGCAGTGAGCGCTCATGCAGGTGAACCTGCTGTAAAAATTGTGACCTACAACTCTATCAAATTTAAAGTAAAACAAAAAAAAAAACATGGAGCATCACAACGTTTCACCCGTTTTAGATATAGTAGTATTAGGCATTTAAAAAACAGAGTGTCATATAGGAAAGCTTATATGCCTTCTGATGGCTACACTGTTAGAGTGACATCATTTCCTTTTTTAACATACTTTTATTAATTACTCTCTGTACATAAAGCAATATTAGGACAGCATGTTATTGTTTCCTCCAAGGTGAGTCTTATTATAACACTAAAACATAGCAGCCAAAGAGACAACACATAAACACACTTTCAATTGTTGGAAGGCACAATTATAACACACTATACAAAAGGCTTATATTTTGTATAAGCATGTACATTATTTGCTTTGAATAGCCAAATTAATACTACATGACAGCCTTGATGTTCCACAGAAAAACACTATCTGAAGCCCACTTCAGCAACAGAACACCAGGCCTTCTGTCCAGTTATGTTTGACGGTGAAAAACAAATGAGAGGAATAAGACAAACGAGGCTAAACGGAGCACGCTGCTCAGCTGGGTCATGCTGATGTGCGGCTACGTCAGTAAATATACTGGACGGACAGACGCTGCTCAGTCACTGAAACATCGACACCAACATAAAACTCCATGTTGGCGTAAACACGTGGGAACGTTTATATTTGATGGATAAAGGAGGACAATGATTTCAAGCATTTTGGATTGTAAACACTTTAAGACAACAAAAGTTAAAGCATTGCTACGCGCATGCGTCACACTTCAGTCGTTTCCTTTACATATTTTGAAATGCTAACTTGATAGATGTTATAGCTGGGCAACTGAGGTTGGGTTTTAACAAAAGATTAAAGCGCTCGGAATAAAAGTGCCTTTCGACTAAATCTAGGCTAAAATTGTGACTTAAAAAGAAGGGGACAAAACCCAGTCAAGCTATAAAATGCCTTAAAGAGATACCCTAAATAAAACGGTACAAACCACAGTTTGGCCGCTTGTTATCTTTAATAAAGTTTGTGAAGAATTAAAAAGCATTCCACTAAGCTGTGTTGTGGCGAATCCACTTAGCCAAAAAAATGTATCGGACATCAATTGGAGAAACGATAGTCTTTATATAAGGCTTCAAAAGGGGGAATGTACAACAAATAAACTGCTCGACATCAGAGCAACATATAATGGCTTCCCAAAACTTTCTTTGCTAGCTAAAAACCCAGAGTAACTTTTGTCTACCACAAAGGATTCTGGGAAACGCAGTTTTCTAATGAAAATACCTGTTAAATAAATTAAATCTATAATTAACAGCTCTCACTAAACATGTGACTAACACTTAAATCACTTACAAAAGAATCCAAATGCTGTTATCAAACAAACTGCACTAAAGTTACAACAAGCTGTCTTGTTAAAAGGCTGGAACTCACACAGGTCTGCAACCAAAACACTGCATAGGATTTTTCATTTTAGACTTTTACTCACTGAAACCGTGAAAAATCTCTAACTTCATGTTTTCTTGCAAAAATCATGTTTTTACTGTAATTAAGCGTACATTTTTCCCCTTTAAACTGAAAACCAGATCCGATAATTATTTCTTACGTTAATTTTATATTTCTAAGAGCGAGACTGAAGAGAAATACAGATAGAAATTGCCAGAAATTGAGGGGGAGGGGACGGTAGGTTTGGCATAAAATTTAGTGTTAAATATATCACGAAGGAATCGGTTTTTGTTCCTATGTTCAATTATAAGAAAAATTATGCATAGTTAATTGTAATAAAATATAGATTGAGACGAACTTTATGCATTGTTCAATTAAAAAAAAGTATATTTACTGCCGTGTCATTAAGTTAAAAAAAAATTAAACTTAATGTAAGATACCTTTTTCTTTCGTTTCTTAGAAAGACAACATTTGCACAGTTTTCATATAGCAAAAATGTGAAATCTTACCTGCAGAAAGCGTGCTTTGCAGTCTTCAGAGCTCCACTTAAACGGCTACTCCGACTGTGGACTGAATGACGTCACATGCCCTGCAAAAGTTTGAGAGCTGCAGTGCAGGTGCGCGGGGGGAGGGTCACTGATGGAGGAGCAGAGAGAGCCAAAGTTTTCTCCTCAGCTCTGACTCTCAAACCTGATTTACAGGCTACAATATGTGAAATAAAGGAATCCTGACATTTATTTTAACTACAGTTTAGTACACATTATGAAATCACAAAATAAAATTTATCTAAAGTAAGATTTAGTTTTACAGTCTAATTAAACTTTATATATATCAGTAGTGGAAAGAGCCATTACCATATTATTTATTTATTTTACACACACACTAAACAGCTATATTAGGTACACTTTGCTAGTCCTGGTTTGGACTCTCTTTTGCCTTCAGACCTGCCAAAGTGCTGGAAACATTTACCTGCCCCTCCCCCACTGCAGCAGCTATGGGGGAGGTGCAGGGCATCAGTTAAGTTGGGAGCAGAGTGAGCTACAATTCTCTGCTCAGCTCTCACTCAGGCTCAGGCTTAGTGTACTGGCCAGAACACATGAAACAAAGGAACCCTGACATGTTTTACTACAATTTAGTACACATTATAAAAGCACATACCAAGATTTATCTAAAGTAAGATTTAACTTTACAGCCTAATTTTACTTTATATACATCAGTAGTGGAAAAGTACTTAGTATTTATCTAAAAGTATTATTACCATAGGGAAAAGAAATACATATATATACACACAGTGGACTCATTGCGAGCCCTTCAGGAGGCGAAATGATGCAATTTAATGCAAAATACGTATTTCATCTGCTATGATGGGAAAGCCAGATATTTCATAGATGAAACTTTGAAATATCTGGCTTTTGATGATGATCAAACATTATTTTTTCTGCATATAGGGGAGAAGCAGGTTAGGAGTCGAAGAGAAGGACAGGCAGGAGCGTGGAGGTACTATGACTGGCAAAGGGAGAGAGCTGGCTGATATGACTGGAGAGAAGGAAGGTAGATTTACTGTGTGTGCAGGAGACCAGGTTGAAGGTTGGATGTCAGTTAGAAGAGAAAGAGGAATTCTGCAGTTAGTTTGATAAAGTGGTAGAGAGTGTTGATTGGAGCAGACTTCAGTAGCCATGTAGGTGAAGGAAAGAGAGATAATGAGGTGTTAGATAGGTATAGTGTTAAGCAGAGAAATGCACAAGGTCAAAATTAGGAAGATGGAAATGGCTGGGGTGAACTCATACTTCAAGAAGAAGGAGGAACAGAAGGTGACGTAGAAGAGTGGAAGAAAGTGTACACAGGTGGCTTACATCCTAAACAGAAGGGTCAGTCTGAAAGAGATAGGAGACTGCAAGGTGGTGTCAGGAGAGAATGTAGCCATGCAGCATTGGACACTAGTCTATAGGATGACTTTGGACGTCAAGAAGAGGAAGAGAATGAAGGCAGAGACAAGAACTAAATGGTGGAAGCTGAAGAAGGAAGAATGTTGTGCAGTTGTTAGTTCAGGGAGGAGTAGACATTCTCTGGGTGGAAGGGAAGTGTTACCAGATGACTGGAAAAATACAACTGAAATGGTGAGAGAAAGGCAAAGAAGGTGTTTGGTGTATCTTTTGGAGAGAGAAAAGAGGACAAGGAGACTTGGTGGTGGATTGGACACTTTCCTGTAGTTCCTCAAAGGAATAGCTAAGAGAAAGTGCGATAGTCAGGGGAGATGGATAAAAGTAGACAGGAATACTGGGAGGCCAGGCCAACTGCAAAGATAGAGGTGGCAAAGGAAAAAGCTTATACTGAGTTGTACGTGAGGCTGGGTACTAAGGAAGGAGAACAGTACTTGCATGAATTAGCTATACAGAGATTGAGCTGAAAAGGATGTGCAGCAGGTTAGAGTGATTAAGGATAAAGATGGTGAAGAGAGTGTGTTGAGAAGATGGAAGATAGAAGTATTCTCTCACTGTCTTCATTAATGAAGACATTAATAAAGACAGAAACTGAGGACAGATGGAGGAAAGTTAGTGAATCAGGAAGCGCAGGGGATAAGTAAGGAGGAAGTGAAGGCAGCTATGAAGAGAGGAAAGGCAGTTGGTCCACATGACATATCTGTGGTTGTATAGAGATGTTGAGGAGAGAGGACTTTTTTTTTTTTTTTTTGCCTGTCCCGTTTGGCTCTTTTGCCATCAGAATTATTGTCTAAAGGCAAAGAAAGATGCCCAACGGATTTACTTTACCAAATTGACCATCCCAGCCTTGCCGTAATGGTCCATTTGATTCACCTTTTATTGTTTATTTTATTTTCACTTGTTGAATACGGGACAGACTTGACTGGGGGAAAGAAGGGGAGAAAGAAAGAGAAAGAGCTGAGAAGAGGGATAGGGGAGAAGGGCAAAAAAACAAAAACCAACAGAATGGGCAGAAAAAGAAAAAAAAATGCATCTATCGATCACCTGGATCACCTGTTGAGAAAGAAAAAAGAAAACAAGCAGAAGAGAACAAGAGTAATAGAATAAACAACATCACAATGATATATGGGAATATGACAGTAAATACTAAATATTAAACATTATTGTGCAGCACATAGGATCAACAGAACACAGTGTGCTTTGAGGTAGGAGCCAAAAAGGGTGTAGTTTGTGGGTGTGATCACCCGTGTGTACACCTGTGAGCATGGACGCGCTTCCATCCATCCATCTTCATCCGCTTTATCCGGAGCCGGGTCGCGGGGGCAGCAGCCTAAGCAAAGAGGCCCAGACCTCCCTCTCCCCAGCCACCTCCTCCAGCTTATCCGGGGGAACACCAAGGCGTTCCCAGGCCAGCCGAGAGATATAATCTCTCCAGCGTGTCCTGGGTCTGCCCCGGGTCCTCCTCCCGGTGGGACATGCCTGGAACACCTCACCCAGGAGGCGCCCAGGGGGCATCCTTGTCAGATGCCCGAACCACCTCAGCTGGCTCCTTTCGATGTGGAGCAGCAGCTGCTCTACTCTGAGCCCCTCCCGGATGGCCGAACTTCTCACCCTATCTCTAAGGGAGAGGCCAGCCACCCTTCGGAGGAAGCTCATTTCTGCCGCTTGTATCCACGATCTCGTTCTTTCGGTCACTACCCACAGCTCGTGACCATAGGTGAGGGTAGGGACGTAGATCGACCGGTAAATGGACGCGCTTGTTTTTTTAAAAGGTTCCTTCATGTAATGATCTGCTAGAGGGTGTGGGGGGGCCACAGCCCCGTCCTCCAGGGCATGAAGCAGGTATGGAGGAGATCAAAACTCCAGACATCCAGAGGCCCCCAGAACACAAGAGACCAAGGAAGACCAACAGAGGGGCAGCCGCGCCACTGTCCCAGTAAGAGCTGAGGAGAGTCCCAGATGAGGGCTCACTCAGCAGCCGCGGAGCAGAAGCCAGGGGGAGTTGCAGTGACGCGCCCGTGAGCTCCGCCGGCAGCCAGCTGTGCCTGAGTGACCGAGCCCCAGGCTGAGAGGCCGGGGGCACCCCACCTCCGAAGTGGCCCGAGCGAGCCCCAGGATCCAGGCCCCGATAAGCGGCCGCCAAGGAGTGAGCCGGTGTGTACCTGGACGCCCATCCCCTCATCCTCTCATATGCACTTCACACTCAACCAACGTGGAGACAGACATAAAGAGACGCTGTACACACGATCACACTCCCCAAGCGTACTCAACGAACCGGGTCTAGGTACCCTTGCCCCTGGAGGGGGGAACTGCACCCAGACCCAGGTGGTGTTACCCTTTTCCCTGCGGTGGGGAGAGGCAGACCGACTCCGCAGCAGCAGGGAGGCCCCACACTCCAGATGGCCAACTCCTCCTCCTAGCCCCCCCGCTCCAGCAGGCCGCAGATAACGGGGGTGAGAGAAGACTCCAAACCTCCTTCCACCCGCTTATTGTAGTGTTGATGCATGTGTGTTCTAAGGTGCATTTAAAACCCAGGAGGGCATGGAGCTACCTGCCAGAGAGCAGCAGGTAAGCGCATAGTCCCTCCTGCTAGCCCTCAATGTCTACGTGTATTTAAAATTGAGAGGTGGGCAACCACGCGAGGGGTGAGGTGTACACCCTGATGGTAATTTGGATTCCGTGTATCGTGCCCACTCCCAGAGAGGACTTTTTAACCAGATTGTTTAACACAAGTTTGGAGAGTGAGGAATGAATAAGTGTACTGATACCAGTTTTCAAGACCAAGGGTGATATGCAGAGCTGTAGTAACTACAGAGCGATAAAGCTGAGACACACCAAGAAAGAGTTGTTGAAGCTAGGTTAAGAAGAGAGGTGATGATCCATGAGCAGCAGCATGGC
>NC_140627.1:34953669-35023669 GCF_057382275.1 Copadichromis virginalis
CTTTATCTTATGCAACTTCCAAAATTTGACTTTAAATGTCTGTAATTTTAGCTTTAAGCTACAACTGTTTCCCGATTTGTGACCAAATCTTTCTCTTTAAAAACTATATAACTCGATTATTCATATCTTACGTTGATCAGTGTGTCAGTTTACACCATTTTGTGCTCTCTATGATATTCAACACTTGCCTTAAATAACTTTTCAGGGCATTTTCCCCAGACCTTATCATCCATCTTCATTACACTCATCTTGACATGTTCAAGATTCAAGATCGGTTTATAGGGTGTATAAACTGATTGGTCACCATCGGGTCAGACAGCTGCCAAGAAGGGGAAACCCAGAAAGGGAGAAAATAAAACTTAGAGTACAGGTGTTGAACTCCAGGCCTTGAGGGCCGGTGTCCTGCATGTTTTAGATGTGTCCTTGATCCAACACAGCTGATTTAAATGGCTAAATGACTCCTCAGCATGTCTTGAAGTTCTCCAGAAGCCTGACAATGGACTAATCATTTGATTCAGGTGTGTTGACCTGAGATCTAAAACCTGCAGGACACCGGCCCTCGAGGCCTGGAGTTTGACACCCCTGACTTAGAGTAATAAAGAAGGACCAATGCCTACCAAAATAAAACAGGAAATAACTCAAATTTAAACACCATACCATTCAGAAACCATCACATTATTAAAAAAAACAAGGAAGAGAAAGGTAAACACAATTTGCTCAAACCTTACGAGAACATGGTCAAACTGGCTAAACAGCATTACCTTCTGTACTTTCATCTTTGTATCTATGAAACATTTTTCAATAAAAGGAAAAAGGAGGACACGGTGTGAAGATGCACAACTAATCAAGGTTTAGTTAAACAGGTGGGTCTTAAGCTTATATGAACTTTAGTATATTCATGCAAAGTTTGTCTGAGCAGTAAATCAGTATCAGAGTTGTAAAGGCACTGACCTGTGCAGTGCATGTTTTCATGTTGCTCTCTTTGTTTCCTGTTGGTGAATAACTGGATTTCACCTGTGTGCTGTAATCTGATCATGGTTCCTCCCTTAATGATGTAACGGTGGGAGGTTATAGAGCCACATGCAGATAAATGTAACACTTAACACTATCCACACAACAAGAAGTGTTTCCATGTTGCAGTAACAGACAAAAGGTTTTTGTTATATATATATATATATATATATATATATATATATATATATATATATATATATATATATATATATATATATATACATACTATAAAACACCCAGCACGCCCCTGCGGGTGGTCAACCCTTCCAGCTCGGGTCCTCTACCAGAGGTCTGGGAGCTTGAGGGTCCTGCGCAGTATCTTAGCTGTTCCCAGGACTGCGCTCTTCTGGACAGAGATCTCCGATGTTGTTCCCGGGATCTGCTGGAGCCACTCGCCTAGCTTGGGAGTCACCGCACCTAGTGCTCCGATTACCACGGGGACCACCGTCACCTTCACCCTCCACATCCTCTCGAGCTCTTCTCTGAGCCCTTGGTATTTCTCCAGCTTCTCGTGTTCCTTCTTCCTGATATTGCTGTCATTCGGAACCGCTACATCGATCACTACGGCCGTCTTCTTCTGTTTGTCTACCACCACTATGTCCGGTTGGTTAGCCACCACCATTTTGTCCGTCTGTATCTGGAAGTCCCACAGGATCTTAGCTCGGTCATTCTCCACCACCCTTGGGGGCGTCTCCCATTTTGACCTTAGGACTTCCAGGTTATATTTGGTCATATTCAGTCCAGCTTTGTCCAGCCACTGGTAGGATTTCTGGATGACAGCCATCTCCTCTATCTGCCGGTGGTACATACCGTACAGGGGCCTGTCCTTCCATAATGGTTCCTCCTCTTTCTTGGGTTTCTGCTACCTGAGGTATTCACTGAGCACGCGGACAGTTTGTGTGTGTTCAGCCAAGAGAAAGTGTCCCTTCACCCAGTTAGGCAAAAGTCAACAATCTTCAGTCAACGCGGGTGACCTTGAATGAGGGGGAGGAGTCACAACACAGTCTCGTTATCTAAGAGAGAATTTTCTTATTCCCATCAGCTTTTACCTTGAGTATCCAGCTGGTGCCAAGGGGGCCAAGATGGTGAATGTTTGGGTTTAATGGAAACAACTGCATCCAATTTTTAAAGTAGATCTAATGTCCGTCACTGGTCACCAGGTCTCTCAATTATCTCAATTACCGTTCTTCTGCTCCAATATCTCATCTATATTGCAGAGCCATGAGCTTCTCCAAGAAGCTCGTGGATGATCGTTGTCTTATCCTGGACTGTGGTGCTGACACTCACCAGTCCTCGGCCCCCTTCCTTCCGCTTAGCGTACAGGCTCAGGGTGCTGGACTTGGGGTGAAACCCTCCATGCATGGTAAGGAGCTTTCTTGTCTTTATGTCAGTGGCTTCCATCTCCTACTTTGGCCAGCTTATTATACCAGCTGGGTACCTGGTCAGGGCAGGGTGTTGATGGCCTGGATCTTGTTCTTACCATTCAGCTGACTCCTCAGGACTTGCCTGACCCTCTGCAGGTACTTGGTGGTTGCAGCTTTTCTAGCGGCCTCTTCATTGTTCCCATTCGCCTGCGGGATAAGATAAGATAAGATAACCTTTATTAGTCCCACACGTGGGAAATTTGTTTTGTCACAGCAGGAAGTGGACAGTGCAAAAGTTATGAGGCAAAAATTAGAATACAATAAGAATAAATACAGTACACAGCTGTACAGAATAGAATAAAATAAAATACTATATACAGTAGAATAAAATAAAATAAATATACAATAAGATAAAAATAGAATACAAATACAAATACTATATACAACTGAGTAAAAATACAACGATGACAGAAAGGATTATTGCACTTAGTATTATTGCATATGTATGGATGTGTGTGCTTGATCAGTTAAAGTCTTTATTATGGAGTCTGACAGCAGTGGGGAGGAAAGACCTGCGAAATCTCTCCGTCCCACACCGTGGGTGCCGCAGTCTCCCACTGAAGGAGCTGCTCAGTGCTGTCACAGTCTGCTGCATGGGGTGGGAGATGTTGTCCATCAGGGATGACAGCTTAGCCGCCGTTCTCCTGTCACTCACCACCTCCACTGGGTCCAGAGGGCATCCTAGAACAGAGCTGATCCCCAGGTACTTATAACTGTCCTCTATGTCTGCAACGTTGCCTTCTGGTAGTTTGATCCCCTCTGTTCTGACTACCTTCCCTCTCTTTGTTGATGTAAGGTAGTGACTGGAATAAGTCACAAGGTGTCGCTGTTGAGCTGCACATATGTTGTAAATTTTAGCAAGTTTGACCATTTGTCCTCTGCAGGACACCGTAGTTCAGATTTCTCGTTCGCGCGGGCGCCATCTTGGTTCAGTGTTTACTGTGATTTGCAAAGGTAAGCACTGTCAGTGGCGAACTGCATTGGTTTTGTTTAAAAATAAGTGTTCCACTGTGTAAAATAGCGGTTTGTCATTTAAGCCGAGCATATATTTTGTTTATTGAGAGGTTCATGTATTGTCTGATGAGAGTATGAGCAGTTTGTGTGCATGTTTCATTTGGTAATATCTGCCGCGATTTCGGGCTACATTCCCGCTAGTTAGCAGAGCACCAATTCGGGCAAAGTAATGCAAGATGAAGCATTAGCTTTTCAGCTGCAGTTTGCTGGTAATCCTGCTATGTTAGTTTTGTGTCATACTCATTCCTGAGACCGTGGAATTTTGTAAAAACATGATTATTTTTGCTTAATGTGTTTTTTATATATATATGTTGTTGTATTTTACAATGTTGATAATCACGCAGTGTTTACTGTGATTTGCAAAGGGCCAGCAGCAGAGTTGGAGTGGTGTTTGCCCCAGCATCTGAATAAACGGCACGGTCCGAGCCACAAATTGAACGCCTGTGTCCGACTGGTCTCTCTACTGTGCGCCCCAATCCAACACAAACTTACACAACGCAGAGTCCGGGGTGTAGGGAGGCCCCTGCACTGGTTGGGTTACATTACCATCCGACTACACTTCTCCAGTCCGAACGACATCCCGATGTCATTGCTGCATATCCTGGTGGTGTGGATCAGGGAATCGATGTCTCGTTCACTCTTGGCATACAGCTTGATGTCATCCATGTACAGGAGGTGGCTGACAACTGCTCCGTTCTGTAGTCGGTATCCGTAACCAGTCTTGTTAGTGATCTCACTGAGGGGGTTCAGGCCTATGCAGAACAGCAGTGGGGACAGAGCATCTCCTTGGTAGATCCCGCACTGTACTGCTTGGTCAGCCAGTAGCTGGTGTTTTGTGCCTCTGGTATTCCTGCCCATCCCTTTCTGTGCCTCGCTCATGTATTGACCCATGTGCCTGTTCATCTTAGCCGCTATGATGCCTGACAGGAGTGGTGCTGAGGCAGGTTATTGGCTGGTAGTTGGAGGGGACCGGTCCCTTCTGGGGGTCCTTGAGCATCGGGACTGTCCGACCTTCGGTTAGCCATTCTGGGTGTCTCTCCTCAACTAGCAGCTGATTCATTTGTGCTGCCAGGCGCTTGTGGAGTGCAGTCAGCTTCTTCAGCCTGTAGGCGTGAACCATGTCAGGGCCTGGTGCTGTCCAACTCTTCATACTGGAGACCCTTTCTTGGATATCTGCCACTGTGATGGTTACTGGACCCTGTTCAGGGAGGTTGCTGTGGTCTGCCCTCAGATCCTCAGGCCATGCTCTGCTGAAACATGACTCGCTGCCAAATAGAAGTTTTAATAGGAGAAGTCAACCACACAGAATCCAGTTAAAACTGTCTGGATCAATGCTGTGAACACGGTGAGCTGGTATGTTTGCCTTCTTCTGTGTCACGCTGACATTTCTGAACATGTTCAGTTATTTTTAGGAATCTGATCTCTGTTCTCCTCGTGTGTGTTTTGATTGTGTTTTTTTCTGTTCTTTGTTGTTGTTATATTGTCTGTAAAGGTTCTCAGTCATTCAGGTCATCGTAGTCCAAGGAGCTTGGAAAGAAAAGCGTTTGGACTTCTTTAAGTTTCTTGAAGAAGTTTCACCTCTCAGCCTAAATGGCAAACTTATCCTTTCTGTCTTCCCTGGTTTGCCATTCCTGGACTGTGAAGAGAATGGAAACCTTTAAAGTGTGCGTGTTAGTCCCCATAGGGAAATAGTTCCTCTGCATTTAACCCATCCACCCAGTGAAGCAGTGGGCAGCCACCAGTGCAGCGCCCAGGGAGCAGTGTGTAGGGACGGTACCTTGCTCAGGGGTACCTCAGGGTAGCCGTTCAGTGGAGTCGAACCCCCGACCTTCCAATCATGGGGCCACCACTCTACCTACTGAGCTATCCACACTGAAGTTTACCTGAAGCCCACACACTCGGACCAGTACCTCCTCTTTGACTCCCACAAAACTGCAAAACACAAACTCAACAATGTGGTGTTTGCTGTACAGGGCAGCGAGGACCTCTACACTGGAGAGACCAAACAGCCACTTCACAAGCGCATAACACAACATAGAAAAGCCACCTCCACAGGACAAGACTCAGCAGTTCATCTGCATCTAAAGGTCAAAGGTCACTCTTTGAGGATGCCAATGTTCACATTTTGGACAGAGAGGACAGATGGTTTGAAAGAGTGAAAGAAGCATCTATGTCCACTGTGAGCGACCATCTTTGAACAGAGGCGGGGTTTACGACACCAACTCTCTGCCATCTATAATCCAGTTTTGAGATCCTTCCCAGACGCCTTAACGCCCACTCACATCCTGGGCCATCTGACATCAGGAATTCACATGATAAGGTGGGGCCAGGTTTCACAATGAACACACCTGAAACCCTGGCTCATTGGGACCCACACCCAGTTTCACACCTTGGGTCAGGCGATTAGAGGATCATCAGGGGTCCTTTTGTCCCTCAGTGGGGGGAAACTCCCACTAGGTTTATATCTGGGACTCTCCACCATTTGACCTTAGAACTGAAGAAGCTTCTCGGATGAGAGGTGAAACGTCTTCAAGTAACTTAAAGAAGTCCAGACGCTTTTCTTTGCAAGCTCCTGAGACTTGTTGTTGTATTATTTTAGCATGTTCAAGAAAAACAAACAAACAACCATCAGTTTTTAAACAATCTTTTCGTTTATTAAAGGGAAAGGTAATCCAAACGTACCTGGCCCTGTGTGAGAATGTGCTGCTGATTCTTCTTTCAAGTTCTCAGGGAAGACTAAGAAACTACAGTGAAAAATATGACATTTTCTGAAGAGTTCAGTTTCTCTGCCACACCCACGCCCGATTACTGCCACACCTGCTGAAGCACAGGCCTGGTCGAGGTTACAGGAATGTTCCTCAGGCTGTGGCACTCCAGAGAACCACAGTGAGAACCACAGTTATCCACACATGGAGGAAACAGTGCTGATAGTTTGTTTGACGGTCTGAAAAATGCTTGTCTTCTAAATATGAAAAATAAAATCAGGAAGGAGGAAAACCCTGTCTCACAGGTTCACTGCACAGAGTGTGTTTATGAAGTAATCACAGCAATACAGATGATAACATTATTTTTAAACACCTGAACACATCATATACCAACATTTATTGATATTTGCATCATTTAAGTGTAAATATTTATTATACTTTAAAGTTAAAGAAAATATTGTTTTCAAACTTTGCATTTGTGAACAGTATTTTATTTTTAATCAGTTTGTGACTGGAGACCATGTCAGAACCTCCGAGCTCGTCCTGAGCAAAGCTGCTGCTAATCCAACCTGCTCTCTAAGGTCTGGGCATGTCCGACTGGGAGGAGGTCATGGAAGTCCATCTCAGCTAGCTTGGGGATGCTGCAGCTTTTCCTCCAGACCATCAGGAGGATGTAGGTGGGATAGAGAGGTGTGGCAGTCTCTGTACAGACCAGACTCTGTCCCTGAGACCTGGGCCAGCATGAGTCAGATGGATCAAAGGTTTGTGTTAAATATAGAAAATTCAGGAAAATGTTTTATTTAAGCAATGGAGGAAAAAGCTCGTTACCCAGGAACCAAAGATGTTCAGGAGATCTGTGTGTATACAGGCTCATGTTATACAGCTCTTAGATGACGTATTACACAATATGATAAATTACCGTGGACTAACAGTTCTTGAGTGCGCCACTAATGACCAATAATTATCAAAATGTGATCAAACGTTCTTTATTTTATTGTGTGGCACATTTTTTCTCCTTTGCTGCTACGACTGCTGCTCCCACTGCTGCTCCCAGTGCTGCTCCCAGTGGCCCTAAAATGCTCCCGAGGCCCGCTCCTATCCCAGCAGCCCTCAGGATCTTGTTCTTCGTCTGTGCCCGTCTTCTCGCTTCTTCTTCTCCCATGTCTGGATTTTCTCTCATAAGTCGTTCCATCTCTTCTCTGATGGCTCTCTCAGCTTCCTGCAGCATGTCATTGGTGTAGTATGTTGCTCCATTTCTCTGAACCATGGTGTTGATCTTCTCCAGCAGCTCTTTGACCTGAGAGCGATCCTCACTCCTGTTGTTAAAAACATGATATCTTCCTCCGCACTGATTGATGAAGCGATGCAGAGGCCGATTTCCACTGATTGATTTGTCGATGTCGATTCCGTTTGGCAGATTGTCTCCATACGTGAACAAGACTATGGTGTAACAGGCTGCATCCACCCCAAATATCTTCTGAAGGATTTTTATCGTTTCTTCTTCTGCTTTTGTAAACCTGCCGATCTGGATCACAACCAGGAACACGTGAGGACCGGGAGCAACAAAGGAGACGCATTTAACGATCTCCGTCTTTACATGCTCCTGAGTCAGTAGGGTGTCAAACAGACCCGGAGTGTCAACTACATCCAGGATGTGACCATCCACCTGCCCTGTTACTTTGCGACACCCAACTACTGATGAAGAAAAAGAAGTTATAGACTCAAAGGCTTTTCTTCCCAAGATGGTGTTTCCTGATGCACTCTTCCCCACTCCAGTTTTCCCAACAAGCACAATCCTCAGGTGTGGGAACCCATCTCTCACTGCATCTCCTGGAGAACATAAACAGACAGCGTTAGTGGGACTCCCAGGTCATCACACAGGTCATCACACAGGTCATCACACAGGTCATTACACAAGTCATTACTAGGGATGGGTACCGGTGTCCGGTGACATAAACGGTAGTAACCAAACCAAAAAGCAGCGCACATTTCGGTGCTTTTTTTTCCTGAGCTGTGATACACTTCTAGCCAATCATTTTACGTTTCCGAGGATAGTAGGCGGGGCCAGGTACGTACGTTCTTTTAGAGCAGAGCTAGAGATTAAAAATGCCCAAGGCGAAGCGGTCAAAGTCTGGCTGTACTTCACAGCAAAAGATGCAAACTCAGCAGCAACAAGTGCTTTAAGCTGATACTGTGATACTGTTAAAGGAGGTAACACCTCAAATCCGATGAAACACCTGGCGACGCATAGTGTTTTTTTTAAAAGCCCAGAAATGCGCCGTATGATAGCTTGCTGCGAGAACTCACAACAAGCACATCTACTGTGGGTGGGTTGCCTGTTATCGGACCCGGAGCAACATCCCCCAAAAACCTGAAGAGGAGAGTCCTGGCCTCTAGCTCTGCCAGTGTAGCAGAAATGATGACGGCAGCAGCAGCCGTTCTTCTCTGCGTGAGTAGCTTAATGTTGTTCGTGTGTAATTTACGTTGAGTAGGCTAACCACGTTATTAAATTAATGCATGTAAGGTGAACTAGCAAACATCATCATAGCTACATGCGGCTGTCCTCTTGTTTGATGGCAGATACTCCCTTCACCCTGGCCAAAAAGGCTAAAATGACCAAAGAAAAAGTGGAAAACAGTTAAACATGAGAGGTTTTTGGACAAAGTTTGTGTTTTTTCCATTGTTTAAGCACTGCTTCCAGCCAAGAGTGATACCATATATGCCCCGTAGCTGCAGAAAAGGCTAACATTGTTATCTTTTTACAAAAAACCAGCTGAAAATGAGAGGTTTTTGGACCAATTTGTGTTCTCCATTCTTTAAGCACCAGTTTGAGCACCGTTTAAGTACCGGCACCGTTTCAAAAGTACTGATTTGGCACCTGTATCGGATAAAACCTAAACGATACCCATCCCTAGTCATTACACAGGTCATCACACAGGTCATTACACAGGTCATCACACAGGTCATCACACAGGTCATTACACAGGTCATCACACAGGTCATCATACAGGTCATCACACAGGTCATCATACAGGTCATCACACAGGTCATTACACAGGTCATTACACAGGTCATCACACAGGTCATCACACAGGTCATCATACAGGTCATCACGCAGGTCATCACACAGGTCATCATACAGGTCATCACACAGGCGCTCTCCAGCAGCGTGTCAGTGTCCCGCTCTCTCCCCTCACTCAGGATGGCCCCGTCCCTCCCTGAGCTGGTTCTGCTGGAGGTTTCTTCCTGTTAAAAGGGAGTTTTTCCTTCCTACTGTTGCTCATAGTGCTTGCTTATAGGGGGTCACATGATTGTTTGGGTTTCTCTGATTTATTGTAGGTTAATTGGCTGAAAAGATTTTACACTGTTCGGGATATTAAAATCTTAATCACACATCTCGTTATTTCCTTATTTTAAGTATAGAAACTTTCCACAATCGCTGTTCAGCATAAGCTCCGTCTCCCATCACTGTTGGTCACATGCAGAGGGAAACCTTGGGTTTATTTAAGAGGACCCAAACACAGACGCTCGAGGCAGGAAGCAGGTTCAATCAAATACAAGCCGTTTATTGGAGGCTGGAAAAACATGAGAAACAAAGGCAAAGTAACACGAAAATGAAATAAACTTAAACCTAAACTTGGGAAAAACTAAGTAAAGATCTAAGTATCAAAGAACTACAGACCATGAACATCATGAGGTGACCAGACACGGGTAGGAGAAAGGAGAAAGGAAGACTGGTGAACTAAATACACAGAAGCGCAGTGAGGAACACAGCTGATACAAATGCACGTGACGCCACGGGGGAAGCAAAACTAAACACACTGAACATGGAGACACAAGACTGTCAAAATACAACAGGAAAAACTCAGACGTAGACTGACACATGAGCTGGACACAGGAGGAAACACAGATGAGAGGGAGCGAGGGAGCACGAGAGAGAGGACATGACCGGCAGGGAAGCCGTGGAACAACACACAGGAAGGGGAGACGTGACATCACGACACACAGGAAGGGGAGACGTGAGAGACGTGACATCACGACACACAGGAAGGGGAGACGTGACATCACCACACACAGGAAGGAGAGAGGTGACGTCACCACACACAGGAAGGGGAGACGTGACATCACGACACACAGGAAGGGGAGACGTGACATCACCACACACAGGAAGGAGAGAGGTGACATCAAGACACACAGGAAGGGGAGGGGTGACATCACCACACACAGGAAGGAGAGACGTGACATCAAGACACACAGGAAGGGGAGACGTGAGAGAGGTGACATCACCACACACAGGAAGGGGAGACGTGACATCACCACACACAGGAAGGGGAGAAGTGACATCACGACACACAGGAAGGGGAGAGGTGACATCACCACACACAGGAAGGAGAGAGGTGACATCACGACACACAGGAAGGGGAGAGGTGACATCACCACACACAGGAAGGAGAGAGGTGACATCACCACACACAGGAAGGAGAAACGTGAGAGAGGTGACATCACGACACACAGGAAGGGGAGACGTGAGAGACGTGACATCACGACACACAGGAAGGGGAGACGTGACATCACCACACACAGGAAGGGGAGACGTGACATCACGACACACAGGAAGGGGAGAGGTGACATCACCACACACAGGAAGGAGAGAGGTGACATCACCACACACAGGAAGGGGAGAGGTGACATCACCACACACAGGAAGGGGAGACGTGACATCACGACACACAGGAAGGAGAGACGTGACATCACCACACACAGGAAGGGGAGAGGTGACATCACCACACACAGGAAGGGGAGAGGTGACATCACCACACACAGGAAGGAGAGACGTGAGAGAGGTGACATCACGACACACAGGAAGGGGAGACGTGACATCACCACACACAGGAAGGAGAGAGGTGACATCACCACACACAGGAAGGGGAGACGTGACATCACCACACACAGGAAGGAGAGAGGTGACATCACCACACACAGGAAGGAGAGACGTGACATCACGACACACAGGAAGGGGAGACGTGAGAGACGTGACATCACGACACACAGGAAGGGGAGACGTGACATCACCACACACAGGAAGGAGAGAGGTGACATCACCACACACAGGAAGGGGAGACGTGACATCAAGACACACAGGAAGGGGAGACGTGAGAGACGTGACATCACGACACACAGGAAGGGGAGACGTGACATCACCACACACAGGAAGGAGAGACGTGACATCACGACACACAGGAAGGGGAGACGTGACATCACGACACACAGGAAGGGGAGAGGTGACATCACCACACACAGGAAGGAGAGAGGTGACATCACGACACACAGGAAGGGGAGAGGTGACATCACCACACACAGGAAGGGGAGACGTGACATCAAGACACACAGGAAGGGGAGACGTGACATCACGACACACAGGAAGGGGAGAGGTGACATCACCACACACAGGAAGGAGAGAGGTGACATCACGACACACAGGAAGGGGAGAGGTGACATCACCACACACAGGAAGGAGAGACGTGAGAGAGGTGACATCACGACACACAGGAAGGGGAGACGTGAGAGACGTGACATCACGACACACAGGAAGGGGAGACGTGACATCACCACACACAGGAAGGGGAGACGTGACATCACGACACACAGGAAGGAGAGAGGTGACATCACCACACACAGGAAGGAGAGAGGTGACATCACCACACACAGGAAGGGGAGAGGTGACATCACCACACACAGGAAGGGGAGACGTGACATCACGACACACAGGAAGGAGAGACGTGACATCACCACACACAGGAAGGGGAGAGGTGACATCACCACACACAGGAAGGAGAGACGTGAGAGAGGTGACATCACGACACACAGGAAGGGGAGACGTGACATCACCACACACAGGAAGGAGAGAGGTGACATCACCACACACAGGAAGGAGAGAGGTGACATCACCACACACAGGAAGGGGAGACGTGACATCACCACACACAGGAAGGAGAGAGGTGACATCACCACACACAGGAAGGAGAGACGTGACATCACGACACACAGGAAGGGGAGACGTGACATCACCACACACAGGAAGGAGAGAGGTGACATCACCACACACAGGAAGGGGAGACGTGACATCAAGACACACAGGAAGGGGAGACGTGAGAGACGTGACATCACGACACACAGGAAGGGGAGACGTGACATCACCACACACAGGAAGGAGAGAGGTGACATCACCACACACAGGAAGGAGAGACGTGACATCACGACACACAGGAAGGGGAGACGTGACATCACGACACACAGGAAGGGGAGAGGTGACATCACCACACACAGGAAGGAGAGAGGTGACATCACGACACACAGGAAGGGGAGAGGTGACATCACCACACACAGGAAGGGGAGACGTGACATCAAGACACACAGGAAGGGGAGACGTGACATCACGACACACAGGAAGGGGAGACGTGACATCACCACACACAGGAAGGAGAGAGGTGACATCACGACACACAGGAAGGGGAGACGTGACATCACCACACACAGGAAGGGGAGAGGTGACATCACCACACACAGGAAGGAGAGACGTGACATCAAGACACACAGGAAGGGGAGACGTGAGAGAGGTAACATCACGACACACAGGAATTTATATAAATAAAATTGAATTGAATTGAAGTGTGGGAGCGATGAACTGACTGGACATGTGGGGACAACTTGTGGAAGAAGACACAGGTAAGACTACTGTGGGCGGGGCATATAAATACCAAGGTGGGAAAAACCCACAGTGTGTTTCGGTTAAAAAGGAAAGCATCTGAAAGGGCTCCTCTAAACGCTCTTCCTCACTGAGAACCAAAACAGAACCTCAAACGTATTCAGCTGAAGAACGACATCAATGCAGAGCTGTGGCTTCTGAGGTATCTGGAGTATTTTCTGCTTTCCTGTAAAACTCCAGGGAATGCAGGAAGCTTGCTCCGAGCTTACAGGAACCGACAGTCGAACTGGCTGAACAGGATCAAAAGATTTCACCTGAACTCAGTTTCACTCATCAGGTAAAGGCTGTGGACCGCAGTGAGCGTCGATCAGTAAAAACAGTAGAGTTTGTACTTTACTGTCTGTGTGTGGTTTCTTCATGTCAGAACACCAACAGCTGCTCATTGTTGGGTTGTGACCTTTCAATATGAACACCTGTAACTTCATATTGTCAGGTCTGACACCAACCACAGGTTTTCTCAGCAGGAACAATCAAAGCCTTTGTTTTCCTGCAGACTGTGTAAAATAAATCTGTTTCCAGCTCTGCGTGGTAGGGCTGGCTATCGACGTCGACTTCTGCGTTCAATTTGATTGAATTCAGACTCAGGCGGTCAGAAACATCTTATTTATTCATTTATCAGCACTTATCCATATTTAATATCCATATATTAAACCGAAGCTGACACTGTGAGACTTCATCAGAGGTGTGAGCGCCACAGCAGAGGCCTTTGTGTCAAAGTAACTGAGGATCAAACAGACACACATGAAGCAGATGTTCTGGCTTCTTATAGCAAATAACCTTAAAATATTCTGCAGTAGAACAAAAACTGAAGCAAACCATGAATCAACACGAACACAACAGCAGACTGGTGCATAATGAGCAGAGAATAATGCAGAAAACAGAGATTTGATGGTAAACTGGTCTGTGAGTACAGAGACAGAGCCGTGCAGGAAGTGGGATTTTATCGTGGTGGAAGCAAAACAGCCAAAGTCAGAGTGAGAGTGACGATGTTTATCATCATCCTCTTTTGCTGCTGCTTCAGTGAATGTTGGTCAGATTGATGAAACCTGCAGCATCAGAGTCAGTGAGCTGTCAGCTTTTAGCCCCGACGGCGTGTCCGTGCTGTCACAGCTCGCTGATTCTGATCTGTCGGCGCTTTGTGTGCACGCCCTTTATGCGCTGATTCTAAAGCTGTTAGTTTGATGTCTCTCCAAACAACATTGACCGAACCAGCAGCAAAAGAAGATCCAAACTACGTTTCATATGAACATCGTCATGTATTCACTCTGACTTTTACTGTTTTGCTTCCACCGCGATGCACAGCTCTCTCTCTCTCTCTGTACTTCAAGAACAGTTTCCTTTTCTTCATTATTCGCTTGCTTGTTACGCACAAGTCTACCGTTGTTTACAGGCTGTCGGCCGCTGTTTTTTTTTTTTTTACATTCTTCCGAAAATAAAACCTAATTTCTGCCGTTCAATACTGAACAAATGTAAACTTTTTAAAACGCTGTGTCTGTAATAAAACCACTGTAGCGTCAGAGGTGATGTTCATATGTTGATTAATGGTTTTCTTTCGTTTTTGATGTACTGCAGAATATTTTTATAAAATCCAGAACAGGAAAATCACCTTCATGTGTTTCTGTTTTATCTTCAGCTACTTTGACACAAAGGCCTCGCTGTGACGCTCACACCTTTGATAAAGTCTTGCGTGTGTCAGCTTCCTTTTTATAGATACAAAAATATGTAAATGTTCTGATCTGAATTATATTTCTGACTGTCAAAATTTCCCAGATTCAAATCGAATCAAATTAAATCAAATCGTGGATCGAATCGATTCGGGACCTTGTGAATCGGAATTGAATCGATTCTAGAAATCAGTGACGATACCCAGCCCTACACAGGACACAGAAATAACCAATCACAGTTCAGTTTAACATGTAGCTCTTGGTTTGTTTGTTTTTTTACTTTTCATCTAGATTGTATTTTATGATAGAAAGTTGGTCTAAACAGTAAATGAAAAGTTTTAAATGTACTTACGAGCATTGGTGCCGGCCATGTTTGTGCTGCTCAGGATTACAAAGCTTTGCACCGACACCTTCCTGCTGCTGCTCTGTGCTGTACACCGAGGACGCTGTCACTTTAAGGCACTTGTTAAAGTTGCTGCAGGGAAGACTGCAGACAGAAGAGAGCTTTCATTGGTTCACCACCCACACAGCCACAGTGTGAATAACCTGCAGTCCCAATGTGTCACTGTTAGGGGATATTCAACCCTGGCTGTGAATCAAAAATGAGTTCCTGGTTTTAATTCTACTGCATGCAACAACATTCCTGCTGTCACAACAACGCTTAGATGCTGCAGGGCAGATTCCAGAGAGAAACTGTCATTGGCTGGTTACACAGTGATGTCACAGCCTAAATATTTAGTAACATGATAATAAATGAGTCTGGTTATCAAACAGACCCTCAACATCTATATAACCTGTACTATACTAATGTAACCAACAGTTTCCCAGAGTAGATGGAGGTGACTCTGGCGCCTGAGCTCTTATAACAGGCCTGAGGTTTTCTGCCTGAGCATTACGGTCTATTCATATTTGGGATCTGGCAGCGGTTTCGTTGTTGCTTCATTCCGAAGCAAAGTGACGTGTTCAGTTTTGTTCTCTTGAGGAAGAACACGAGAAACGTGTCGTTTAAAAGATTTATTTATTTTTTATATTTTTTTTAATTGAAAGTTTTGTAATTATGACAGTCATCCACATGAAAAGAAAAACAAAAACAGTAAAAAAAACAAACAAACAACTCATGATCATCGCTTCACTCTCATGGTGTGTTTAGACCAAACACAAATCCCTCTTTTCCCATGATTACATATAGAGATACAAAATTTGAGCCTCTGTCATCTTTATGGACCGCCAGCCCTGTATCATTCAGCTTTGATATGATAACAAAAAAAATAGGAAGGGAAAAGTTTGTAAAATCAAAATTCATTATATATCTCACAAATGTTCATTTCTGTGCAGGTTGTACCTTCTTATTTTCCTTTGGCTTTGCTAAAAAATAACGTCTTATTGCAGATTATATTCTGCCACTGAGAACCTCATAAGCTCTTTTATAAAAAGGTACTTTAATTTAGCAATACACACAAACAAAAAACCCCAAAAATAACAAAACAAAAAACCAACCAAACAAACAAAGATACTACGCACTAACAATAACATAGTGGCTCAGTGAAATCCGCAGATCTGCTCGGTCTGGGGGAGCTCCCCTCCACCTCTTTACAGGTCCCATGTCGTTAGGTTTTTACTACTGTCCACTCAGCACTTTACAGTCCATCCCTGATCATATTCGGAAGGGTATTTCCAGTCTCTTTTAAAAACTACCTTAAAAAAAAATAAATAAATAAAATAAAACGTCCTTAGCAGACCTTCCTTCTTCCAGTAGTTGCGTGAAGATCTCATCCCACGTTACCACCTTCAACAAATTTCTCCCACTTCCTCCAGTTTTTATGAAATTGGTCCATTTTGAGGTTAAAAAAAAAAGGAAGTTTTTCCATTCTATATATTTCCTCCATTATTCCTATCCAATCTTTCTTTGTTGGGGGCTCTTTCTCCAGCCACCTCCTGGTAAGCGCTTTTTTGCCAGCTCCCAACAGGATGTTTATCAAGTGTTTGTCTTTTAAGGAGGCTGCTGATGGGATATCGCCCAAGTACACAGTACAAAAATCCAAATTTAGTTTGAGACCAGTCACCAAGTAAATTGATTCGACCAATTCACTCCAGTATGACAGGATTATTGGGCTTTTCCAAAATATATGGAAATGATCTGCCATGTTTTCCCCACAGTTTCTCCAGCAGTGTCCATCTGTCAGTTGACATTTTTGTTTGTATTTTATTTTGGGTTTTATAAAAACACCTAATAAAATTTTTCCACGTGAATTCCCTCCAATAACCTGAGCTAGTAGTTTCCATCTGTGTCCTGCATATATTTAACCAACTGTCCTCTGATATGTTGGTTTTAGCCTCCGTCTCCCATTTAATTTTGATATAATTGGTTGATTGATCCTTCGTTTAAAAGATTTCATTTGCTTCAGCAGTTGCAAGTTTACAGCGCTGGACCTCAGTGTAAAATCAGCAGTGTTGGGCAAGTTACTTTGAAAAAGTAATTAATTATAGTTACTAGTTACTTCTTCAAAAAAGTAACTGAGTTAGTAACTGAGTCACAAGATTCTAAAAGTAATTAATTACTTGAAAAGTAACTATTGCGTTACTTAGAAAAAAAACATTTAACCCTCTGGGGTCCCGGGTATAATCGGCCATTTTTACCTACTTTTGATGTTTCCTCCACTTTTCACCTTTAAAAACTATTTACCTTGTTTGGTCTCATTGTTTTCAGCACAGCCTCACGTGTCTGAATTTACAGTCATGTTTTCATTTTGACAAACTGTATTAACACAACTGATCTAAAATCAGACAAAAAACATAAAATCAAAAAAGTTATAGTTTTACTGTAACAACCACAAACATGTTTAATGACCATATTTCATAACTTTAGATGCAAATATAAATCGTCAATTTTAATTTATATGCACACGTTTTGCAAACAACAAAGTTATTTGCATCCATTTAACCTTTACTCTTTTTTAAATAACCATTTCAAACTATTTACAGAACAATCAGCTGTTCTTCAACAACAAGATGCCACAGATTATTTCTCCCACTCCAAAAAAATAATTTCTGTCCACTATGAAGGAAACATCACAGCCTGATACCTGCAGGTCTGACAGCAGCAGGTGTGTCACTGCTGTTTCTACCTGGAGACAGCAGTCGCCTCATTGTTCTGACACACAACACAAAACTGTCCACAACACACTAACTACACACTAAACACAATACACTACACAAGACAACACATTAACTACACACTCCAAACACGCTAAACGTCACAAATCTCTCACATCCAAAAAACTCTCTCTCTCTCTCTCTCTCCTAAAACTTCCGCCTCTTCCTAAACAACCAAATGTCATGTTGCCATATAATTTTTTGATTGGTCAACATGGTGCATTTTTCCACCAACATGAACGAGCTGTTTTATTTTTGACTTTTTTTTGTTTGCTCATAAGCAGAGCGGTCTCGCTGTCCTTAGACAGTAAACGTGAAACTATTGAGGAAAAAACACTCGTGTATATTGTTTATCATGACCCTGGTGTTATGTGTCCGATCAACACAGTTTATAAACTGGTATATGTCACCTTGTTGCTTTGTCTGTAAGTGGTCATGTGATTGACCACGACTCCTTTATTCTTCCTCAGTCAAACAGCAGCACTCGTGCGATTGTTTTGCCCCCTGAGCTCCAGCTGTTGTGCCAGAAAGTGATGGTTACCGTCCGCAGGAGCGCAGCTGCTTAAAGCTGCAGCGTCCTGATTCTTACAGCTACTTCCTGCAGCTGATATAAGCTGCAGTGAGCTGAACACAGCTTCAGCCGTCTGTTGAAAAACGGTAACGCAACCGCATTTTCTTGTTAGTAACGGTAACGGTGTTGTAACGATAGGAATAGTAATTAGTTAGATTACTCGTTACTGAAAAAAGTAACGCCGTTAGTAACGCTGTTACTTGTAACGCCGTTATTCCCATCACTGGAAATCAGCCGTCTGCTTCACACGAAGGATGACCCTGCAGCAGGCCCTACAGTTTTATGCTACAAGAAAAAGAAGTATTATTATGACTACTATTATTATATTCTTCTGGAAGCGACGTGGCAGTCCTGCCGGATCTTCTCCTCTCTCTGTTCATGTCTAACCTTGCCTTCTATCTGCTCCTCTTCCTGGAATAAAACAGAGAAGATACCTTCCTGCATGAACATGAATTTTGCATGGCTCCATGAAACATACCTTAGGTTATATGGCCAGAATCTGTGATGTTGAGGGGTCAGGTGGGGCTGATGGATTTCCCGTGGCGTGACCTGCTGTCTGTCTGATACTAAACCAGGGTAAGATTTCCTCTAAAAGAGAAATTTCAGGCTCAGCGTCATTCTGGGACTTCAGGTTGTTTATACTGTGACATCACTGTGTGGCTGGCCAATGACAGCGGGTTTCTCTTTGGAACCTGCCCTGCAGCATCTTTAACTAAGTGTTGTTGTTGCATTAGATACAGTTGTATTAAAGGAAGGACCAATCCCGTCGGTACAGCACAGAGCAGCAGTGCAAAGCTTTTTAACAAACATGGCCAACACACTAGCTCGTAAGTACATTTACAACTTTTATCCTGATTTACTGATTAGACAAACGTTATATAGCAAATGATAAAAAGTTTAAAAAGACCTACCTGCTAAACTGAACTGTGATTGGTTATTTCTGTGTCCTGTGTCTATGTCTCTTGTCCTGCTGTTGTTTTTATTGTGAAACATTTGTTTGAAGCTCAAAATCCTGAAACATGTGCTCCATGCAGTGCTGGAAACAGATTTATTTTACATGGCTTGCAGGAACCAAACCATAAAAGACCGTGGTTGGTGTCTGCAGCGGTGACAGACTGATTTAGGAGATTTATTTTGATGCGCATACAGTAAACCTGCTCAGCCAGTTTGTGGTTAGTGTTCTCTTCCTTGTTGGTACAACAATGAAATGGTTGGAATGGAATGGCAATGGCATTTTTCTGATGTTGAACGTGGACATCCAGCAAACTCAACCAGAGGTCAGCGTGTTCAAAGCTTACAGGAACACCCAAGAGCTGCACGACAGCACAATTACAAAAAGACTGAAGAAGTGCGGCTGGTTTGGAAAGGTTGCAAGACCAACATGGATTTTGGGTTTCCTCCATCATGAGCAGCAGCACGTTTGGAGGAAACCAAACACCTCATACGAACTGTGGGCACCGCAGTGGAAGGACGATGATTTGGGCTTTGAGTGGATGTCTGTCCTACAGCTAAAGCTTGGACCAAACTGTGTCATCAACAGGACAAAGATCCAAGCACAGCAGCAAATCTCCAACAGAACAGCTGTAAAACAAACCAAGCTGCTGCAGAGCTTAGAGCGCTTTGCATGAATGAATGCTGCAAACCTCAATGAGCTGAAGCATCTCTGGGCAGGAGAGTGAACTAAAACTACTCTGCAGACATGAGACACACTGATGACGTCACACTGATCCATAACTGCTGTCAGAGACAGATGCTGCAGACTGTGTGGAGTTACAGGTGCGGACCCAAAAGGAGGCAAAGCTATGACTTAACGAACAGCGAGCCGTTTATCAGAGGCTGGTAAAAAAACAAAAGGCAGATGGACACTGAGGCAAAACTAACTAGAACTAAAGTGGGACAGCCTAAACATGAAATTATCTCCTGATATGTAAAACCCTAAAAGTGAAACTGTACTGTCATTCTACCATGATGGTAAGATTTAAGATTTGGATTTTTACTCCGCATCTGTAATGTACATAGGGAAAAAAGACTGAAAACTGCACAACGTGGAAGAAAAGAGCAAACTAATCAGTATGCAGAAAATGTAGATGTGGTGACTGGACATTTAAATGGCTTAAATCAGCTTATTAATACGGCACCAATCAGAAAATGGGCTGAAATCTCATTTACTGTCATTTACAAAACAAATGAGGTTTTTCTGTGTAACTGTGCCAAATGTAGATCCCTGAAGCAAAAATCAATCAAAGATGTAATCCTTCCTATCACACCAACGAACAGGGTGACACATTTGTTTTGGACATAAAATAAATTTTCTTTTTTATTTTCTGTTGAATCTTCAGATATCTGTCATATATTGTCTTTTACTCCTTTTACATTTTCAAAACAGGCTTGTTAGTTTTTACTTTTCAGGGAAGCTTTTATTTCACAAATCTGAATGCATTCAAACAGCAAAAAGTCGGATTTGTTACTGGTGGTTGTTGGACTCTGCCAGGGCTGCTCTTCGTCACCAGTTCTCTTCAGAATTTTTATGGACAGAATTTCGAAGAGTAGCCAAGTGGCAGAAGGCCTCCACTTGGGTGGTCTCAGAACCTCATCTGTGCTTTTCGCACATAATGTGGTTCTGTTGGCTTCATCAGGTGATGTCCTCCAGATCACACTGGAACAGTTTGCAGCCAAGTGGGAATCAGTGGGAATGAGAATCAGCACCTCCAAATCCGAGGCCATGGTCCTCAGCCGGGAGCCCACAGAGTGCCCACTCCGGGTCAGGGATGCCTCACTCCAAGTAGAGGAGTTTAAGAATCTCTGGGTCTTGAGCACAAAAGTAAAGTTCTTGATTTACCGGTGGATCTGGGTCCCTACCATCACCTATGGTCTGCAATGCGTCCTGTCATGGAACCCTCCAACGCATAGTGAGAGCTGCAGAGAGGATCATTGGTGTCTCTCTCCCCTCCCTCCAGGACATTTACAGCACCCGTCTCACTAAAAAAGCCCTTTGCATAGCGGCTGATCCCACGCACCCAATGCAAAGCTTCTTCAAGCTGCTGCCGTCAGGGAGGAGACTGCGGAGTCTCCAGGCCAGGACCAGCAGGCTGAAGGACAGCTTCATCCATCAGGCTGTCAGGAAGCTTAACTCCCTCCCGATTCTGCCCCCTCTCCCCTCTCTCCTCCACGGTCTCACTGAACTCTGTCACACACACACACACACACACACACACACACACACACACACACACACACACACACACACACACACACACACACACACACTCTCTCTCTGACTCACTCACAGGCCTGCACCAGTTACCAGTCACTTTGTGGAGCATTGGACTGCCATTACCTCATAAGACTTTGTTGTTACACTATCTCTTACCGTACATTACTAAATCTCCATTTGCACTATTTGCCTATTTGCACTACTCTGCCTGGTTTACACTCAATGTCATTTACCCTTACCTGAATATTGTATATTGTATAGCTTTCTTGTTAATTTGTATTGTATTTATTTAAATTTTTACTTTTTAATTATTTTATTTGCATTTTTTAATCACTCTCTTATATTTAAATGTTCATTTGCTATTTCATCTAGGGTTTGAGAGTAACGAAATTTCTATTCTCTGTATGTCCTGTACATGTGGCAGAATCGACAAATAAAGTTGACTTGACTTGACTTGACTTGAGTTTTGGGTAGTGACCGAAAGAACAAGAACAGGAATACAAGCCAGTTGAGGTATGTTGGACATCTGACTAGGATGCCTTCTGGGACAGGTGTATAGGGCATGTCCCACAGGGAAGAGGTCCTGGGGGGGACCTCGGCTGGCCTGGGAATGCCTTGGTGTCCCCGTGGACAAGCTGCAGGAGGTGGCTGGGGTGAGGAAGGTCTAGGCTTCTCTGCTAATGCTGCTGGTCCCGTGACCCGGCCTGAGACGAGCACAAAAAGATGGCCGATGGATATTTTCTTATTTTTTATATTGGTTAAACTTACACCCGATAATATTCTGATCAGTGACTATCAGCAAAATCACATATAAATCATGACTATTCTGTGTTTAACAATTAAAACATACTTAATATTCAGAATCATGCATAACGATGCACCAGAAACCGCCACAGAGACACTAATCTGCCAAGGTTGAGGCTGAATCACGTCTACACACAAAGTCCACACTGTCCGATTGTGGTGAGCTGCCTCAGGAAGGCCAACTAACCTTATTTATTTATCTTCTTCAACAGATGCAAAGGACCTCCACCTGAGGATGGTGCTGCTTGGGAAAGCTGGAGTAGGGAAGAGTGCAGCGGGAAACACCATCTTAGGAAGAGAAGCTTTTCAGTCTTTTTCTTCTTTTTCTTCTGTAACATTGGAGTGTCAGCAAGAAACAGCCCAGGTGGATGGTCATACACTGACTGTGGTTGATACTCCAGGTCTATTTGACACCACCCTGTCTGTAGATCAGGTGGTTACACAGATTGTTAGATGCATCACCTTTGCTGCTCCTGGTCCTCATGTGTTTCTGGTTGTGATCCAGTCGACCAGATTCACAAGCGAAGAAGAAGAAACGATTAAAATTCTTCAGAAGATGTTTGGAGAAGATGCAGCACGTTATATTATGGTCTTGTTCACGTATGGAGACAACCTGCAAGACGGAGTCGACATCTACAGCTCAATCAGTGGAAATCGGCCTCTGCATCGCTTCATCAGTCAGTGCGGAGGAAGATATCATGTTTTTAACAACAAGAGTGAGGATCGCTCTCAGGTCAAAGAGCTGCTGGAGAAGATCAACACCATGGTTCAGAGAAATGGAGCAACATACTACACCAATGACATGCTGCAGGAAGCTGAGAGAGCCATCAGAGAAGAGATGAAACGACTTCGGAAAGCAAATCCAGACATGGGAGAAGAAGAAGCGAGAAGACGGGCGAAGTTCCTGAAGGCTGCTGGGATAGGAGCAGGTGTTGGATTCATATTAGGACCAGTGGGATCAGCCCTGGGAGCAGGAGTGGCAATTGCTGTTGTGGCAATGAAACAAGGAGAATGCGTTATACTGTGAAAACTGTTGGTATTTAATCACGATTTGAGAGTTTTTGTGGGAGTTCTTTACAACAAGGTTACTCAGTGTGTATTTGGGAGCTGATGATCGTCATTATTAGTGACTTCTAACTTTCAGATGACTGTCTGCGGTGCTCCTGATCTCAATGTGTATGTATGTATGTATTTAATGTCACTTTTATTAGTGGGAAAACATTTTTCCTTGATTTCTCATGTGTAAAAGGTACAGAAATTATTCTACTCCTTTCATACTTTGCATTTGTGATTTCTGTAAATCTAATTGTAAATTGGTTACGGCTTGCAAAAACCACAGAGACACAGAGGGTGATATTAAACTTACTTCAGGTCTTTGATGTCACTGTTGATTTTTCTTTTTTCTTCCTTGACTTTTTTTTTCTTGCATTGGCATGAGGTGGTACAGAGGTTTAACAGGTAGTCCAGCTCCTCAGGATGGCATGTAAATACTTACTTACATATGCTCAGGACAAATCACTGAGAACCCGTGAACTAGAAATATATAGATATATATATTTTAAAAAAACTCAGACGCACTAGCAAATACTGAACTGAGAACAAAATAATGCAGAGCATGCACTTCAAACCATTTTTGAAATCCAAAAAACAAAACTTTGAGTCCAAGAAAACCACCTCAAAATGCTTGGTCAAACTCCAGGACAATGAGACTGAGAGAGCTGCACACAGCCATAAAAGGCCCTCAACTGATCAACAGGACCAATATCTGCGGCTTTGCACAAGGACGAGCAACATTACACTGGCGGAACTGCAAAATGACCTCCAGTAGTCCTTTTCTAACCAACCAATCAGAAACAGACTTCATGAGGGTGACTTGAGGAACCAATATCCTCTATTTGTCCCCAGTTTGCATTTGCTATAGCCTGTCAGAACTGACAGGTCCACCACCGAGTGCTGTTCACAGATGAGAGCAGATTCCCCCTGTGCACACGGAAGGGTCTCAGGGTTTGAATGGACCCAGATGTGGAACTCCTTGAGTAAAGACAGTTATTTTATTTATTTATTTTTATATTTTGGGGGGGTTTAATAAATTTGTCCATATTTCTAGAAATGAGAGCTGCTCCATCCAAAGTGGGATGGATGCCGTCTCTCCTGACAAGACCAGGTTTCCTCCAGAAGGTTTGCCAATTATCTATGAAGCCCACATCGTTTCTGGGACACCACTCAGACAGCCAGCAATTTAAGGAGAACATGCGGCTAAACATGTCACTCCTGGTCTGATTGGGGAGGGGACCAGAGAAAACTACAGAGTCCGACATTGTTTTGGCAAAGTTGCACACCGATTCAATATTGATTTTAGTGACCTCCGATTGGCGTAACCGGGTGTCATTACTGCCGACGTGAATTATGATCTTACTGAATTTACGTTTACCCTTAGCCAGCAGTTTTTAATTTCCTTCAATGTCGCCTGCTCTGGCCCCTGGAAGACAATTGACTATGGTTGCCGGTGTCTCTAGCTTCACATGTCTGAGAACAGAATCACCAATTACCAGAGTTTGACCCCCGGCGGGTGTGTCGCCGAGTGGGGAAAAACGGTTAGACACATGAACGGGTTGGTGGTGTATCTGGGGCTTCTGTTTAGGACTATGCTTCCTCCTCACCGTCACCCAGCCGCCCTCTTTCCCCAGCTGCTTGGGGTCTGCCGGGGAACAGCTAGCGGGCCTACGCTATCTTAGACTGCACCAGCTACAGGGGCCTGGCTAGCTATGGGTGAATGAAGGGTGCGAAGCCGAGTCTCCAATTCAGTAATCCTGGCCTCCAGAGCTGCAAATATGCTACATTTGTTGATAACGATTGCGTTTAGACTTTTCTTCCACCCAGTGGCGGTCCTAGCCTGTTTGGCGCCCTGGGCGAACACTCCCTCTGGCGCCCCCCACCACACACACAGAAAACATTAAGGATTGTACTTTAACCCTTTAAAGCCGGTCGGCACGGGCACGATCCGTTTTGCGTAGCTATTTTTTTTTTTTTGCCTGTCCCGTTTGGCTCTTTTGCATCAGAATTGTTGTCTAAAGGCAAAGAAAGATGCCCAACGGATTTACTTTACCAAACTGACCATCCCAGCCTTGCCGTAATGGTCCATTTGATTCACCTTTTATTGTTTATTTTATTTTCACTTGCTGAATACGGGACAGACTTGACTGGAGGAAAGAAGGGGAGAAAGAAAGAGGGAAAGAGAAACAGCTGAGAAGAGGGACGGGGGAGAAGGGCAAAAAACAAAAACCAACAGAATGGGCAGAGAAAAAAATGCATATATCAATCACCTGGATCACCTGCTGAGAAAGAAAAAAGAAAACAAGCAGAAGAGAACAAGAGTAATAGAATAAACAACATCACAATGATATATGGGAATGCGTAGCTATTTTTAAATCCCCGTAGAACCGGAACCACTAAGCTAGCGCAATAATTTTTTTTGCATATGAAATCGGAGGAGTTGTACTTACATCTCATGTCATCAGCTTGTCCTCGGTCACAGTTTCCTTCCACATATAGCTTTGCAAAAACTGCATCAAAGCGCTTGCAGGAACAAAAACATAAACACGCTTTGCCGATCCGATCAGCTGTTCGTAACACTTCCTACATTGGAATAGACGTCAGCGCGAACAATCACATTTCCGCCATTACCTGCCCGAAACCGGAAGTGATGTCATTTTCGTGGAAAATGTAGTATTTTTTTTTTTTTTTTTTTTTCAAGGATGTCCAAGTATTTCCTTTTTTTTTCTTTTTCTTTTTTTTTTTTGCCTGTCCCGTTTGGCTCTTTTGCATCAGAATTGTTGTCTAAAGGCAAAGAAAGATGCCCAACGGATTTACTTTACCAAATTGACCATCCCAGCCTTGCCGTAATGGTCCATTTGATTCACCTTTTATTGTTTATTTTATTTTCACTTACTGAATACGGGACAGACTTGACTGGGGGAAAGAAGGGGAGAAAGAAAGAGGGAAAGAGAAACAGCTGAGAAGAGGGACGGGGAGAAGGGCAAAAGACAAAAACCAACAGAACGGGCAGAGAAAAAAAATGTATATATCAATCACCTGGGTCACCTGCTGAGAAAGAAAAAAGAAAACAAGCAGAAGAGAACAAGAGTAATAGAATAAACAACATCACAATGATATATGGGAATATGACAGTAAATACTAAATGTTAAACATTATTGTGCAGCACATAAGATCAACAGAACACAGTGTGCTTTGAGGTAGGAGCCAAAAAGGGTGTAGTTTGTGGGTGTGATCACCCGTGTGTACACCTGTGAGCATGGACGCGCTTGTTTTTAAAAGGTTCCTTCATGTAATAATCTGCTAGAGGGTGTGGGGGGGCCACAGCCCCGTCCTCCAGGGCGTGAAGCAGGTGTGGAGGAGATCAAAACTCCAGACATCCAGAGGCCCCCAGAACACAAGAGACCAAGGAAGACCAACAGAGGGGCAGCTGCGCCACTGTCCCAGAAAGAGCTGAGGAGAGTCCCAGATGAGGGCTCACTCAGCAGCCGCGGAGCAGAAGCCAGGGGGAGTTGCAGTGACGCGCCCGTGAGCTCCGCCGGCAGCCAGCTGTGCCTGAGTGACCGAGCCCCAGGCCGAGAGGCCGGGGGCACCCCACCTCCGAAGTGGCCCGAGCGAGCCCCAGGCTCCAGGCCTCGATAAGCGGCCGCCAAGGAGTGAGCCGGTGTGTACCTGGACGCCCATCCCCGGACACAAAGAACCACCAACGCACCGATGTCTGAGGGAGTCCGCCACTGGCAGGGGAAGTGGTGGTAGGGGGAGATAGGCCTCCAAACCTTGGCGGGCCTGAGATGTCCCCAGAGAGGTGGCGTCTGATACCCAACCTGACATATAGACACAGACATACAGGCACACACAGATACAAACATCCATTCCCACCCTCATGCTCTCATATGCACTTACTCCACACTCAACCAACGTGGAGACAGACATAAAGAGACGCTGTACACACGATCACACTCCCCAAGCGTACTCTATAAACCGGGTCTAGGTACCCTTGCCCCTGGAGGGGGGAACTGCACCCAGACCCAGGTGGTGTTACCCTTTTCCCTGCGGTGGGGGGAGGCAGACCGCCCCGACTCCGCAGCAGCAGGAAGGCTCCACACTCCAGACCGCAGTCGGACGGCCAACTCCTCCTCCTAGCCCCCCCGCTCCAGCAGGTCGCAGAGAACGGGGGTGAGAGAAGACTCCAAACCTCCCTCCACCCGCTCATTGTAGTGTTGATGCATGTGTGTTCTAAGGTGCATTTAAAACCCAGGAGGGCATGGAGCTACCTGCCAGAGAGCAGCAGGTAAGCGCATGGTCCCTCCTGCTAGCCCTCAATGTCTACGTGTATTTAAAATTGAGAGGTGGGCAACGACGCCAGGGGTGGGGTGTACACCCTGATGGTACTTTGGACTCCGTGTATCGTGCCCACCCCCAAGATCCTATATGTATGTGTAATGAGAGTGTGAGTAATGTGAATGTCTAAGTTGTGGGATAAAATTGAGGCAGAGGCAGCCAGAAGGGGACAGAGGGGGGGGTAGCCTCCTCTGCACCCTGGTGACATACCCCTACTCCAAGGCCCTGCATGTGTGGGTGGTTGTGGTGGAGCGGGAAGAGGGAGGCAGCTGGAGATGGGGAGGGAAGGAAGGGAGGGGCAAGTGACCCCTCCCTGGGGCCAGCTCCCCCGCTGACCCCAGTAGGCACCCCCATACTCCGCGACCCGCCAGGGAAAGGGGGCCCAGGCCCATCCAGACCGGGCCCAGTGCAGCAGCACCGCCCGGCCCCACAGAGCCCGGGACAGTCCACCCAACCCCACCACAGAGAAAACTGCACCCACCCCACCATCCACTCATCTTCCAGACTACATAAGACAATAAACACCCAGGCTGAGATCTTCCTCCACCTCTCCTGTATCTCCCCCTCCTGCAGAGGGAGCTCCTGAGGAGAGGAAAGCTCCTGCAAGATGTGACAATCTCCCCCACCAGTTGAAGAGCCCCACAGGTGGCTCGACGCACCGGCGGCACCCTGCTCCAGGGCTGGGCCCCCATGCACCCACCCGCCCACAACCCCGGCAACACACCAACCAGGACCCAAGCCCCCGAGGCCCGGTCCGGGTCCCAGCCCTGAGACGGAGCGCCCCCAGAACCTCACGCCCATCCCGGACCCACCCAGGGGCAGCCAGGCTACCAGGTCAGTAACCCACGTCCGTCAGCACAGACCCTCCCCTAGCCCCGCTGCACGCAGCCGCGAGGAAACAGTCACCGGAGAGCCAACAGAGCCCCTAACCGGACATGACCGCTACCCCGGGTTGAGCCCCCCAAGGAAGATGCCTCCGGGGAACCCCCCGACGCCCTAAGCCTGTCCCTACCCCCACACCAATCACAACAGTGAAGGCGGGACCAAACTATGACCCCCCACCCCCACTAGGTGATGGAGCTGATCAAAGGAGCCCAGAGCAATTGATCTGATGTGGTGGCAGAGGCTGTATCAAGACTAATGTAATCTAATAGAAAATGTAGTTTTTTACTTAGTAGTTGTTTTTTTTTACCAGAAATGCCACTTTCATAAGGCTGCCGACCTATTGCACGCAATGGCGGCGCCATCTTACCCTCCGACCATACATACATGACACAAAACATCACATGGGGAAGACAGGTCAGAGAGGTATAACAATGGAAAATGCACCACATGAGGAAAGATAAGGAGAAAAAAATAACTCCCCCCAGACTGAGCTCCAACAGGGAGATCAGTTTGAGAACAGAAAAAAACACCTCTGCACATGAAACAACTCTTAATACACCAAAGAAACACATGACAAGCAACAGGGGGGGTAAAGGGTGAGAGACCGCCAGTGTAGACAGCACATCCGGGCCTGCAGCCTGTGCGCTGGTCTCCATGATCCACCGTCAGCATCGGAGGGGAATAAGCATCGAAGGCGTTTGGAAAGGGAGGGGGGATGAGTGCATATCAGTGTATATGTGTGCGTGTCCAGAGTTCAGCTGAGACAGTGTCCTTCACCCTGCCAGGCTAAGTAAACAGTCTTCCAGCCAACACAGGTGGCCTTGCATGGAATGGGAAGAACAGTCTAAACACAGTCGTTATCAGGGTGTTGTTGTTCAGCTCCAGCCTTGAGCCCGCAAGGCAAGTTGAATATCTAACAGAGTTTCACGATCGTAGGTCAGTAGAGAGTCAGCGTGGTTCAATAAAAGTGACAAAAACAATAAAAACATGGAGACCAAAAGTGGATCCAACAGCCGTGGACGGCGAGCCGTGCACACCGGTGCCATTTACACTAGCCTAGGCTCAAGTCACAAACAATATATTATGGTCGACAGTATGGAACGCTGCACTGAGGTCTAGCAGGACAAGCACAGAGATGAGTCCACTGTCAGAGGCCATAAGAAGATCATTTGTAACCTTCACTAAAGCTGTTTCTGTGCTGTGATGAGCTCTGAAACCTGACTGAAACTCTTCAAATAAACCTCTGCAGATGATCTGTTAGCTGTTTGACTCTTTCAAGGATGTTTGATATAAAGGAAGGTTGGAGATTGGCCTATAATTAGCTAAGACTGCTGGGTCTAGAGATGCTTTTTGAGTAAAGGTTTAACTTCTACTTTTTATCTAGATTGTATTTTATGATAGAAAGTTTGTCTAAACAGTAAATCAAAAGTTTTAAATGTACTTACGAGCTTTGGTGCGGGCCATGTTTGTGCTGCTCAGGATTACAAAGCTTACAAGCTGGCTGTGTCCTGTGTGACAGCACGGACACGCCGTCGGGGCTAAAAGCTGACAGCTCACTGACTCTGATGCTGCAGGTTTCATCAATCTGACCAACATTCACTGAAGCAGCAGCAAAAGAGGATGATGATAAACATCGTCACTCTCACTCTGACTTTGGCTGTTTTGCTTCCACCACGATAAAATCCCACTTCCTGCACGGCTCTGTCTCTGTACTCACAGACCAGTTTACCATCAAATCTCTGTTTTCTGCATTGTTCTCTGCTCATTATGCACCAGTCTGCTGTTGTGTTCGTGTTGATTCATGGTTTGCTTCAGTTTTTGTTCTACTGCAGAATATTTTAAGGTTATTTGCTATAAGAAGCCAGAACATCTGCTTCATGTGTGTCTGTTTGATCCTCAGTTACTTTGACACAAAGGCCTCTGCTGTGGCGCTCACACCTCTGATGAAGTCTCACAGTGTCAGCTTCGGTTTAATATATGGATATTAAATATGGATAAGTGCTGATAAATGAATAAATAAGATGTTTCTGACCGCCTGAGTCTGAATTCAATCAAATTGAACGCAGAAGTCGACGTCGATAGCCAGCCCTACCACGCAGAGCTGGAAACAGATTTATTTTACACAGTCTGCAGGAAAACAAAGGCTTTGATTGTTCCTGCTGAGAAAACCTGTGGTTGGTGTCAGACCTGACAATATGAAGTTACAGGTGTTCATATTGAAAGGTCACAACCCAACAATGAGCAGCTGTTGGTGTTCTGACATGAAGAAACCACACACAGACAGTAAAGTACAAACTCTACTGTTTTTACTGATCGACGCTCACTGCGGTCCACAGCCTTTACCTGATGAGTGAAACTGAGCTCAGGTGAAATCTTTTGATCCTGTTCAGCCAGTTCGACTGTCGGTTCCTGTAAGCTCGGAGCAAGCTTCCTGCATTCCCTGGAGTTTTACAGGAAAGCAGAAAATACTCCAGATACCTCAGAAGCCACAGCTCTGCATTGATGTCGTTCTTCAGCTGAATACGTTTGAGGTTCTGTTTTGGTTCTCAGTGAGGAAGAGCGTTTAGAGGAGCCCTTTCAGATGCTTTCCTTTTTAACCGAAACACACTGTGGGTTTTTCCCACCTTTGGTATTCTCTTTGTTTCCTCAAAGATCGAGTCGATTATTTAGTCTGTGCAGCGCTTCCATTTATACTGTTTCTGTCAGGGTCCTGGGTCTCCTGACAGAGAAGGAGAAACGAGAGGACGGGCACAGACGAAGAACAAGATCCTGAGGGCTGCTGGGATAGGAGCGGGCCTCGGGAGCATTTTAGGGCCACTGGGAGCAGCACTGGGAGCAGCAGTGGGAGCAGCAGTGGGAGCAGCAGTCGTAGCAGCAAAGGAGAAAAAATGTGCCACACAATAAAATAAAGAACGTTTGATCACATTTTGATAATTATTGGTCATTAATGGCGCACACAAGAACTGTTAGTCCACGGTAATTTATCATATTGTGTAATACGTCATCTAAGAGCTGTATAACATGAGCCTGTATACACACAGATCTCCTGAACATCTTTGGTTCCTGGGTAACGAGCTTTTTCCTCCATTGCTTAAATAAAACATTTTCCTGAATTTTCTATATTTAACACAAACCTTTGATCCATCTGACTCATGCTGGCCCAGGTCTCAGGGACAGAGTCTGGTCTGTACAGAGACTGCCACACCTCTCTATCCCACCTACATCCTCCTGATGGTCTGGAGGAAAAGCTGCAGCATCCCCAAGCTAGCTGAGATGGACTTCCATGACCTCCTCCCAGTCGGACATGCCCAGACCTTAGAGAGCAGGTTGGATTAGCAGCAGCTTTGCTCAGGACGAGCTCGGAGGTTCTGACATGGTCTCCAGTCACAAACTGATTAAAAATAAAATACTGTTCACAAATGCAAAGTTTGAAAACAATATTGTAATGTTCTGTCTCAAACTTATGAATAACGTGTTCGTAATCTGCTTCGTGAGCCACCATTATCTTTATTGCCGCTCGTTCAGTTCAACATAAAACACACCCACTTTCGTGAAAACAAACACTCCCCGTTGCCACTACGGTGGACCACAAGGGACAGTAAGCACGGAGTGCAAACATTATAAGCAATACAACATCTCCCTTTTTTTTTTTTTTAAATGTCCGCCAGTGACACAGCTGGTATACATTTCAAAATAGAACATCCTGAACATGAGGATAAGGAACAGTTTTTCAACACTGCCATGTGTAAAATTACTGGGGCATAAAACTAACACCAACAATGCGATGTGGGATATGCACTCATTAGTACATGGACATTTGACATGTTTCCTTTTTTTTTTTTTTTTTTTTTTAGGGCAGCGATCCGCCTACACCCTTTACAATCACAGGTCAAGAATAACCCTCGGTTTGACCACTCGTCCTGATCTGGTGGTCAGTGCAGGGCTAGTGTCCATGGTTGGCGTTTTAGTGTCTCTAGATAGTGACAGGGGCTCTGCTTGTTGCTGAGCTGCACTATCTGGCTGGGTGACCAGATCGGATGCTGGTGCTGAAGGTGCCGGTGACGCCTTGGCGCCTCTCAGGTGCCGTCGGTTACGCCGTATAGTCTGTCCCTCGCCAGTGCGGATCACGAAAGAGCGGGCAGTCTCTGCAGGTCGGATGATGACAGCCGGTTTCCAGGCTCCGGACTCGTGCTGAAAGCGAATGTGGTCCCCCTGCTGCAGCCTCGGTAGTGGTGTGGCGCTGCGATTGTAGTAACGCCTCTGATGCTCTTGTCTTTCCATCCGTGTTTTTTGCACAACCGTCGGGCTTATGATGCGAGGTACCAGGTGGCATCCGGTAACAGGAAGCACTGAGCGTAGACGTCGACTCATGAGGAGCTGCGCGGGTGACCTGAAGCTGTCGACTGGCGTGTTCCTTTGCTCCAATAGGGACAGGTAGGGATCTACTCCCTGAGCATGAGCTTTATCCAGAACTGATTTGGCCGTTTTGACTGTTCTTTCGGCAAGGCCGTTGCTTTGCGGGTACAAAGGACTTGAGGTCGTGTGGACAAAGTCCCATGTGACTGCAAAATCCTTGAACTCTCGAGAGCTGTATTGTGGGCCGTTATCTGAGATAAGCTTCTCTGGTATACCATGTCTGGCGAATATGGCCTTGAGCTTTTTGATGACGGACCCTGCAGTGGTAGAGAATAGCCTTTCGACCTCAAAGTAGCGGCTGTAGTAGTCCACAACTACCAAGTAGTCCCGTCCACGCCATGTGAAGAGATCTGAGGCCACTGCCTGCCATGGTCTCTCAGGGATCTGGTGTGGGATGAGAGGTTCTTTGGGATTCGCCGCGCGCCTCTCCAGACATATGGAACAGTTTTCCACCGTGGCAGCTATGTCCTTGCCCATGCCTGGCCAGAAGAGGGCGTCCCTTGCTCTCTGCTTACTCCTCTCAATCTCCATGTGCCCAGTGTGGATTCTCTCCAGCATGTTGTTCCTTAGGGCTAGTGGCACTATAATTTTGTCACCTTTGAAGATGATGCCATGGGAGTGTGAAATTTCATCTCTGAAAGTCCAGAAGTCCAAAAGGGTTTTGGGGCATTTTTTTCTGTCCTCAGGCCAGCCATCCTGCACAGTTTGCTTCAGCAGGGTGAGCTGCGGGTCGCATCCTGTTGCAGCCTGTATCTCTGAGAGTTTTTTGTCACTTACTGGGAGGCTGTTTATCACTGAGTGGATCTGGTCCTCCATGCCTTCACTCAGCGTGCTGTCTTGGTCGGGCAATGGTTTCCTGGACAGTGTGTCGGCCACAGGTATGTCTTTTCCGGGCCGGTGCACGATCTCTATGTCGTATCTCTGCAGCTGTAACAGCATGCGCTGCAGACGAGCAGGGGCTACAGAGATTGGTTTCTTCAGTATGTGCTCCAACGGCTTGTGGTCCGACTCTACGATGACTCTCCTGCCGTATATGTACGTGTGGAAACGCTTGCATCCAAACAGCACTGCAAAGAGCTCTTATTCGATCTGTGCATAGTTGACTTCTGTTGGGGTCAGTGTCTTTGAAGCATATGCTATTGGATGTCCGTCCTGCATCAACACAGCTCCCAAACCATACTTTGATGCATCTACCTGTAGCCGTAGCTCCTTGGTCGTGTCGTAGTATGCCAGTATGGGGCCTGGTTCTCTGGTTATGAGATCTTTCATTTGCTGGAAGACTCTGTCGTGGGTCTGATCCCAGATGAACTCTGAGTCTTGTTTGAGCAGCTGACGCAGCGGTGCGTTCACCTCTGATAGTCGTGGTGCGAATCTGGACAGGTAGTTCGCCACTCCAAGGATTGTCTCAAGCTCATTCTTATTCTCAGGAGGTGGCATGTCCTTTATGGCCTGCAGTTTCTTTGGGTCTGGCTGGATGCCCTCCCGGGTGAGTTTGTGTCCAAAGTAGCTCACTTCTGTGGCGCCTATGACACATTTCTCTGGATTGAGACGTACTCCTCGCTCCCGTGTGCGCTCAAGCATGGCACGGAGGTTCTCGTCGTGTTCCTCCTTTGTCCTGCCAAACACGAGGATGTCATCCACGATGGCTGCCACTCCATTGAGCCCTTCATACGTCTCATCGATTTTCCTTTGGAAAATGTCCTGTGCTGATATTATCCCAAAAGGAAGGCGCAGAAAACGGTACCTGCCAAAGGTCGTGTTGAAGGTAGTGAGGAGCGATGACTTGGTGGTTAGTTGGATGGCCCAATAGCCTGAGCGAGCATCCATGACACTGAAGTACTGTGCTCCTGCCAGCTTTGGTGTGATGTCATCCAATGTTGGAAGCGGGTAATGAGGTCTTTTGATGGCTTTGTTTAATTCGCGAGGATCGAGGCATACTCTGAGCTTCCCAGTACGCTTCTCTGCGACCACCAGTCCGTTTACCCATTCTGTGGGTTCTTTTACTTTGATGATTATGCCGTTTTTCTCCATGTCATCCAACTCCCGTTTCAGTCGTTCCCGCAGTGTGAAAGGGATCCTCCGGGGGGGGGCACACAACGGGCATGGCGTCTGGGTCAATGTGTAAGTCGCATTCTCCTGGGAATTTCCCTATGCCCTCGAACACATCGGCAAACTCCTCCATGACATTTGTGATCTGTACTGACATGACCAGCTTGACTAGGTTTAGATCCAGGCATGCTCTCAACCCTAGGATGGGGGGTGCTGCAGTGTCTACTATGTCAAATGTCAGCATCTTGTGAATGCCTTTCCACCTGCACTTCAACTGGCATGTGCCCTTGATGTTGAGTTTTTCTCCTCCATAGCCAGATAGTGTGCGTGTGGGCGGTGCCAAGCTAACCTGCTTAAAACACTTCTTAAACAATCGGGCAGGGATGACGTTAGCAGTGGCTCCTGTGTCAAGCTTAAAACTCACGGTGTGATGCAGTGAGCCTACTTCTACGTCGGCGTAAGCCTGTTCATCGGCCTCCCCTTCGTTGCACTTTGTTATGGAATCTATGAATTGCTCCGCTTCATCGCTTGGAGTGTCAGGGTTAATAGAGTACACTGGGTTGGGTTGGTGTGGTGCTTGTGAACGGCATGCTTTGGCAAAGTGGTTCATTTTATTGCACTTTTTGCACCTCTTCCCTTTTGCAGGACACTCCTCCTTCTGGCTGTGTGCTCGTGCACATCTTCCACACACTTTTCCCATCTTATTATAATGAGGTGCCCTCCTATCTTTTTGCTGCGTACTCTGGCGCTTAGCGGATACTGCATGCGTGGGCGCTGCTCCCTGCAGGCTCGTGTGTGGGTCAACCATGGCTTTCAATTGCTCTCGTGCGATCTCATAGGAGCGTGCAATGTCTATGGCTTTTTCTAGAGTCAAATCTGACCCTTGGCTCAGCAGCTTTTCTCTGACTTGTGGGAAACTGGTTGCGAAGACAATCCTGTCTCGGACCATTTCATCACTGTTAACATAGCCACACTGCTTGACGAGTAACTTTAACTCGGTCACAAAGTGCTCAAATGACTCCCCTTCACCTTGGAGTCTTTCATTAAACTTGTATCTGGCGAAAATGGTGTTCGTTTTCGGCATGAGGTACTGTTCAAACCTGTCGAGATATGTGGTCAGCTTTTTAGCTTCTTCATCAGACAGCTGCCATGTGTTATAAATGTCCCTGCCTCTTTCTCCTACCCACAGAAGAAGATAGCTGCACTGGGTCTCCTCGGGCTTGCCGCTTAGCGGGCCGCTAAACATTAGCTTCACATGTTGTACGAACCTCCGCCAGGCATCGGGAAGATTGGCTGAATCCCAGTCCATCCGTGGTGCAGGAACTCCCGACGAATCCATTTCGCTCTGTCAGTGGGCGTTTAGTTCGATTTACTCTGACACCATGTAATATTCTGTCTCAAACTTATGAATAACGTGTTCGTAATCTGCTTCGTGAGCCACCATTATCTTTATTGCCGCTCGTTCAGTTCAACATAAAACACACCCACTTTCGTGAAAACAAACACTCCCCGTTGCCACTACGGTGGACCACAAGGGACAGTAAGCACGGAGTGCAAACATTATCAGCAATACAACAAATATTTTCTTTAACTTTAAAGTATAATAAATATTTACACTTAAATGATGCAAATATCAATAAATGTTGGTATATGATGTGTTCAGGTGTTTAAAAATAATGTTATCATCTGTATTGCTGTGATTACTTCATAAACACACTCTGTGCAGTGAACCTGTGAGACAGGGTTTTCCTCCTTCCTGATTTTATTTTTCATATTTAGAAGACAAGCATTTTTCAGACCGTCAAACAAACTATCAGCACTGTTTCCTCCATGTGTGGATAACTGTGGTTCTCACTGTGGTTCTCTGGAGTGCCACAGCCTGAGGAACATTCCTGTAACCTCGACCAGGCCTGTGCTTCAGCAGGTGTGGCAGTAATCGGGCGTGGGTGTGGCAGAGAAACTGAACTCTTCAGAAAATGTCATATTTTTCACTGTAGTTTCTTAGTCTTCCCTGAGAACTTGAAAGAAGAATCAGCAGCACATTCTCACACAGGGCCAGGTACGTTTGGATTACCTTTCCCTTTAATAAACGAAAAGATTGTTTAAAAACTGATGGTTGTTTGTTTGTTTTTCTTGAACATGCTAAAATAATACAACAACAAGTCTCAGGAGCCTGAAAAGAAAAGCGTCTGGACTTCTTTAAGTTACTTGAAGACGTTTCACCTCTCATCCGAGAAGCTTCTTCAGTTCTAAGGTCAAATGGTGGAGAGTCCCAGATATAAACCTAGTGGGAGTTTCCCCCCACAGAGGGACAAAAGGACCCCCTGATGATCCTCTAATCGCCTGAGCCAAGGTGTGAAACTGGGTGTGGGTCCCAATCAGCCAGAGTTTTGGGTGAGCTCATTGTGAAACCTGGCCCCACCTTATCATGTGAATTCCTGAGGTCAGATGGCCCAGGATGTGAGTGGGCGTTAAGGCGTCTGGGAAGGATCTCAAAGCTGGATTATAGATATAATCGAGTTATATAGTTTTTAAAGAGAAAGATTTGGTCACAAATCGGGAAACAGTTGTAGCTTAAAGCTAAAATTACGGACATTTAAAGTCAAATTTTGGAAGTTGCATAACATAAAGAGGAGGAGTTGGTGATAATACAACGGAGTCCCAGCAGAGCCCTGGAGCCAGGCCCGGGAAGGGTGCCCGAGGACGAGCCTCTGGTGGCTGGGCCTTAGTCCATGGGGCCCAGCCGGGCACAGCCCTAAGAGGAGACATGGGCCCATCCTCCCGAAGGCCCACCACCTGCAGGAGGCGCCATAGGGGTCGGGTGAATTGTGTGCTGGGTGGCGGCCAGGAGCGGAGGCCCTGGCGGACTGACCCCCGGCTGCCAAGACTGGCAATAGGGACATGGAATGTCACCTCTCTGGTGGGGAAGGAGCCTGAGTTAGTGCGCGAGGTTGAGAGGTACCGGCTAGATATAGTTGGGCTCACCTCTATGCATGGCTTGGGCTCTGGAACCATTCTCCTGGAGAAGGGCTGGACTCTGTCTCAGTCTGGAGTTGCCCCTGGTGAGAGGCGGCGAGCTGGGGTGGGTATTCTAATATCCCCTCGGCTTGCTGCCGATACGTTGGGGTTTTTCCCGGTGGATGAGAGGGTTTGTTCCCTGCGCCTTAGGGTCGGGGAACGGGTCCTGACTGTCATCTGTGCTTATGCGCCAAGTGGCAGTTCGGAGTACCCAGCCTTCTTAGAGGCTAGGGCAGTGGCAGACCCCCTCAGACATCGGTGCGTTGGTGGTTCTTTGTGTCTGGGGGTGGGCGTCCGGGTACACACCGGCTCACTCCTTGGCGGCCGCTTATCGGGGCCTGGAGCCTGGGGCTCGCTCGGGCCACTTCGGAGGTGGGGTGCCCCCGGCCTCTCGGCCTGGGGCTCGGTCACTCAGGCACGGCTGGCTGCCGGCGGAGCTCACGGGCGCGTCACTGCAATCCCCCTGGCTTCTGCTCCGCGGCTGCTGAGTGAGCCCTCATCTGGGACTCTCCTCAGCTCTTTCCGGGACAGTGGCGCAGCTGCCCCTCTGTTGGTCTTCCTTGGTCTCTTGTGTTCTGGGGGCCTCTGGATGTCTGGAGTTTTGATCTCCTCCACACCTGCTTCACGCCCTGGAGGACGGGGCTGTGGCCCCCCCACACCCTCTAGCAGATTATTACATGAAGGAACCTTTTAAAAAAACAAAAAACAAGCGCGTCCATGCTCACAGGTGTACACACGGGTGATCACACCCACAAACTACACCCTTTTTGGCTCCTACCTCAAAGCACACTGTGTTCTGTTGATCTTATGTGCTGCACAATAATGTTTAACATTTAGTATTTACTGTCATATTCCCATATATCATTGTGATGTTGTTTATTCTATTACTCTTGTTCTCTTCTGCTTGCTTTCTTTTTTCTTTCTCAGCAGGTGATCCAGGTGATTGATATATGCATTTTTTTTTCTCTGCCCGTTCTGTTGGTTTTTGTCTTTTGCCCTTCTCCCCCGTCCCTCTTCTCAGCTGTTTCTCTTTCCCTCTTTCTTTCTCCCCTTCTTTCCCCCAGTCAAGTCTGTCCCGTATTCAGTAAGTGAAAATAAAATAAACAATAAAAGGTGAATCAAATGGACCATTACGGCAAGGCTGGGATGGTCAGTTTGGTAAAGTAAATCCGTTGGGCATCTTTCTTTGCCTTTAGACAACAATTCTGATGCAAAAGAGCCAAACGGGACAGGCAAAAAAAAAAAGAAAAAAAAAGGCTGCTGCCCCCGCGACCCGGCCCCGGATAAAGCGGATGAAGATGGATGGATGGATGGATAAATTGACTAATTAAATAATATTTTTTTTATTTTGTCATCACCTACAGACCCAGATTCAGTAACATGAAGTCAGATGCCTTATGCCAGCAATTCTCTCCCTCCAAACCCGCAGAAGGACCACAATTTTGCCACCTCCATGCTGCATGAGCTCTTGAATCCCTGCTCCACACTCAGCGCGATGAGCCTGACCCTGATAACAGACCTCATAACCATCTGTAGGTTTGATCTGCAGTCCAGTTTAGGTCATGCACTGCCAAATTCACCTGTCACTCAGATCAAAGTTGCTCCATGTCTTTTCTTCTGTCCTGTCAGCCCACACTAATAAGAGATGTCAAAGAATTTGTGTCTGCCTGTCAGTCTGTGCTCAGAATAAGATCACTAGCTGTCCTCTATCTGGGCTCCTCCCCCCCTTTCCCCATCACTTTGGATTTCATCACTGGACTACCACTGTCACCAGGAAACACAGTCACTCTCCTGTAACTGTTGTGTCCTGCCTAGCAAGAGCAGCAAGAGTACTGACAGAGACTCGGAAGAGAAAGGATATGTCATGGTCCCCGTACCCGCCGGCTGACCCTGTGTTAGGCAAAATGTTTTGTTTTGTTTTTTGCTCTCTCTCTCTCCTCTGCCGGGGCGGAGCTGATTACAGGCTCCCGCCCCTAGCCCACGCACCTGCGTCCAATCTCCACACCTGCTGCTGAGCTCCAGTAATCCTGAGCCTACTTAAGACAGTGGCACTTTGCTACTCATCGCTGGATCATTTAGCAATCTGCATCAGTCAACCTGTAGCTTAAAAACTAGAATCCGCGAGTTGTCGTTCTGAGTGTGTTACTAACTGAAGCTTCTGTGCGTAGATCTTTCCTGGACCTGTCCCTGCCCACCTCAGAATCCTGCGAGCGAGTGTGTGGAAGCGTGAGAGCCTGTTTGAGCCCCTCCTCTTCCCTCACGGACCCTGGAGCCCTGGACCCCCCTCGAGCACACTGTACATATATAATCTCTGTTTAACCCAGAATTGAAATTAAAAGTTTTCTGCTCACACAGAAGGTCTTGGACACACCTTGTCCCTTTCCTCTTCCTTTGTCATTGGCCATCAGTAGCACAGTTTCCACCAGCACCCAGTTGGCCAACAGGCATTTTTATGCCTGAAGCAACCCTTTACTTTGTGCTGGGACCAGTACCATGATCCCAGCACAAAGGGCCATAAGCCAGCTAGTAATTATATTACAGTAACTGTTATACTACTGTAGTTGAATTACAAAGGTTATTCATTTATCTGCATGCTAGACAGAGAGAAAAGGAAAAAATCAAAGGACAGGCATTGTTTTCCTTCTTGCACGCACCGCTGATTGAGGAGGAATATGGTGGCACAGTACGATTCAGCCTTTCAGGACTGAACTTCAACAGGCTGACGAGCAGCCAGGCTGCAGCCTCCATTTCTACATGCTCATTATTTTACACCAGAATCACCGTGGCGACCACTTTAAAGTCTGTTTGGGTTGATATGTAAAAGTTAAAAGTAACAATGTATGTGTGTCCTCATTAGGGTAGGGATTTGTGTTGGAGTGTGGCACTGGAGCCAGAGATGAGGCAAGTAACATACGGCAGTATTTTTAGGAAAAGTAGCAGCTAATGCATGTTACTTTACTTTTCTTTGTGTAACAATCTGAATACTGAACATCACTGATGAGGACCCAAGAAGATTTAAAAAATTAGAATATGGACTTAGAGGACTGATGATGCGTTTTTGAATGTTTTTGTCAAGTTAGCAAGAGCAAATAATTTGATCCAATTAGGAAGTGACCACAACTAAGAAGTACATTAGGCAGTTTACAGCAAGACTACTGCATCCAATGTTTTGGTCTACGCTTGGTGTTTGGATGTAGTGCTCTGGTCACCATGGAAACTCATTCCATGAAGCTAATCTGAAGTTTGGAGGTCCGTCGTGATTGGCTCTGCAGAAAGCTGGTGACCTACGTTCACTCTGCGCCTCACCTGCCCCCGCTCGCTGATTTACGTGGCCAACCACTTCATGGCTGAGTTGCTGTCAGTCCCAATCACTTCCTCTTTGTTGTGATGACTTCAACAGGTGACTGTGAAATATTTATTTGTGAGGAAATTTCACAGCTGGGCTTGTTGCACAGCTGACATCCTGCCACAGATCCACTCTGGATTTCACGGAGCTTTTTATTTACAAAGAAACATTTTATTTTTATTACACAGGAACAAAAATGTGTTGGATACTGATTCAGGGAGTCAGGTGCAGTTTGACAGCTGTCAAATTATCCATAAACTAATTTTAATCCATAATATGACCGACTGATGGTTGTGAATGAAAATAACTTCTTACAGGTCAGATGATCAGTAACTAATGATGATGATAACATTAAAATTGCTTTTCATATCACAGTATGACACATTGTTTCTCTTTCGCTGCTGCAACAGCAGCTCCCACTGCCGCTCCCAGTGCTGCTCCCACTGGACCCAGCACACTTCCAGCACCCGCTCCGATACCCACACTCTTCAAGAACTTCTTCTTTTTCTCTTCCTGTCCTCCTGCACCTCCTGCTTCTTCTTCTTCCACCATCTCTGTATCTTCTCTCTGAATACGTTCAGTCTCTTCTCTGACGGCTCTCTCAGCCTCCTGCAGCATCTCATTGGTGTAACATTTTCCTCCGTTGCTCTGAACCATGGTGTTGATCTTCTCCAGCAGCTCCCTGACCTGAGAGACATCCTCACTTCTGTTCTTAAAAACATGATATCCTCCACCACACTGACTGATGAAGCCGTGCAGACGCTGATTTCCATTTATTAATGTGTCTATGTTAGCTTCATTGTCCACATCATCTCCATGTGTGAACAGCACCATAGTATAATCTGCTGCTTCTTTTCCAAATATCTCCTGAAGGATTTTCACTGTTTCTTGTTCTTCTTTGGTGAATCTGCCAATCTGGATGACGATCAGGAACACATGAGGACCAGGCGCAACAAAGGAGATGCATCTAACAAACTGTTCCTTCACCTCCAACTCAGACACGGTGATGTCAAACAGGCCCGGAGTATCGACGACAGCCAGCGTCTGTCCTTCCACCTCTCCTGTTTCCTTCTGACACTCTGACGTCACTGAAGCAAAAGAGGATGTAGATTTAAAGGCTTTTCTTCCCAAGATGGTGTTTCCTGATGCACTCTTCCCAACTCCCGTTCTCCCAACAAGCACCATCCTGAGGTGAAGGTCCTCTGCATGTGCTGTGGAAGTTAAAGAGATGGCTGTCATTATTAGTGGGAGTCTCTCAGTCATCATGTGGAACAGTAAAATATAAACATGAGACTGACCTTCTGCTTCCTCCTGTACATGGATGACATCACGCTGTGTGTCAGGAGTGAGCGAGGCATCAACGTGTTGATCAGCAGGATCTACAGCGAGGACATCAGCATGTCATTCAGAGTGGATAAGGCTGCGTCCACGGGTATTTTTGAAAACTGAGATTTTCCGTTTTCATTTTAAAAAATAATCCCGTCCACACATAAAGGCAGAAATGGAGGAAAACGCTGCTATGAACATGCCAAAGCAGCAGGTGGCGCTATATTCCTAACCGTGTAGAAATGTTGGCCAATCAGAAGTCTAGAAGCCTCGGTGGGAAAAAGTAAACAAAGCTGGGGCATAGAAGCAGAACCGAGTCGTATGTGTGGAGGGACAGTAACTGTGTGTATATGTAAGCATTTAAACACTGCAGAGAGTAGAATTAACAGTATTGTAGAAATTCATTTCACCGAAACAATAACGTCAAAAAAGGCGCACACCTTTGACGCTGCGTTTTCTCCGTTTTTCTCGTCCACACGTAAATGCAAAAACTGAGTTTTCAAAAATATCCACCCTGGCCGGCGTTTTTAAAAATCTCCGTTTTCAGTGACCGAAAACGCCGTTTACGTGTGGACGAAAGGTGCAAACGCATAGAAAAATCTGCGTTTTCAAGAATACCCGGGTACGTGTGGACGTAGCCTAAGTGTGTCTGAGTGTTCTCAAAGAGAGGGACGGTGATCTGGACTGAGGCGTGGAGTCAGACCGTAGAATAAGAGATACCTGAGCATCCACAGGCCAACATGAAGAAGCTGCAAGAAGGTCCCCCCCACGTATCTATAGAGGCAGAAGTTCATGCTTCACCACTTCATGAACTTTGATGACATGAACTGAGGTTAAATGTACAGTTTGATTGTGGAACTGTTGTGTTTCGCTCCCACACAGTGGTGTCTCTGAGCCATGTCAGGCTGAGGGGTAAATCCCCAAAACAGTTGCTTTTTACTGTAAAGCAATAAAGGTGTTTAGACACACACTGAGTGAAGAAGAAACACCCAATGCATCATGGGAATCCCCCAGCAGCCTACGTCTATTGCAGCATAACTAAGGGAGGATTCAGGGTCACCTGGTCCAGCCCTAACTATATGCTTTAGCAAAAAGGAAAGTTTGAAGCCTAATCTTGAAAGTAGAGATAGTGTCTGTCTCCTGAATCCAAACTGGAAGCTGGTTCCACAGAAGAGGGGCCTGAAAACTGAAGGCTCTGCCTCCCATTCTACTTTTAAATACTCTAGGAACAACAAGTAGGCCTGCAGAGCGAGAGCGGAGCGCTCTAATAGGGTGATATGGTACTACAAGTAGAGATGGCACGATACCCCTTTTTTATGTCCGATACCGATATCATAAATTTGGATATCTGCTGATACCGATATGAATCCGATATGAATCCGATATAGTGTTTTTTAATCAACAAAACTGTTTTTTAAATATCTTGCTGCATTTTGTATAAGTTCATACTCAAGTTTAAAACAACAACTACACTAAAGCTATTCTGTTATACCTATATGCAAAAAAAATATTTCATAGTTCAGCAACACTGATCAATCTAATAAACTTAAACCTACACCATCCTCCCTATTCTGGTATTTTAAAGAGTACTTAGCGTAAATATTAAGCAACCTAACTAATAGGGTTCCAACTCCCAGCAACAACAAAAATAAATAAATAAAAAATAGGGAACCACCCCTCACGCGCCACCTCATGATGCTTAATCGACGTAATCAACCTTAATTTGATGCAGTGTGAAAAAAAATGCACAGAAATCAATTATTTTTCAAGAAATATTAAATAGATTCAACATCTTTCTTCAACAAAATTGCAGACTGCACAGATGGTACCTTCCCAAAGGAAAAAGTACTATAGCTTACTAGGGTATATATATTAGACTTAATAGTCACTATATACAGTAATGGACTTCTATTCATTTTACATCAAATTAAAACTTTGGGTGTTAGATAATTATTTATTAAAAGCTAGACATTTTAAATGAGAATAAGAAAGAAAAGTATGTCTTTGTGCCCCCTTTTCCCTGTTAATGCCCTATCGGCCCCCCTGGCTAAACTTTGCTAGATCCGCCCCTGCACAGTTACCAGCGTCAGCTACGTAGAAAAAGATCCTGGAGTAGAAAGTAATATTAAATAAATTCTAACAGCAGCTGATCAAGCTTAAACGTGCTGCTGTTGTTCAGCCGCTGGTTTCCTCTTTCTGGTGCAAAGTGGGCCAAAAGCAAACAAGAGAGACTCACGACAGAAAAGCAGCCAGAAGAGGCAGTCGCTCCATATATCGCTTGTTAAGCTTAACCCAGGAATGCTTTACATTCAGAGATGGACTTACACACTTGCTTTACTTCTCTCGGGATAACTTTGTCGGAGATGAAATGCCGGGTTGCTAGCGAAGCTCCAAATGCTATCCAGACCACCGACAGGTCCCGCATGCCACAGCCGCTCTATCACGTGATGCATACTGCTCCGACGTGCTAACGTTCTGAGGTGAGTTACGGCGTGTTGCAAGTTTTGTGAGGTGCTTTCGTGATATTTAATGGATCGGATTACATTTTTTATTTTTCTCCGATATCCGATCCAGTAATTTAGGTCAGTATCGGACCGATACCGATACGTAATATCGGATCGGTCCATCTCTAACTACAGGGTCATTAAGATAAGATGGGGCCTGATTATTTAAGACCTTGTATGTGGGGAGCAGGATTTTGAATTGATCAATTATTAAGTCATGTACTAACAGAGACTTGGAGGAGAGAGACCTAATATTTAATAATCCACATTTCACTGTTTTACTCTTTGGATACTGTATTGTTCTTTCTTTGTGATTGTTTATGTTTAAGTTGTTTGTTGCTGGTTTTTAGTTTGTTTTTGTCTGTTTGGGAGCTGACACAGTCTCTATGGAGATGGTTTTTTTTTGGGGGGGGGGGGTAGCAGGAGGAGAGAAGCTGCAGAGAGGCGTGTAAGACTGCAACTCTGCTTCCTGGTCCCAACTCTGGATAGTCATATTTTGGGGGGTTTAATAAATTTGTCCATATTTCTAGAAATGAGAGCTGCTCCATCCAAAGTGGGATGGATGCAGTCTCTCCTAACAAGACCAGGTTTCCTCCGTCATCGTTAAGCTGAGGATGTATTTATATAATTTCACCTGAACCTGCAAACATTATTCTGTGGTTATATATAAACCTATCTGGTCGTTAAGTCTAACGTCACTAGCCGTGTCTGGGTCTAAACTCCGCTGCAGGTCCATATATCAAACGATCACTGTGGCATTACTGAGAGTTGAAAAACTGTCTAAAGTCTTTCATCTTTAATAAAATGATCAGCGTTCTGCTCTACCAGGTGTAACAATTGAGTTTAACATCCAGGCATCCATGAAAACGGAATTTATGACATTTAACGGAGTTAGAAGTTAGCAGGGAGTTAGCTCGCTAGCTTCTATCTAAATACAATATAGCATGTCCTGACTGCGGGGTTTTGGAAACAAATTAAAACGTACAGCTCTGCTATCACTTCCAGCATAAATGAAGACAGAAAACTAAACAGCAGTGACGTTTGTAGGGTTACTGAAGTTGGGCTAGCTGGTATATAATGATGTGCTACGTGACCGCTAGCGACACAGCTATGTTAGCATAATATAAACAAGCTAACTTTTTTTCCACTCGATAAAAGTTAACGTGAGTGTTCTCGGTGGTCAGGAACAAATGTAATCGCATGGCAGGATGCTGTAAAAGGACCAAACTTCAGCCAGGAGAACAACTGAGATAATCCATCCACAATACGAGGTTAGTCATTCATATACTGCTGCATGGGCTGGGCTGTAGTTACATCCTAAGGTTTTAAAAACTGAGCTTATTCTTATATTCTATTTATCCCCTTTGTATATTTTATTTATATTTGTCTCTGTATTTATATATGTGTGTGTGTGTGTGTGTGTGTGTGTGTGTGTATATATATATATATATATATATATATATATATATATATATATATATATAACAATTCTGTAACTGTAACTTCGGTCGTTGCTGTGCTTTTTTTGGAAGTCGAATTTCCCAGAGGAACCCACCCGAGGGATTAATAAAGTTCTATCTTATCTTATCTTATCTTATCTTATCTTATCTTATCTTATCTTATCTTAAATAAATGATTAGCGGTAATAAAAGCCGAGGGAGGTCAACAGTGATCACTGACTGTTTTAGGAGCTTTTAGAGATTAAATAGAAGAAAATACAAAACATTAAACATGTTAACAACACAAAAGCCATATTAAACGCAGACTACTTTAGACCCGGAAGTAGGATTCGTCACGTCATCACTTAAAGACCGGATAGAAGTTAATGAGGGTGTATATATACTGAGATGAGTGCAACAGGTGTGGAAGAAAGCACAGGTAACATTACTGAGGGCAGAGAAAACTTGACTGAAATCAAACTGGAAATCACCTGAACTAAAACATCACATCGATCCAAACTATCACTGTCATAAAAAAAACGAACCACAATTAGCTCAACACTGAGAAGTTAGTCAAACTGGCAGAACAGCATTACTCTGATCATCTACAGGAAATCATTTAGAGTCCGTTTCTGTCGAGTCGGTGCTGCAGACACCTCTGAGCTTTCACTCCACTTTGTGGACACAGTTCACAGTCACCGTCCGTGGAAGCTCCGTCTGTCGATCTAGTGTATACACTCAGGGATGAAGCTTGAGTTATTGATTTGTCTCTTTAGTCTCTCGCGGTTTATTAAGAAGACAAATGACAGGCTGTGGTTGGTGTGCCTGTGTAACACAGACCTGTTCTCATCACTGCATGAACCACAAAGAACTCAGGTGTTGGTGTTTGAAACAAATAAAACAAAACATTAAAAAGCAACAGAGATTAAAGAGAGACTCGGGTCACAGGAATAACTCATCACAGCTCAGGTAAACTCTGCAGTTTCTCAGTTTCTGACTTTTATTATAAAAAGTTTGTCTGAACAGTAAATCAGAATAAAACTTGTAGATGTACTTACGAGGTAGTGAGCCGGCCATGTTGGTGCTGCTCAGGGTTAAAGCTGTGTCACAGTCACATGCCTGCTGCCAAAATGTTTTGCATGAGCTGGTTGTTGTACCGTGACGATCGTCCCTCCCTTTAAATGCAAGGTGCCAGACCTGTCCTACACACAGGAACAACACTCGGGCTGTGGCACCAAACACGGGGAAACAGCCATCAGTGGCTCTTTATGGGAATTATGAGAATAAATATATGTGCAAATATAAGAATGTATGTGCGTCACTATATATATATACTATATATGTCATGGCCTGCGCTGGCAGACCATGGGGAGGTGGGGAAACAGGACCCAGACGCCGGACTCTTCAGTGCAGACAGTGTTTATTTACAAGGTGGTGAAGTGAGCAACAATAAATCCCCCTGTGTCCCAGACTGCCGTTCCCGTCTTCATCCAGTGTCAGTGCTCTGTCTCCACTCCTTAGTGTGGTCCGTGGTTGCTGCCCTCTCGTCCCGCAGTTCTCCTGGGAAAGTAACAGAAGCAGCACCACTCAGTAACAAAACTCTAATTCACTGACTTCTAACTGGGAAACTAACGGAAGTCTCACGAATCGATCCAGCGTCAGAAAGAGCTGCACCACACTCCTAAGTAGCTCCTCCGACGAGGCTTGATCAGCTGCAGGTGTGTGCATCTTCCTCAGGTGTAGCCAGCCACCTGGCAGACCCACCAGGCCTGATGGTGCCTGTAAACCATCCTACCAGAAACACCCAGACCCATACATGGACCCATACACATACCTGCAAGCAGGGAAACCAGGGACAGCCACACAATACATCAAATGTACATATAACAAGTAATATAAATCCAAAACTGCTTATGGGCCCTGGGTCCCTCAGACCCCGGTCTCTGACAATATAAGACAGATGAGTCAATACTTCTGCCAACAGTGTATTTTGAGGTTAAAATGTTGCCTCTCTATAAGTTAACAGAGTAAACAAACTTGAGCGGTCGATGGTACTGACTGACGTTGCATGGAATGATCCAGTTATCAATCATGATGATTGATAACAAGACTAAAAGTTTTTGGTTGATGGCAGTTCGGCTAATATTTCCCCTAAAAGGAAACATTTGTGAGCCAGTTTCCAACCATGTGGCCTCCTCCCACGACTACAGGTTTATTTATGTGACTGAGCGTGGAGTGGTATACTAACCCACTGAGGAATCTGCCCTGTAGTCACTCTAACAAGTCATTAAGTGCTGATGTGACAGCTGGAGTGTTGTTCCTGTATGTGATATGGTGGCATTAAAGGGAGGGCCAATCTTCATGAACGCACAGAGCTGATGTCAATACGGTAGCTGTGACAGTTTTCACAATCCTGAGCAGCACCAGCATGGCCGGCTCGAAAGCTCGTAAGTACATCTACAAGTTTTATTCTGATTTACTGTTCAGACAAACGTTTTATAATAAAAGTCAGAAACTCCAGAGCTGCCTGTTTACCTGAGCTGTCAGTCTTTATTTCTGTGCCCTGTGTCTATATCTTATTTATCTGTTACTTTTTAAAATTTATGTTTATTTGTTTGAAACAACAAATCCTGAAACATGTGGTTCATGCAGTGGTAAGAACAGATTTGTTTTATGAACGTTTACAGCCAACAGAGCCTGCCAATCCACCCAGTCTTCACTTTGAATGGCATGGATGGATGGACAGACAGACAGACAGACAGACAGACAGACAGACTTTATCAGTAAATCTGATTTCGGGGGATTTCGATGTGCGGAGTAATCCTGTTCTGCCAGTTTGGTTGCTGGTTCTCGTAAACTTCAGGGAATTTATGGTCAGCATTCTCGTCTTTGTTTTGATTGATGTGTGATTGTTTTGGATTGTTCAGATGTTTAGTCATGAGTCATTTCCTGTTTTATTTCAGTAATCAGTCTTTATGTAATGCTGTAAATTTTACTTCCCCCATTCCTGGGTTTTCCTTCCTTGGTACTTCATCATCACCTATCCCTGATTCTGTATATGTAACTGTCCTAGTGTGACGAGCTGGTTGAGGGAGTCCCACTAATAACAGCAGTAATCTGTTTATCTTCTTCAGCAGTTGAACATGTTCCACACCTGAGGATAGTGCTTGTTGGGAGAACAGGAGTTGGGAAGAGTGCATCAGGAAACACCATCTTAGGAAGAAAAGCTTTTGAATCTAAAGCTGCCTTTTCTTCAGTGACAGCAGGGTGTCAGAAAATCACAGATCAGGTAGACTGTCAGATCCTGGATGTTGTTGATACTCCAGGACTGTTTGACACTGATAGACCTGAAGACGAGCTGAAGAGAGAGGTTGCCAGATGCATCTCCTTTGCTGCTCCTGGTCCTCATGTGTTCCTGATCGTGATCCAGATTAGCAGATTCACCAAAGAAGAACAACAAACAGTGAAAATCCTGCAGAAGATCTTTGGAGAAGAAGCAGCAGGTTATACTATGGTGCTGTTCACACATGGAGATGATGTGGACAATGAAGCTAACATAGACACATTGATAAATAGCAGTCCGTCTCTGAGTGGCTTCATCCAACAGTGTGGAGGAAGATATCATGTTTTTAACAACAAAATCAAAGATCCCTCTCAGGTCAAAGAGCTGCTGGAGAAGATCAACATAATTGTTCAGAGACATGGAGGAAAATATTACACCAACGAGATGCTGCAGGAGGCTGAGAGAGCCGTCAGAGAAGAGCAGGAGCGACTTCTGAGAGAAAATATATCGATGGAAGAGCAGGAAGCAAGAAGGCGTGCAGAGAAAAAGAACAAGTTCCTGAAGGCGGTGGGGATCGGGGCGGGAGTGGGAAGTGTGTTTGGTCCACTGGGAGCAGCTCTGGGAGCGGCAGTGGGAGCTACAGCTATAGCCGTGAAAGACAAAGAGTGTGTTACTCAGTGAATTTGATCCTTTTTTCATCATCTTTGTGCTGGATGGACTTTACTACGAGGTTACCTACTGTGGGTTTGGAGATGATGGCATACTCACGTCACTTTATAAGAACCTTGAACTTAAACAAGTCCAGATGCTTTTCTTTCCAAGCTCCTTGGACGACCCCGACCTGGACCACCGAGAACCTTCTCAGACCATCATGTTTACATTTCCATGGTCTGGTTTTGGTGAAGGACACAAACCTTCATGAACACACGGAGTCTCACTTTGTTCATTTCTTACTGTCAAAAACATGAAATTAGAAAAAAAATGGTTTATTTTGTTAACTACACTGGTCGACATCAAAGCCTGCCTGAGAGATAAAAGCCAAATATGGATGTGACTGGTTACTGTTTCCAAGATGTTTGATTTTAATCTTTAACTTTTCATCGGTTTACTTTGCTTCATATAATGTTTGACTTCAATTCAAACCTCAGAAAAAGCAACATTACATTAAAAATATTACTATGAAACATTAGTTCACACTAAAAAACAAATAAATAAAAAAATGTAATCTAGTTACCTCCCAGCCTGCCTGCAGGTCAACATGTGTGTAGCTGAGATATATACAGCTATATATATATATACAGTCTGCAAATATAATAAATCATTACTGTAGTAACCTTTGTTACAAAAACTAATGACATCGCTCTAACATTTACACAACACTGCCCTCATCAGGTCAGACTGGGAATGACAACCAACCAGTAAACTGTCATCAAAGACTTGAGCTGACACTGAGGTGTAGTTTATGTAGTTTACTGTCTGTAATTCACGTTTACCTGTTTGTGTTGATTCATTCAGGCCTGAATACAAATACGCAGTAATCTGATTACCTCAGTCTGTCACTGACAGAGCTGTGTGTGTGTGTGTGTGTGTGTGTGTGTGTGTGTGTGTGTGTGTGTGTGTGTGTGTGCGCGCGCAGCGTTTGTTTTGAAGCGTGTTGAAAGAAGAACAAAGCGTTCCTCTGTTGCATCTTTCCCGGCGTCTCTTCTGTTCCTCACATTAACGAGAGCTGTGTGCTGATTGGACGGCTGTGATTAAGAGAGTTTAAAACGCTGAAAGAAACGTCGACAGGGAAACAACCTTGAACATTAGAAATGGTTTAGCGGAGTTTGGTCCAGACTGTTCTGAGAGGAAACAGGAAACATGAGGACACGAGGACACGATGACGGTCTGAGAGGCCTTCAGGGAGGAGGCAGCTGATGGAGGTGGCGACAGGTAAGACTGATCAGTCAGCTGACGGGTTGTTTAGGTGTGGAGGTGGTGGAGGTGTGGTTTTACTCTGTTAGTCTGTCACACGACTGTTTTTATCACGATATCTCAACCGAACGATGGATCTGACAGCTGCTGACTGACGGTCGCCATGCCAACACCTCTGAATCCAAGTGCAGCCATGTTTGAGGGGGAGGTCATGTGACCCTGCGGTAGAGCGGGACAAAAACAGGAAACATCTCTATTAAATGTCAGCTCTTCACTTTAACTCTGCACAGATCTACAAACCTCTGCAACAAATACCACGAACAGCAAAATCAGTTTTAAAGCTGGAAGATCCAAATCTGACCTGAAAACAAAGCTCTTCATGCTGTTTGTAGGTCAAACCCTTTCTTTGAAAAGTAAGCTGTCAGGTAGGTGGTACGTTTCCTCTTTCTACGTCTCCAGAAAGAATGTGACAACCAATCACAGCAGGCTGTCCCTGCCGCTGATCCAGTCTAGCATCAGTCACACAGAGCGAAGAGTAAAAAGTGTTTCATGCGTTTCAGATTCTTTGAGAGGTTTAAAATTGTCTTCAGACGATCGCCGACGAGCTTTGGTCAGAGCTGCAGGAAGCAGCCTGCTGGCATCACGCCGGCGCTCACAGAGTTAAAAACACTGACTGGGATCAGCGTGTGGCCGATGCAAAGATCAGACAGGTGCGATGCATCAGGTGTTCCCTGCTGACATTTAATCTCCTCTGAAAGGTTAATCTGAGGCTTTTAATTTGGCGCAGGGCTTTTAATGTGAAAATCGTCAGACAGATGGAGCTCCGTCAGGCTGCTGATTAAAACAACAGCAGTTTATTATCAGCGACTCATTAGAAACAGGAAATGATTATCAGAAACACACCGATCAATAAGTCTGACCTCAGGTATGAATAAACAACCAGAGCTGAAGTTTGGATTTATTAACAATAATCAGAAAACAAGAGAGAAAAATAAAGAAACAAAAGGTAAAACAAATAAATCTATCCAAACAATAAAATAATAAATACAAATTTATTTTAAAAACATTTCACAGGAAAATGAACAAATAAAAAAAAACAGGCTTCAGGCTATGGCGTCTATCTGAACGGCAGTAAAGCCTTGAGCTCGACACACAACAGCTAAAGACACTTTCTGTTCGTACTCGCCCCAAAACAAGCTACTGCTCCAACCCAGCCAATCAGGATGCAGATTACAGAACACTGATCTAAACTGAAAACAACGAAAAGATGGACCAGACACTGAGAAGATGGAAGAAGCTAGCGCCCTGCGGACCGAGACGCATGTTCTGGCTGAACACTTCAACTGTGAGACGTTACAACATCCACCTTAGAAATAAAGGACAGAACTGGAGCGTTTCAGAGAGGCTCGCCTCAGCAGCCCCATCGAGTGGGACATAGGCTGCACGGCCAAAACATCCCAAACGGCCCAACCCGAGCGATCATCAGGACGAGGCGAGGTGACGAGAGCGGCCGCGAAGCACCACAGATGCCATGTGATGATTTTCTCTGCGCTGACGAGAGAAACCGGGTGAAACAGCAGCTCCTGTGGACTGATCTCCCATCACGGCAGCCGGCACCTCCTCCACTCCATCAGAGGTGGAAGAATTCATACGAAAGACCCGGAAACAAAATGATGGATAAATTCATGTCCACTCTGGAAGTGATGAACAACCTCAGCTCAGAGAAAATAACACGCTGTAGTCGTAGCTGTGCAGGCATGACGCAGGCATGACGCAGGCATGACGCAGGCATGACGCAGGCATGTAATATTTAATTCCTGTAAATGTTCTTTGGCTTCTCAGTTAATATGGTCGCAGTGAGTTTAAAGCTTTGAATTAACAACAGGATGTTTTTTCTGCTCCTATACGATCAGTAGCCAAACAAGTTTCAGTGACAACAGGAGGGAATCTGTGACATTTCCACAGGTCGGGTCCTGGGTTGTGCTTTATAAGAGTTGAGTGTTTTAAATAGTCATTTTCGTTCCTACAGCTGAGACGAATGCAGTCAGTTTGTTTAAAGGGCACAAACTGAATGAAACGGCTCTCCTGGAGCGTGAGAGGCCTTAGGAAATGTATTAGACTATAGAGAGTAATGAAGAGACTCAAACAATGTCACCCAAAGGACGTCTTCATTCAAGACACACCCGTGTGGGAGTGAAATTGCTCGGAGAAGGACGAGGTTCAGGCTTTTTCTACCCACCTCTCATCACATGCTGATGGAGGTGGGGACATAAATCATGACCCATCTTAGACCCACAGGGAGCTTCATCATCATACAGCGCTCAGTGATGAAGAAAGACTTCATTATGGTTCATTTATACGGCCCAACACAGGTGACCTCAGCTTTTATATGTTCCTCTATACTGCAGCTCTAACTGTACCTTAGATCCTGGGCTTGACAGATCATCAGGTTCAGACTATAACTATTCAGTTATACAACATTTCATGTCCGAACTGAGCCTAAAATGCAAGGAGACGAGAAATCCCAACACAGAGAGCACAGTCCTGTCGCTCAGCCACAGTCGCATAGATTGTTTCCTTATTTCAAACTCTCAACTCATCGATCTTTAGCATTCAGCCATCACTGCTGGGTACATAACCCAAATTCACTGATGACGGTTTCTACTTCACTAACTCTGAAGCTACAGCCTCAGCCAGAGGGGGGGCCTTTGAGGTAATTATACATGGACAGATGAGGGTTTACACAGAAAACAGATCAAATAAAACTGAGATGTTGGACTTGATGCTCAAATAACAGAAGTGGAACTAGAGATGAATTTGAATGACACTAAAGAAAAACAACAAAATCTATTAAAACGAAAAACATGATAAATTAAGTTCAGACAGCATCAGCCGAGCGTCGACAGACCTGCGGCGATCAGGGAGCGAGAGCAGGAAAACTTTGGTGCATCACAGTGAACGAGAGAGAAACAATAAATGAAATTAGAACCGCAGATGAAAACATCACAGATCCTCAGAGAACAAATGATCTCCTTATTCCTCACAACTAAGAGGAAGACCGAAGACCAGCTGGTGTCAGACCATAATAATGAGCTAGAGCTGGTGTTAGCTGGGAGGAAGCCGAAGCAACAGCCTCTAATCGCCAACAATGAACAGCTGCCCGACGCGCCGCACAACATAAAGACTCACAACCATACACAACGTAAGAATCGTTAGACTCTATCAACGTCACTTCACTTTGTCGAGAAGCTGGGACTGAATCAGACTCTCTGTCATCAATGACTTAACTTTCAAATGTAATGCACAAATTAAAAACAGGAAATATTTTACCTTTGTAAAGTATTTAAAGACACAGTGTTGCGCCCCCTGTAGGATAAGTTAGTGGAACGCTACACTTTAAAAGAGCTACCTCCGTCTATGCGTGATGATAATGGTACTGCCCAAACCTGGGAAACCACCTACGAAATGTGAATCCTACCAATCCCACTAATACAGATCCCAAGTTCACAGTACTGGCAAACCGACTTGAAGGGGAGCTTCATCTCTCTGCACAACGTAAACATGCAGACATGGCTCTGCTTCAGCTGGACGCAGAACAAGCCTTTGACAGCGTCGAGCAGAGCTAGCTTTATGAAGCACTTCCTCAGTTCAGCTTTGGCACTTATTTTACGACTTAGGTTAAACTAATGTAACATAAACTGAGAGCCTCAGTTATACCAACAACATCTATACCCTTCAATCTAAGCAGAAGTACATGTAAAGGTAAATGATGAAAGGTACATACGTGTGAGTGAGCTTTATTTTGTAAGGGGGTAAAAAATCCACAGAAACAAGGCAAGGAAAAAACCTAAACTGGACATAAACTAACAAAACAAACCTGAAACCAAAAACAGAGCTGCAGGGAGACACGGAGGAAGCTACGCAGACAAACCAGCAACTAACAGAGGCAAACACAAGGCTTAAATACACAGAGGGATAACGAGGAACGAAACACAGAAGAACACAGCTGGGAGTGACTGACAAGATGAGAAAGGGGAAGCAAAACTCAATGCATTTACATAGGACACAGACTTTCAAAGTAAAACAGGAAACATAACAGACTTGACTAGGAGGGAACAGCAACCATGGAACACAAACAGAAACCAAAAGATTAGAAAAGATAAACAATGACAAAGTCAAAGTTCAATAATGATACAAAGACTCAAAACACTGGGTCACTGACACAGGACCAAACGCTGTCCCAGCTCTCGCCTTTCTGGGACAATAAGACCTGTGAAAGATTTGGGTTTTAAAATACAGTCTGCCACAGGTTTGTGCAAAGTTGCAGAACTATTTGAAACAGAAATTACATTAAACAAATTGGATTCTAATATTCAGACACGTGTGCTAAACACAGGGCCAAATGTTCAGATAGCCAAAGGTTTTGGAAAGTTCTCGATGTACCTGCAGACATTACTAGTGTGCAGCTGATTCGACGTCCTACACTCCCCCCTGTGAGATGTGATGATTCATGTGCTGAGGTGTTTTTTTCTGTTCTCAAACTGATCTCCCTGTTGGAGCTCAGTCTTTGTTTTCCTCGTCTTTCCTCGTGTTGTGCATTTTCTATGGTTTCGGTTCCGGGTCGCTGCTCGTTGGGCGACCGGCCAGTGCTACCTAGCCTGACCGGTCTCCCCAATGTGATGTTTGTGTTTTGTATGTATGGTCGGCAGGGCATCTATCTTAATTGCTCCTTGGGGATAAATAGAGTTTTTTTGACTTGACTAAACCACAGATGTCCAACTCCAGGCCTCGAGGGCCGGCGTCCTGCAGGTTTTACATGTTTCCTTGATCCAACACAGCTGGTTTAAATGGCTAAACGACCTCCTCAACATGTCTTGAAGTTCTCCAGAGGCCTGGTAATAAACTAATTATGTCGAATTATGCGTGTGTGTGTGTGTGTGTGTGTGTGTGTGTGTCTACATACATGTATTATTTTTGTGAGCTTTGTTTAAAACATCAGTAAATGAATAAAAAAATAAAATAAATGTAAAAAGTCGAAAACAAAGTGAACGATAAACCTCAGACTCACCTGTCAATCATTCACCTGTCAGAATCACAGCCCCGAAGCCCCGCCCCTGGGAGCGCTGTCCTCAGCCAACGGTAGTCTTGTCCGTCTGTGGCGCCCGCGTGTGATTGGCTGGATCCTGATTGGCTGTTGGCGGCAGAGAGGAGGGGTGAGAGCGGAGTGGAGTCAGCGTGAGCGGCTGCTCGTGGACAGACGCGCGCGGGCGGCGGATTAAACAAGGGTTCGGACATGGCGGGCTCCTCCATCCGGACCTCCAGCCCTCACACCGACCCTCTGCTCCACTCCGACCCGCCTCACAGTGCTTCTGTCCCGGCCGGCCCCTCGCGGCTGCCCGGCGGCAGTGTCGCGCACGCGGACTGCCGGATGGTGGACGTGCACGGCGTGCAGGTGGCGTCGTTCACGGTGGACGGTGCGGAGCTGCTGTGCCTGCCGCAGGTGTTCCAGCTGTTCCTGAAGCACCTGGTGGGGGGGCTGCACACCGTGTACACCAAGCTGAAGCGCCTGCGCATCAGCCCCGTGGTCTGCACCGTGGAGCAGGTGCGCGTGCTGCGCGGGCTCGGAGCCATCCAGCCCGGAGTGAACCGCTGCAAGCTCATCAGCAGACCCGACTTCGAGACGCTGTACCAGGACTGCACCTGCGCCAGGTGAGCCGGGCCGGAGGGAGGAGGGGATCAGCTGGAGTCTAGTTTACTTCATTGATTTGATTTGAGTTGTTTATTTGAGGTTTTCTGACACCGGAAACGATCAGCGTGTTTGATCAATAACTTTAAATAAAGTGAAAGCGTTTGAGCAGCTGAGCGCGTGATGAAATCAGCTGTTATTGATTGTTGATATTTTCTGTTGTTTGTATTCTGTATACCACCTTTTTAAACGGTAACTGTAACGGAATACAGTTACTCCTATGTTCTATTTTAAATACGCTGGTAAATGTACTCTGTTACACCCAGCACTGTTTGGCTGATCGATTAGCTTCAGCCAAACACGCCACTCTCAGAGCCAATCACAGTGATCGGGTCAATAATGATGATGACGATGATGTCATCAGCATGTGTGTGACATATGGACGAACATGCTACCAAAACACACACACACACACACACACACACACACACACACACACACACACACACACCTTGGTCTTTCTGCTTGCATGAGGACCGTCATTACCATTAGGGCCCGGTGGGGTCTTGTCACGCTGAGCCTTAAGGGGAAGGTGGCTGTCATCTATATCCTGTTATGATATTATCGGTCTGTGGTTTATATGATGATTCCTGCAGGTCCAAAGACATCACTGTGCCCTGTACTTTTGAATCTTTAACACCCTCCACTCAGTGAATCTTTGGTCGCTGCTGTTCGTCCTGCGGTAGAACAAAGACACAAATTGATATGTTAGGGGAGTGTGTTTGTTTTTGTTTGGCAGGCTCGAAAACATTTGTAAATTAAAATTAGGATTGCCGCTTATGAAGAGATCCACCAGCATGAGGGGACAGAGGCCCCCATTAAACAGAAATTAACTCAGTCCCCACAAGAACACAAAGACAAGTTCACAGAAACACAAATCTTCTGAGTGCCAGTGTCTGCGTCGCATCCAGGTGTGTGTGTGTGTGTGTGTGTGTGTGTGTGTGTGTGTGTGTGTGAGTGTGTGTGTGTGTGTGTGTGTGTGTGTGTGAGTGTGTGTGTGCGTGTGTGTGTGTGTGTTTGCGTGTGTGTGTGTGTGTGTGCGTGTGTGTGTGTGTGTGCGTGTGTGTGTGTGTGTGTGTGTGTGTGTGTGTGCGTGTGTGTGCGTGTGTGTGTGTGTGTGTGTGTGAGTGTGTGTGTGTGTTTGCGTGTGTGTGTGTGTGTGTGCGTGTGTGTGTGTGTTTGCGTGTGTGTGTGTGCGTGTGTGTGTGTGTGTGTGTGCGTGTGTGTGTGTGTTTGCGTGTGTGTGTGTGTGTGCGTGTGTGTGTGTGTTTGCGTGTGTGTGTGTGTGTGTGCGTGTGTGTGTGTGTGTGCGTGTGTGTGTGTGTGTGTGTGTGTGTGTGTGTGTGTGTGTGTTTAATCACGTGAAGGTAGGTTTCTGACCGTGGATCAAAATGTTTTTTTAATTATTGGATTATGTAAATACCCCTCAACTAATTAAATTAACAAAGAGAAGCTCTGTGTGCATGTGAGTGTCCGCGCGCGCCACGTGCACGCGTGTCTGTGCGTGTGCGTGTGCGCGCAGCGTGCGCGTGCGTATGTGTGTCTGTGTGTGTGTCCGTGCTTGCATGTGTGTGTGCGTGCGCGTGCGTGTGCACGCGCGCGCCCTACATGTTGTATGGTGTTCATTGATGAGGATATTCATAGAAATACAGACTTTATCATTTGAGCAGCCGTTTCCTGACTGCAGTCATCACAGCTGGAACATCAGCCTGTAGCAGGACAGTGTTAATGTTTTTAGTCCTTTATTTATCCAGGTAAAAATCTCATTTTCAAGAGAGACCTGGCATCATGGCAACAAAAGTCAAAAATACATGTACCACATCAATACATAACATCTAAAAAAAATACAATATCCCGCACAAACATGTGAAAAATATACAGTAACAGATCAACTGAGTGCGACATTAAAAACAGTCACACTGAGTAAAACAGTGACATCACACATGCTCCATCAGTATGTATCATCATGTTGGACCTGCTTCACTCATGAATGTAAGAGTTAAAACAGGAAACAAAGCGTTTTTGCACTTTACTGCTCGTGTTTGAAGCTTTAGCTGACATGCACTCAGTGGGCACTCGCAGGTCAAGTTTTTTTTTTTCAAAATTATTACTCCTGTTAAAGTAGGTCAGCTGTTCAAGAGTCTGATAGTAGTGAGGAAGAAGGAGCTGTTGAGTCTGGATGCTCTGGATTTCTCACTTCTTCTTTTTTTTTCCTGTCCCGTTTGGATCTTTAACCATCAGAATTGTTGTCTTGAGGCCAAGAAAGATGCCCAACGGATTTACTTTAGCAAGTGGATCATCATGGCCTTGCCATATTGGTCCATTTGATTGACCTTTATTATAATTATGTATTTATTTTATTTTCAGTTATTACAGACGAGACAGACATGACTGGGGGATAGGACAGGGAGGGAGAAAGAAAGAAAGAAAGAAAGAAAGAAGGAAAGAAGGAAAGAAAGAAAGAAAGAAAGAAAGAAAGACACCTGGATAACCTGTCGAGAGAAGAAAAAAAACAGAAGAGAGAACAAACAACAAAAAAGAGCAACATAACAAACACAACACCATCACAATACACTAGCTAACAGTAGATACTAAATATTAAATGTTATTGTGCAGCACGCAAGATCAACAGCGCACAATGTGCTTTGAGGTAGCAGCCAAGAAAGGTGTACATATAAATGGCCCACCCTGTAGTTTGTGTCTGTGAACACCCGTGTGTACACCTGTCTGCACACCTGTGTGGATCAGCACGCTTGTATTCAAAAGGTTTCTCCATGTAACGATCTGCTTGGGAGTTTGGGGAGCCATAGCCCCGCCCCCCCAGGGTATGAAGTAGGTATGGAGGTGATCCAGGCCCCAGAGTACGAGAGCCCAAGGAGGACCATCGAAGGGGCAACCGTGCCACCCTCCTGGGAAGACCTGAGGAGAGCCCCAGACGAGAGGCCACCCAGCAGCCACGGAGCAGAGGCCAGAGGGGGTTGCAGTGACATGCCCACGGGCTCTGCCGGCAGCCATCTGTGCCAGAGAGGACCGAGCCCCAGGTCCAGAGGCCTGAGGGCACCCCACCCCCCGGAAAGAACCCAGCCGGGCCACAGGCGCCAGGCCCCGCCAAGCAGCCACCAGGAGTGAACCAGTACATACATGAGCACCCAGCCCTGGACACCAAGAACCACCAACGCACCGACGTATGAGGGCACCAGCCACCGTCAGGGAGTGTGGTGAGGGGAGACAGGCCTCCATACCTCGGAGAGCCTGAGATGTTCACAGAGAGGTGGCGTCTAAGACCCGACCTGACGTCTAGACACAGGCGAACAGGCGCACGCATTCCCCATACACATATAAACAAATACTCAGCACTTGCCCGACATGAAGACAGACACAAATAGACACTGTACACACAATCATACTCCCCAAACATACTCTTTATCCCAGGTCCAGGTACCGCCCCCTTATCGGGCAGTAGCAGGGAGGCCCCGCATCCCAGACCCCAATCTGACGGCCGACACTCCTCACAGGGGTGAGTGGATTTCACACTTCTGAACCTTCACCCCGAGGGCAGATGGTAGATACTCTGCAGAGAGGGCAGCGGGGTCCTGGTGATCTTCTCCACAGTTGTTATCACTCTCTGCAGGCGTTTGCGGTCCGTAGCAGTAGTGCTGCCGTACCATGCAGCTGGTCAGTGTGCTCTCCACAGTGCAGCTGTACAACCTGCTGAGGATCTTGGCCGACATACCAAATTTCCTCAGCCTCCTCAGGAAATACAGCCGCTGCTGAGCCTTCTTGACCAGCTGTGTGGTGTTCAGTGTCCAGGTGAGATCCTCAGAGATGTAGACGCCCAGGTACCTAAAGCTGCTCACCCTCTCCACTTCAAGGCCCCGGATAAACAGCGGCTGGTGAGGCCTCCTCTTCTTCCTCGTGTCCACTATCATCTCCTTTATCTTATCAGTGTTGAGGGTGAGGTTGTTGTCCTCACACCATGATACCAGACCGGCCACCTCTCTCCTATAAGCCGCTTTGTCCCCTCCAGTGATGCGACCGATCGCTGGAGTGTCATCCGCGAACTTCAGTATGGTGTTGTCTTTGTTGGAGGCGACACAGTCGAGGGTGTACAGGGTGTAGCGGATGGGACTGAGGACGCATCCCTGTGGGACGCCAGTGTTTGTAATAATGCTGGCTGAAGTCCTGTTGTCAATCCTGACAGACTGGAGCCTGCCAGTCAAAAAGTCCTGTAGCCAGTCACAGAGGGTGGGGTGCAGGCCGAGTGTAGACAGCTTGTGAGAAACATGTAACAAACATGCATCTGTGGGTTGAGCATCAGAGTCGGGGCACATTGAGAAGACTCTTGCCTGGTGTTGTTTACTGGATGACTGAAGAAGCAACAGTTTGACTTAATGAGCAGGAACCTCAGCAGCATGTGGAAGAACCACAGATGTCCTCTGTTGCACTACCCAAAGTCCTCTCCTTCGGGTGGCGCTGTCACTTGGTGTTCACGCTCTCTGCGGTAGAGCATCACTTCCTGTTCCTGTTCCACCACACGGTGGTGTTTTTGAGTAGCTTATCTGCTTAGCAATTTAATTAAAAACTTTTAGATAACTTCTGTTTTCATAGTATAATCTTCACGTGCTTCATCCGAAGCACACTCTCTGCCAAGCTCTTTAAGTTTGTGCAGCTTCCCCGCTTGAAAGGGATTGATGCATCTACCACAGGTGTTTCACTGGATTTCACTCAATGACCAGGTGGATCTTTTGTTTTTCTTTTAATCTTCTTTTCGGCCGTAGTCAGCCATAGGTGAAAAATCTTTTAAATACAAACCAAAAAACCAAAATACAAACGTTTGTTATCACACCTCTGTGAATATTAACCAAACCAAACCTTTTTTAACACATCAATAGCAGTGCATAAGCTTTGCAGCACAATATTTACTTGAGTATTTTTAAATGCTCAAATTATGTAATTCACTCTAACGATTGTACATACTGCTTTCTATAAAAGTGCAAAATCAAATGACCAATCTGCATTAGAACTTAAACAGTAAACAATAGTATTCATGACCAGCTTCTCTTGCACTTAACCATATGCAAGCATTAACAGTCTTCCATATGCAGACCGACGATAAACAATGGTGCCGCTCGTAAACAGGCGACCAACCCACGGCACAATGCTAATGCTATGTAAGCTAGTGGCAGCCGCGATTCTTTAGCAACCCGCTTCAATCAGTTTTTGAACTTAGCCAGGAACCATTTCCTTACCGGCTGCCTCCCTGGATTTATAGATACATCAGCTCCACACAATATCCCTGCCGGTGACAACTTATTAGTCTCAATATGCGTACTCGTGTGTACTTGCGTTCTCGTGTACTCATGATACGTCATCAGTTGGAGACCAAGTACTGTTCCACTTCGAAGTACGCATCAAGCCGAGAACGCGAAAAAATCCCGGATGTGTTCTCGCTCCGCCTGTTTTATCGAGCATGCATCGGTGGTGACTTGTGTGGACTGGTACAGCTAAATATCCCAGAATGCATTCCGTCCAAAACTCAAACGCGGCAATGGTGGAGGAGCGCGGCTAAAAACCTTTAAATATTTCTGGGTCACAAAATAAACTTTTAAGATATTTTCAGGCAAGAATGTAGCTGTGTAAGCTTCAAATATCTGCTCGGTTTATCAAGATATCACATATTTCTAAACGTGTAGACGTCTGTTAACCACCAGCCTGATAGCAAAGCGGGAGGTCAAGGATTACTAGAGCCCGGCGAGAGCAGCGGACTCCCGCACATCGTTTTCAACGATGTGCTCCCCGGGCGCCCAATGGCTGCCCACTGCTTCACTGAGTGAATGGGTTAAATGCAGAGAGGAATTTCCCCACGGGTATCAATAAAGTACACGTTCTTAGTAGGGGTGCAACGATATTCGTATCGATATTGAACCGTTCGATACAGTGCTTTCGGTTCGGTACGCATATGTATCGAACAATACAACATTTGTAATTTATTTTATCAACTTTCCTTCTGACGATGCTGTCGGTGTTGAGCGTTCAGTGAATCTGCGTTCGACTACTCCGCCTAGGCTGCACTGTTGAGCGCAGATCCACTGAGCGCTCAACACAGACAGCATCGTCAGAAGGAAGAGCGCAGGGCAAGCTAGCGAGACAGAAGTTAAGCTCTCTGTCACGGCCGAGGCCGCTTCAAAAGGTGACAGGACTCAAATGCAGGACGCTGAACAGCACGTAAGTAGTTTTAGAGACGATGTTTAATTACTCAGTAAGTGTTCATAAACTGGAAAGTGAGGTTAACAAGTGCAAAGTGCCACAACTGAATCACAGGGGTCTTAAGCAGCCTGGGCTAAGTAAGCAATCTGGTCTTGGTCAGTGGAAACAGCAGTTCCGGGGATTGGGCTGGAGGGAGAGTCACACTGGGTCCAGGGAAAGGGTCAGGGTCACTGTAAATAGAGTACAGACGTTCAGGTATGGGTCAGGAGTAATATGGATAAGCTGTTCGTTCAGAATCCTCCTTCGTACTGCGTACTTGCCGCGGGTGGTCGGTGGTGACGTGGAGGGGTGAGTGGTCCGGGTGTGTGGTCTGAAACTCCTGGCGTGGAGGCAGAGAGGCAGGCAGGTGGTTCGGGTGAACAGCCTGTGGGACTGTCAGGTGGTCCAGTATCCGGGTTGGAGCTCTTCGGCAGAGATTAGTGTTTGGCAGCTTGGTGTGGCTATGAGAGAAACGCACAATGAGACAAACACACAATGAGACAAGGTAATTCACAAAGCAAGTGCGAAATCACGGTGGTGGCCTGCACTGACTAGGGTTAGCTGAGAATCTGGCGAAGAGAGGTTGAGTGCGCTGGCCTTATGAGTCCCCGGCTAAATTACCCACAGGTGTGAGCAATCAGCAGAACACTGAGGCCCCTCCCAGGGGTGGAGATGCCGGCTCGGAGGGAGACACACTGGCACACACCCGGACCATGACACTCTCCTTGCAACATGGCAAATTGAACCTCCCCCACCCTCATTCAGATCTGGCGTTTGGAATTATTTTGGTTTTCATGTGACGTATGACCATGAGGGTAAGCCCGTCATGGACTAAAGTAAAACAGTATGTTGGATGTGCCACGCAATGCTCAATTACATGGGTGGGAACTAGTGTGTTAGCGCAGTTAGCTCATTAACGTGTTGGCCGTCTAGCCCCATGCACGGGGCGATCCGCGGTAGCTCGTTAACGGAGATTTGCCGTGTTGTGGCGTTAAGGTCATTTCAATGAGATTAACCTGAAAGCACTAGTGGGAACACAACGAATATGACTGCACATTTACGCCGACATCATCCTAGTGCAACGACAAGTGGAAGCAGACAAAAACAACAAGCAGCATGCTACAAACTTTACCCGAGTCATTTAGACAGCCGTTAGCACAGGATTCTCCTTATGGGGACCTGATATGTTTAATATGCTGCTGAGAATATAGCCCAGAAGAAGCGGATAGTATAGTTTTTATTTTGGAAAGAGACATTTCTCTGTAATAAACTCTCTTTTCCAAAGATGAGTGATTCCTCAATCAGATACAGGGCTCGCAATATCGCTAGCCCGACGTCCCGGAGCTAGCGATTTTTCCAGTCGGGCTACCAAAGTCTATCTCTGCCCTGCCTGTCGGGCTATTGTAGGAAGGAAAAATATATGTCAATGCTTTTGCATTCTTTCAGAAATGTAGCTGGGTAATTATGTCATTGGGTGAGCCACTGTCAATATGTGACATATTGAAATCGTGTTTGAATTTGCGCTTGTTTTTTTGCTTTCACTTTGCAATCGCGCGAACTGTGTATAGAGAGCGACAGCACTGATCTGTGAGTGATGATAATTTGTGCACCAATTCCTCTGACATCGTCTTATTAATCGTTAGCTTACTATGCAAACATGACAAGTGAAATCTCCCGCAGCTTAAACATGTGAGAGGTTGATCGCGCAGAGAATCGCTGAGCTTATGTGAGTGCGGCAGGATATATATTTGACTACGATGACCTGGATGACTGAGAACCTTCACAGACAGATATATATTTTAGTTCTGCTGAGCCAAATAAGACAGGTCAGGGTGAAGAAGTGACAGCCAAAGAAAAGCTTACCACAAAACGGAGAAGTTATGACAAATCAGACTATAAGGCAAAAAGAAAGTGCAGCTTTATGGTTTCATGGACAAAAGAATTTCTGTGGCTGCAATATGACGAGCTAAATAACCAGGGCTGCACATAAGTGGTCCGCAGGTGCGCATTCGCTGTCAAAATAAAAAACATGCACAAGGGTTAGGGTTAAATTTAAAAACTGTACTTTTGAGTTAAAATATATATTTATAATTTTAATAAATGACAAATTAAAAAGGCATGAACATTTTTTTTTGTATCGAAAAAATATCGAACCGTGACACCAAAGTATCGAACCGAACCGAACCATGAATTTTGTGTATTGTTGCACCCCTAGTTCTTAGATAACATCGAAATGTTAATGTTTGGTTTATTTCAGTGTTTTATTTGTTCCTGAGTAAATTGGTTTGGCTGAGATATTTTTCAATTCAGGAGGAAACATTTTCAAACTAAACCTATCAGCATGTTAATACGTGGAGATTCTGAAGGCTGCTTCAAAATGATCAGATTATATTTCAAATATTTGTTCAGTTCTCTTCCAAACCCCAGCAGCTGTCTATTGTAATTTTTGAGTGTCCACTAAAATAAAAATAAAAGCATTCTAAAATCTCACCTGTTTCGCTGTGATTAAAGTTAAGCTTCATAACATATTACTCACAGTTAAATTAAGAGGGGACGGCAGTAAAAACTCCGGACCTGTGACATCATCAAATACGCTGGTGTTCCAATTGTACAAATCGCGAGTCCGTGCTCGCGTTCTCGGCAAGTCCGGACTCGCCGAGAACGCGAGTATGGAGTTGCGTACATAGGATTGAGAAAGGGCCATTGAAAGAATTATACTGGGTTAGTGGCAATTTCCTGTTGTTCCCTAGTTCGCCTTCTTTTTCTTCCCGGACAGAAAAACAGACACAACATTAGTTCCACCCAGCTTGCCCTCCAGCCTGTCACTTTTACTTCTTTGTCTCAGGACTCTCCACCTCCTAAACTCGGTTTGACTTGACACTCTCCGTGTACTCACTACCTAATTTATAGCCAAAGTATTCACTCACTGTGTCTTTACTGTTTCTCTATCTTAGCTTTGCCGACTCGCTAGCAGCATGGCCTCTTCACCTCTCCCTCCTGCACTTTCCTGCTCATTGTGTCAGATGTTTAGTTACTCCTCAGCCTCCTTTAGCAGTAATGATACTTGTAACAAATGTTGCAAATGGAGGCCAGGAGGGCAGCTGGGGAAAGAGGGCGGCTGGGTGACGGTGAGGAGGAAGCATAGTCTTAAACAGAAGCCCCAGGTGCACCACCAACCTGTTCATGTGTCTAACCGGTTTTCCCCACTCGGCGACACACCCGCCGGGGGTCAAACTCTGGTAATTGCCGATTCTGTTCTCAGACATGTGTCCTGCTGCAACAACAGCACTACCACAGTTTCCCCAGAAACTGCACTGTCTACTGATCATCATCATCAGTATTATAATTATCATTATTATTGTTATTCAGGTAATGCTCACCTTCTGGGACATGTGTGTGTCAAACATGGAGACAGGAAGGGTTTGTTTCATTGGCATTAGAAGGATCTGTTTCACACCTGTGCAGGTTGGATCTTTGTGCTCTGTGTTAGCATCCTCCTGATGCATCACTCAAGAACTTAAGACAGGACGGCCTGAATTGATGGTGCCTGTTCCAGATGTTAGTAGTTAGGGCTGGGCGATATGGCCTAAAATCCATATCGCAATATAATTTGAAGCATGTGCGGTAACGATATATATCACGATATGTTCTTTTCTTCTGTATAACGTATTTTCCACACTTAAAATCCTTTAATTTTCTCAAAAATTGAGAGTGTGCCTCATGTATGAATTCTGGTTGTGCTTACTGACCTCGAACCGATTTTGACTGCAGAAATCTGTTAAAAATGTTTTAGTACAACTTTGGTAAGCCGCGCTGCTTGATGGATTGTCAGAGCATTACGGCGGCTGTGGTGAGGAGCTTCACGGAGTAATCTGGGTCCAAAACGCCGTCCACTTCAGGTCCCAAAGTCAAACGAACACTGAGAGTTAAAAACGGTCTGAATTCTTTCATCTTTAATTAAATCATCAGCGTTGCTGCTTTACCAGGTGTAACAATTAAGTTTAACATCCAGGTATCCATGAAAACAGAATTTATTACATTTAACGGAATTAGAAGTTAGCAGGAAGTTAGCTCGCTAGCTTCCACCTAAACATTTCATACCGTGCTCTGACTGAGAGATTTTTGAAACTAATTAATATGTACAGCTCTGCTATCACTTCCAACATAAATGAATAATAATAATAATAATGGATTGCATTTATATAGCGCTTTTCGGGGCCCTCAAAGCACTTTACAATTCCACTATTCATTCTCTCTCACATTCACACACTGGTGGAGGCAGCTACAGTTGTAGCCACAGCTGCCCTGGGGCAGACTGACAGAAGCCAGGCTGCCATATCGCGCCATCGGCCCCTCTGGCCAACACCAGTAGGCAGCAGGTGAAGTGTCTTGCCCAAGGACTCAACGACCGAGACTGTCTGAGCCGGGGCTCGAACCGGCAGCCTTCCGGTTACACGACGAACTGCCAACTCTTTGAGCCACGATCGCCCTAAATGAAGACAGAAAACTAAACAGCAGTGGTGTTTGCAGGGTTGCTGAAGTTGGACTACCTGGTATATAATGTTGTGCTACGTGATTGCTAGCGACACAGCTATGTTAGCATAACATTAGCACAGTGAAGCTGGAGGATGAACACCAACTTTTTTCCACTCGATAAAAGTTAACGTGACGGATTCTGGTGGTCAGGGACAAATGCAGTCACATAGCAGGACGCTGTACACGGGCCAAACTTCAGTCAGGAGAACAACTGAGATCATTCATCCACAATACGAGGTTAGTCATTAATATACTGCAACAACATGGGAATAGAGCCGCTGCAGAGAATTCAACATTAATGAATCAATGTTACAGAAGTGGAGGAAGCGCAGTTTTTGGCTTTCCCCATATTTCAACAGTGCTTCATCTCTTTGCTGTGACTGTCGCCATAATTTGCAGATGATAATGGTTGTAGCCGCTGCGATGCTTTTGACCAAAACAGGCGCAGCTTGATGACATCATCAACATGCGCTATCGCGATAGAGCGATATAGTCAAAGTCTCTATCGTTGGCCAAATTTATATCGTTTCTATCGTATATCGTTTATAGCGCCCACCCCTATTAGGAGTGTTGATTCAAAGGTCAACAGAAACTGTGTGTAACTGACAACTCCAACACACAATGTGTACAAGAAACAAGACAAAAATATAAAAGATGTAAAATTTCAAGCTGCCTGGAACTCACAAACTGAACAATTAGAGAGAAAAAATACTGAAAAGACACAAACTACAAGAAAAATAAATAAAAACAAGGACCAATGTCACAGTTTGTAAGCTCTACGATGCATTATCGGGACACAAACCTGAACCCTCAAACACACACACACACACACACACACTTTGTTCTTCGCAGTTTTTTGGTTTGCTGTTTTCAGAAGTAACTGCACTGGCCTCACTGGGTTAAACTGGGTTCACTGTGTGTGCACATAAAGGATCTCTTGTCCCAGTTTAATTAAGTGTAGAAAGCCCAAACACACACACACAATTTAATTTACTGTGTGTGGGCGGGTCCTATCAGAGCTGTCAATCAAACCCTGACCTGTGGGTAACCCCACCCCACCCCCGGACTGTCTGTGTGTGCGTGTGTGTGTGTGTGTGTGTGTGTGTGTGTGTGTGTGTCCTGATAATGCATCGTACAGCTTAGGTCCCCTCAAGGTTAGTGAGACAAACGTGTGTGTTCACAACAAGCTGAGGTGGGCACACTGGGACCTTAAAATGTATGTAAAGTAATCTGATTACTCTGTGTAACCCACTCAGTTCTGCTTGTATGGTAGCATTATTATCACCGAGATCCTTTAAATGATTTTTCCTTTATTATTTGGAAACTAAAGGATATTTTCTGTAATCATTGACATCATTTTCTTGTTTTTTATCAGCCCATTGTTTTAAGTTTGGCTCCGTATTATTATCTTTATTGCTTTTTATTCCTACTCTTGTATTTGTATTGACTGTGTTGTCATTATTATTCTCTTCTAATATTTCAGTGGGGGAATATTGTTTTCTGTCACCTTTGATTTAATCTTTTATCTTCGCTCTTTTATTTTCCATATTCATTCTCACTACACTGATT
>NC_140627.1:35028669-35213669 GCF_057382275.1 Copadichromis virginalis
AGCTGATGAAATCTGGACCGCTGTTTGAAGCCCTCTGAGCTCTGCACTGAAAATCAGTGTGTGCCTTTCCCGTGTGTGTGTGGAACAGGAAGTTGAAGCATGCGGCTGCTCTCGGGATAAACAGATGAATAAAATCAAAGTCGTGTCACTTTGATGAATTCATCCTGTTTGTCGTCTACATCGTGTGCAGTGAAGGAGGAACAGCTGTTTCCTGTTGCTCAGCAACCGCACGGTCTGTCTGCAGGACGCAGTGTGTGTGTGTGTGTGTGTGTGTGTGTGTGTGTGTGTGTGTGTGTGTGTGTGTGTGTGTTTTCATTAAGCTGTCAGGTGTGTCCGCAGTGACAGAGGTGAAAGGTTTGGTATGTGCTCCGTCCTGTCATCATCACCATCTTCAGTGATGTTTTCAGCGGGAGAAACATCTCATCATCATCAGGTGACTTCTTCAGTGTCAGCTGACATGAGTACCAGCCCAGTGGACACTCCTTCAGTGATGAGGATGTAACATCCTGGACAGGGAGGAACGCTGGTTTGAGGGCGGAGTCAAGGAGGCCATTTACGTGAAAAGGGAAAGACCATCTCTGAATGGAGGAGGGGCCTAAGGGTACATCTGTCACCATCTTACAATGCTGTGATTGCAGCCATTCCCCAACTCTCTGTGAATGGGACTCATGGTTATTGATCAGTGGTTGTTGATCAATGGTCATGAGAATTTGCATATTAATGATCATAAACTGACCTACCAGCACATTGTGACCTAACCCTAACCCTGCTGGTTTCAGTCATTATGCAAATGTCCTGTTTATAAGGTTGATACCTGCAGTCAGCTAAGACTGAAGACGTCACCTGATGATGATGATGAAACGTTTCTCCCACTGAAAACATCCAGATGAACAGAATCAACTTTCAGGATTTCCTTTCCTGGATGACTGAGCGTGCATGAACACATTTAAGAAATGAAACATTTCACAGTCACAGGTTGTCAGACTGTCACTTCCTGCACCAGCATCTCCTTCCTGCTGAATGTTCTTCCACAATAAGAGCAGGTGTTTTATTTCAATACTGAGAGAACAGGAGAACTCAAGGTCAGTTTGCTGCTGTGATGAGACTTCACACACGAGGTCACCATGCTAACAGTTTCCCCTTACTTCCAGTCTTTGTGCTAAGCTAGGCTAATCACCCATGGCTGTCACTCTCACAGAATCTGCTGCAGAACAAAAGGATCAAACTTTCTTTGTGTTTTTGTTCATTTAACAAGCCACAGGGAGACCGACCACTCGTTAGCATCGAATTAATTGGTGCAGCTAATTAACTGGGCCAAGTGGCTGCAGGGAGAGATAGATGGTCGAGAGACACCAGCAGTCACTGGAGACTTTCAGGCTGCCAGGGTTGTTAATTATTGATCAGTCAGCAACTTCCTGAAAACAGTTACCTTCATCACCTCCTCCTCCTCCTCCTCTCTAGGAAGAAAAAAGCTTTCATGACCAACAAAGACGATTCAGTCTCGCTCTGATTTCTGAAGGACTAAACGGATTCTTCACATCATCATCATCATCTCCACACATCTCATCAAACATTTACAGCAGAAACAATCCAAACCCTTCTTTTGTGAGTGCAGCGGCGCCCCCTTCAGGACACACTCTGCCATCACTCTTTGTTCTCCTGTCTGCAGGGCTGACAGCGGCGGCAGCGATGGCCGAGATTCTGAGGCTCCAGAAGATGCGGATGATGATGCGTTTCCATGGCAGCAGTGATCAGCAGCGACCTTACAGCAGACCTGAGTCGGAGAACGAGGACACGGGTTCGATTCCATCAATTTATTCCAATCTGACACTATAGCAAATCAAAGGACGGCACCAAAGTCTAAACCTTTGTTCCCTCAGCAGGAGGCAGTGAAGGATCCTGGGAAAAGGAGCAGCAGCTCCTCTCTCCTGCCCCCTCAGTTGTAGCGCCTCCTGCTGGTTCGGCATCCCTACATTTCAACACTTTGCAGCAGCAGAGCTCGCTGTTAGCCAACCGTGAGTCACCGCTCTCTTCTCATTGGACGCCTGATCATTGTTAGCTTAGCGTCACAGCACATAACTTATCTGTGTCCGCCCTCCTCAGGCCTGTCAGACCTTCCATTTATGGTTATGCCACATCCCATCCTCCCTGTGGGCTTGCCTCCTGCCAGTGTTGCTATGGCGATGAATCACATGAGTCAGCTCAGTGATTTAGCAAACATGGCCGTTGTGTCACAGGTCCACACAGAAGAGAGCAAGGTAAAAGCTAGCAGCAGCAAAAGTACCAGAGCTAATGCCAAAAGAGCCAATGCTAAAGGGACTAATGCTAGCAGTGTTAATATTACCAGCACTAATGCTAAGTGTGTGTTCAGGAGTCTCCTCTAGGTAGCCCCTCCCCCACTCCCAGCGATGATGAGCTCCACCCACAGGAACCAACCAGCCAATCGCCTTCTAGGGCATCTTCATCATCATCATCATCATCACCCCTTCCACCAGCACAAACACCAGAGCTGGGTAACCACTCACAGTAGACATACTTATGTGAACTATGACAGCTTTGCTCTTTGTCGCCTCAAAGTCCCCGTAATGTGATTGTAACAGTATGTCCCCACAATACTTCTAAACAAGAACACACACGCACACAGTCACTGATCTGCACGTTTTCATGTGTTCACACTACAGATGGGGAGCCAGGAAACATCAAACAGGCTTTGAAAGAAAAAGGTGTGTGTGTGTGTGTGTGTGTGTGTGTGTGTGTGTGTGTGTGTGTGTGTGTGTGAGAGAGGAGCAGCTGGTACATGAACAGTAACGGGTCCTGAGGTGTTTGGATACAGACTCCGGCCCAACTGATATTTATGTCTCTGAGTCTGTGGCCCTGGTTCAGCTTCATCCTCGGCTCGTCCATCAGACTCAGTTTAAAGGACGACTGCATGTGTAACTCAGAACAGGATAACATGCAGATAATGGGCCTGACTTTAGCTTCAGCTCGTGAGATCGCCCTCTGCTGTTGGTATCAGCAGTGACCGAGCTAATGTAAGACATGACAGTGTAGCGCCAGTGATGGTTCTACTGTGGAGATCGTATACGACAGCAGCGAGAACAGATGATGACGTAGAACATTAAAGTACAATAAAGTCCAGATGTTTTTATTTTTGTTTAAGCTGCTTTTCTCCTACCTGCAGAGGACAGCCTGCTGCCCCTCCCCCTCATCAAACCAACCTATGAGAAGCTGGCACTCACCTCCCAGTCACTGTCAATCAAACACACAAACCCCACCTTTGCTCCGTTCCTATTGGCTGAGGGTCTGTCATCGATGGAGACGCTGCTGACCAACATACAGGTGACAGACCGAGATGATGGAGGTGAAATATTCATATAGAGACATCAATGTAGTGTTGTGGAAGTTTTCCCTTAAATAAAGCCTGCAGACGAGCGGTGAGCAAAGAACACAAAGAACAGAAAACCAAGCTTGGTGGAGCCTGCATGACCGCGGGGCAGGTCAGCAGAGTCTCCCTGAGCCTAGCATGGCTCTCAGTTAAATACCTTCTCCAGGAACAAAAGGCAGTGCACAGCTGTTTCACACCTTAAGGTTCACACTCCCTTGCTGCCTCCCAGAGTCCTCGAAGACACAAAAGACTCTTCCTGTGGAGTTGTCTGCTTCCCCCAACTTCCTTACTAGACCCCCACCATTTGTCTTAACGTATGAGTGTCAGACAGTTAAAATCCAGTGGCACCAAGGCATCATACAATAAAATAATGTGATTAATACGTAAGTAAAAGAAATTCCTCTACAGTCGAGACATCAATTCAGCTCATGAGGAGGAATGTTGACCATGAAATCAAAAAGCTGAGACTGGAATATTTCAAATTGAGCAAATGTGAAATCAATACAAGGTTACATGACGAGGATGTGGGAACTCGGGAATCTGAGACATGTTAATGTGCAGAATTTAAAATACTGTGAGGGAACATCAGAGATGCAGAGACGAAAAGTACCTGAGAACATCAGGGACTTACCTGCGTGTGTTTCTCAGGGTCTCCTGAAGGTGGCGGTGGAGAGCGCTCGCTCTCAGGACAAACAGAGCCAGCAGGAGAGGAAAGAGTTAAAGCTGGAGCTGGAGAGAGAGAGGGACGCCCGACAGACTCTGCAGAGACAGCTGAGCTCCGAGCTGCACAACAGAGGTGAGACAGGTGTAACAGGTCAGAGGTCAAGTGAGCTCTAATGGACTAGAGGTGAGAGAGGTGAGAACTGTTCACACTACCTGTCCTCTTCGTCTCATCTTCCTCATCAGTGTCGATCCAGCGGAGGCTGAAGAAGGAGAAGAAGGCAAAGAGGAAGCTGCAGGAGGCGCTGGAGTCGAGGAGGAGAGAGCAGGTGGAGCGAGCGCTCAAACACTCGGACGGCCTCACAGGTGAACAAGCAGCAGAGCACAGGAGCTGTATCTAACCTGTGATTGGCTGAGCTGTATCTAACCTGTGATTGGCTGAGCTGTATCTAACCTGTGATTGGCTGAGGTGTATCTAACTTGTGATTGGCTGAGATGTATCTAACCTGTGATTGGCTGAGATGTATCTAACTTGTGATTGGCTGAGCTGTATCTAACCTGTGATTGGCTGAGATGTATCTAACCTGTAATTGGCTGAGCTGTATCTAACCTGTGATTGGCTGAGGTGTATCTAACCTGTGATTGGCTGAGATGTATCTAACCTGTAATTGGCTGAGCTGTATCTAACCTGTGATTGGCTGAGGTGTATCTAACCTGTGATTGGCTGAGCTGTATCTAACCTGTGATTGGCTGAGGTGTATCTAACCTGTGATTGGCTGAGCTGTATCTAACCTGTGATTGGCTGAGCTGTATCTAACCTGTGATTGGCTGAGGTGTATCTAACCTGTGATTGGCTGAGATGTATCTAACCTGTGATTGGCGACGCAACGAAGGCTGTCCAACTTTGTAGACTCCTCCGAATGCAGCTGACAAATGTGTCCTCCTTTTACCTGAATTTGAAGGATGGGTCGGGTGTGTCCTTCGTGGCCCACCATATCCCAGAATTCATAGCGCGGCCCAGCCAATTCCAGTTTTCAACAATGGCGGCAGCTGCTTAGTTTTAATTGATTCCGTAAAGGACTCGATGTTACTCTTCCTGATGATGCTTTAGATGGAGAGACTTTTGAGGGATGGTTGTTATGAGGAGAGGCATAACAGAAACTTTGCCAGCAGCACACACGACTTTCAGTCTTTTACCCAGGCTAATCCGCCATTTTCCCTCCTTGGTTAGGTTTAGGGATTAGAGATCTGATCTGCATTATCATTTTAAAATTTGGGACACATCATCAGTTGTGGACCTTGGATTCATCGGGTGTTTCGGCCATTATCACTAGAATCCCTCATCCAAGGAGGCCCTGCCAGGGTTGATCAGGCCCTGGAGTGTCACTGGTTTATGTTAAATTGTTATATCTCTTCTTCTTTCTTCTGTTTAGTTTCCTACAGTTTATTTTCTATCTATTCACTGCAACTGAGAAATAAGGTTCAAGGTTCTTTATTTGTCACATGCATAGTTATACAAGTATAACACACAGTGAAATGTAGCCTGACACGCTCCTCGACATGTGCAAAAATGGGGGGGGGGGGGTGTAGAGGAAGAACATTATATATATATATATATATATATATATATATTAGGGTGCAACGATATTCGTATCGATATTGAACCGTTCGATACAGTGCTTTCGGTTCGGTACGCATATGTATCGAACAATACAATTTTTTTTTTTTTTTTTTTTTTTTTTTTTTTGTGTCCCGTTTGGATCTATAGCCATCAGAATTGTTGTCTTGAGGCCAAGGAAGATGCCAAGAGGATTTATTTTAAGTGGATCATCATATTGGTCCATTTGATTGACCTTTATTATAATTATGAATTTATTTTATTTTCAGTTGCAAACGGGACAGACATGACTGTGGGATAGGACAGGGGGAAAGAATGAAAGAAAGAGGGGGAGAGAAAGAAAGAAAACCAAAGGGGAGAAAAAAAAAAGAACAATACAAAATTTGTAATTTATTTTATCAACTTTCCTTCTGACGATGCTGTCTGTGTTGAGCGCTCAGTGAATCTGCATTTGACTACTCCGCCTAGGCTCGAGAGTGCAGCCTAGGCGGAGTAGTCGAACGCAGATTCACTGAGCACTCAACACAGACAGCATGGTCAGAAGGAAGAGCGCAGGGCAAGCTAGTGAGACAGAAGTGGACCTCCCCCACCCTCATTCAGATCTGGCGTTTGGAATTATTTTGGTTTTCATGTGACGTATGACCCTGAAGGTAAGCGAGTCATGGACTAAAGTAAAACAGTATGTTGGATGTGCCATGCAATGCTCAATTACATGGGTGGGAGCTAGTGTGTTAGCGCAGTTAGCTCGTTAACGTGTTGGCCGTCTAGCCCCTCTGTATAGGGTAGCTCGTTAACGGAGATTTGCCGTGTTGTGGCGTTAAGGTTATTTCAACGAGATTAACCTGAAAGCACTAGTGGGAACACAACGAATATGACTGCACATTTACGCCGACATCATCCTAGTGCAAAGACAAAAACAACAAGCATGCATGCTACAAACTTTAGCCGAGTCATTTAGACAGCTGTTAGCACATGATTCTCCTTATGCTGCTGAGAATATAGCCCAGAAGAAGCGGATAGTATAGCTTTTATTTTGGAAAGAGACATTTCTCTGTAATAAACTCTCTTTTCCAAAGATGAGTGATTCCTCAATCAGATACAGGGCTCGCAATGTCGCTAGCCCGACGTCCCGGGGCTATCTCTGCCCTGCCTGTCGGGCTATTGTAGGAAGGAAAATATATGTCAATGCTTTTGCATTCTTTCAGAAATGTAGCTGGGTAATTATGTCATTGGCATCGGTGAGCCACTGTCAATATGTGACATATTGAAGTCGTGTTTGAATTTGCAATTGTTTTTTTGCTTTCACTTTGCAATCGTGCGAACTGTGTATAGAGAGCGACAGCACTGATCTGTGAGTGATGATAATTTGTGCACCAATTCCTCTGACATCGTCTTATTAATCGTTAGCTTACTATGCAAACATGACAAGTGAAATCTCCCGCAGCAAGCTTAAACATGTGAGAGGTTGATCGCGCAGAGAATCGCTGAGCTTATGTGAGTGCGGCAGGATATATATTTGACTACGATGACCTGGATGACTGAGAACCTTCACAGACAGATATATATTTTAGTTCTGCTGAGCCAAATAAGACAGGTCAGGGTGAAGAAGTGACAGCCAAAGAAAAGCTTACCACAAAACGGAGAAGTTATGACAAATCAGACTATAAGGCAAAAAGAAAGTGCAGCTTTATGGTTTCATGGACAAAAGAATTTCTGTGGCTGCAATATGACGAGCTAAATAACAACACGCACAAGGGTTAGGGTTAAATTTAAAAACTGTACTTTTGTGTTAAAATATATATTTATAATTTTAATAAATGACAAATTAAAAAGGCATGAACATTTTTTTTTGTATCGAAAAAATATCGAACCGTGGCACCAAAGTATCGAACCGAACCGAACCGTGAATTTTGTGTATCGTTGCACCCCTAATATATATATATATATATATATATATATACAGCGGGGAAAATAAGTATTTGACACATCAGCATTTTTATCAGTAAGGGGATTTCCAAGTGGACTATTGACACAACATTTCCACCAGATGTTGCCATCAAGCCAAATATTGAAGTCATACAAACAAATCAGAACATATAAGTATACAAGTTAAACCATAATAAATAAAGTGAAATGACACAGGGAATAAGTATTGAACACACTTTATTCAATACTTTGTAGAAAAGCCTTTGTTGGTGATTACAGCTTCTAGACGCCTCTTGTATGGATAGACCAGTCGTCTGCATTGCTCAGGAGTGATTCTGGCCCATTCTTCCACACAAACGGTCTTTAAATCTTGAAGGTTCCTTGGGCCTCTTTTATGAACTTTAATCTTCAGTTCTCTCCATAGATTTTCTATGGGATTTAGGTCAGGTGATTGACTGGGCCATTCAAGCAACTTGATTTTCTTTCTTTGAAACCACTTCATTGTTTCCTTGGCCTTGTGTTTGGGATCATTGTCTTGCTGAAATGTCCACCCTCTTTTCATTTTTAGCTTCCTGGTAGATGGCAGCAGATTTTTATCCAGAATGTCCCGGTACATCTCTCCATTCATCCTGCCTTCAATAATATGAAGTCTGCCAGTACCCCTTGCTGAAAAGCAGCCCCAAACCATGATGCTTCCACCCCCAAACTTGACTGTTGGTATGGTGTTCTTGGGGTGGTGAGCAGTGCCATTTCTTCTCCAAACATGGTGTGTAGAATGACTGCCAAAAAGTTCAATTTTGCTTTCATCTGACCATACTATAGTCGTCCAATAATCCACAGGCTTCTCCAAATGCTGTTGCGCAAATTTTAACCGAGCCTTGACATGCTTTTTGTTCAGCAATGGAGTCTTGCGTGGTGAGCGTGCATGGATGCCATGGCGGTTCAGTGCATTGCTTATAGTTTTCTTTGAAACAACAGTACCTGCTGATGCAAGGTCTTCCTGAAGTTCTGTCCGAGTGGTTCTTGGCTCTTGGAGAACCCTCCTGATTATTCTTTGGACTCCTCGGACAGGGATCTTGCGTGGAGCACCTGATCGTGGCAGGTTTATGGTGAACTGATGCACTTTCCATTTCCGGATAATGGCCCCCACAGTGCTCACAGGAACATTCAGCATTCTGGAAATGCACCTATAACCATTCCCATCAAAATGCTTTTCAACGATAAGATTACGAAGATCTTGAGAGAGTTCTTTGCTTTTACCCATCATGAAGTCTTTCCTGTGTGCCTTCTGGGTAATGAGGAGCCTTTATAGGCCATCAATTAGGACTAAAGCAGCTGATATCAATTAGTACTGATAGGGGACAGGATTTCTCTATCAATACTGACAGATTTCAGGTGATCTCCTGGCTTTCTATGTCATTTTGCCCCTTGTTATCTCCATGTATTCAATACTTATTCCCTGTGTCATTTCACTTTATTTATTGTGGTTTAACTTGTATACTTATATGTTCTGATTTGTTTGTATGACTTCAATATTTGGCTTGATGGCAACATCTGGTGGAAATGTTGTGTCAATAGTCCACTTGGAAATCCCCTTACTGATAAAAATGCTGATGTGTCAAATACTTATTTTCCCCGCTGTATATATATATATATATAGTATATACATTGGGTGAATGTGCAGTAGTAGCAGCAAGCAGGTGAATTCTGTACATTAATATGAATAGACATCTGACTATTTTACAGGATAGACAATATAAACATATTTAAAATTAAAGGAATTGAAATGTACATTGTGCCTTGGTTTAGTGTCTGGAAGAGTCCTGTCTCAGTCAATTATAGATGATGTGAGAGGGCGGGTGTGTGTGTTTAGGGCCTGGATGGCTTGGGGATAGAAGCTCCTCTTGAGTCTCTCTGTCCTTGCCCGGAAGATGCGGAACCTTCTACCAGATTGCAGAAGTTGGAACAGTTTGTTGCCAGGATGGGACGGGTCCTTCAGTATCTGCGCTGCTCTAGTCCGGCATCTCCTGGTGTAGGTGTCCTGAAGCGGGGGGAGAGCAATCCTGCAGCAGCGTTCTGCTGTACGGATCACTCTCTGGAGAGCTTTTTGGTCCTTCACACAGCTGTTCCCAAACCACGATGTCATGTTCTGTGTGAGGATGCTCTCCACAGCGCCTGTATAGAAAATCCTGAGGATCTTTGGAGAGACCCTGAACTTCCTCAGTTGTCGTAGGTGATACAGGAGCTGCCTAGCCTTTTTGGTCTGGACCTGAATGTGGGCAGCCCATGTCAGGTCTGAGGAGATGTGGACACCAAGATACTTGAAGGACTGCACCCTCTCCACTGGAGCTCCATTGATGATAATGGGCTTGTAGTCTCTGTGCTGACCCCTTCTGAAGTCCACCACCAGCTCCTTGGTCTTGCTGACGTTCAGCTGGAGGTGGTTGTCCTGGCACCACGATGCCAGATTCTTCACTTCATCCATGTAGGCCGCCTCATCGTTGTTGGAGATGGCACCCAACACCACTGTGTCGTCAGCAAACTTCACAATGGTGTTGGAGCCGTGGGTGGCCACACAGTCTGAAGTGTAGAGGGAGTAGAGCAGTGGTGAGAGGACACATCCCTGAGGTGCTCCTGTGTTGATGGTGATGCTGTTGGAGAAGCACCTGCCCACCCTCACCACCTGAGTTCTGCCAGTGAGGAAGTCCAACACCCATGCACACAGACGGCTGTTAAGTCCCAGATCCCTGAGCTTTGTGAACAGTCTGCAGGGCACTATTGTGTTAAACGCTGAACTGTAATCAACAAACAGCATTCACACATAGTTACCCTGTTTCTTGTCCACATAATACTTACCTCTTTAGCATTTATGGAGCCTCACTTCTTCAAAGAGACAGAAAAGGTGACAGAGAGAAGTAAGACAAGTAAGTAAGATAAGATAGGAGAGAGCAGAGAGGAGAGCCGGAAGGGGGGCGCCCGATCTGGCTTCCCACACCTCCCCGCTGGATCGGGCTGTGCGCTCTACCTCCCCACTGCCTCCCAGAAAAGGGAAGAAGAGCAGAGGAGAGAAGAGCGGAATATTTTTCATTCTTCTTTTTAGTTTCAGTACCATGAGGTTAACTGCGCAGTCCCCAGGAGGCACTGAGACAGCTGTAGCAGTCAACCAGCAAAACTTCTAATGTTATGTTTTACCCTTTGACGCCCCCTGCTGAGGCAGGCCCACCACGATCAATCCTTGGCATGTGTATCGCGGTTAGCTGACTGCCTTAGCTGCCCAAGTGATGTCAGCCCTTTTTAGCCATAGCCAGTGACTGGTCCTCTCAGCAATTCAATTCAATTCAATTTTATTTATATAGCGCCAAATCACAACAAAAGTCGCCTCAAGGCATTTCATAGATACAGAGAAAAACCCAACAATCATATGACCCCCTATGAACAAGCACTTTGGCGACAGTGGGAAGGAAAAACTCCCTTTTAACAGGAAGAAACCTCCAGCAGAACCAGGCTCAGGGAGGGGCGGGGCCATCTGCTGTGATTGGTTGGGGTGAGAGAAGGAAGACAGGATAAAGACATGCTGTGGAAGAGAGACAGAGGTTAATAACAGATATGATTCAGTGCAGAGAGGTCTGTTAATACAGTGAGTGAAGAAGAAACACCCAGTGCATCATGGGAATCCCCGGCAGCCTACGTCTATTGCAGCATAACTAAGGGAGGATTCAGGGTCACCTGGTCCAGCCCTAACTATATGCTTTAGCAAAAAGGAAAGTTTGAAGCCTAATCTTGAAAGTAGAGATAGTGTCTGTCTCCTGAATCCACACTGGAAGCTGGTTCCACAGAAGAGGGGCCTGAAAACTGAAGGCTCTGCCTCCCATTCTACTTTTAAATACTCTAGGAACAACAAGTAGGCCTGCAGAGCGAGAGCGAAGTGCTCTAATAGGGTGATATGGTACTACAAGGTCATTAAGATAAGATGGGGCCTGATTATTTAAGATCTTGTATGTGAGGAGCAGGATTTTGAATTCTGGATTTAACAGGAAGCCAAAACAGGAGAAATCTGCTCTCTCTTTCTAGTCCCTGTCAGGACTCTTGCTGCAGCATTTTGGATCAGCTGAAGGCTTTTCAGGGAGTTTTTAGGACATCCTGATAATAATGAATTACAGTCGTCCAGCCTGGAAGTAATAAATGCATGAACTAGTTTTTCAGCGTCACTCTGAGACAGGATATTTCTAACTTTAGAGATGTTGCACAAATGGAAGAAAGCAGTCTTACATATTTGTTTAATATGTGCGTTGAAGGACAGCAGTGTTAGCTAGCTCTCTTATAGCCTGCCGTTGTGCCTGTCCTCTGATCCCAATCTCTCTGAGCAGTTTTGCTGTTGTACTAGCAACAAAGCCCCTGCACCCCACTTCCACCGGGCGCACCTTGATCTTCCAGCGTCTGTCCTCTGCCTCAGCTGCCAAGTTGGCATACCGCAGCTTCTTACGCTCAAACGCTTCCACAGTTGCTTCCTCCCATGGTACCGTCAGCTCAATGACATACGCAAGTTAGACCAAAGGACGAGGTCTGGTCGCAGAGTAGTTGTTACGATCTCTGTGGGAAAAATTAGCCAATTATCCAAGTCCACTTGCATCTGCAATCCCTGGCAACCTTCAGCGGGCCCAGGTCCGGGGTTGAGGGGCTCGTCCTCGGCTTGTCCCATTCCCGGACAAATGTTGATGAAAACTGACGCTCCTCTTGGTTTGTGAAAGGTTGAGCGTTGATGGATTTCCTTTTGCGCTCTCAGCCAGACACCAGAGGACCTGGTTGTGTCTCCATGTGTGTCTGCCCTGAGTAAGGCTTACTCTTATTACTTTTTCTCGGTCACAAAATAAACTTTTAACATATTTCCAGGCGAGAATGTAGCTGTGTAAACTTCAAATATCTGCTCAGTTTATCAAGACGTCCAACGTTTTCGGAGACGTCTGTTACCCACCAGCTCGACAGCGAGCCGGGAGGTCGCGGGTCACTGAAGCCGAGAACGGCACAACTCCCGGCACATCACTTTCAGATCACCGCGGACTTTCACTACTCAGGTTAAACATGATATATAAAACACTTAGACAACCTAAAACGTTATTGTTGGGCTTTTTGTTTTATTTGCTCGTGAGTAAATCGGTTTGGCTGAGATCAGTGTTATTAGATTAGGTTAGATTAGATTAAACTTTATTAATCCCCCGGGTGGTTTTCACACAGCTGAATAAACGTCAAACAGAAAACTGATTAAACAGATGGTCGAGTTTACTCCAGTGTCCTGTTACATTTTAGACAGCAAGGAGCAGACGGACGAGTTTATTTAACTCCACTGAGACAGCGCTGACGCAGATCTGAAGGCGAGACCGTCCAGTTTCAGAGCTGTTTACTTCCGGCCTTCTCGGTCTTCAAAGGAACCCGCCCACGTAGACCGCGAAGGTGGAGGCAGCCCAAGAATTTGGACACCCCTCTTGACTTCATGTCCTTTTTTTTTTTTTTTTTTTTTTTTGGCCTGTCCCGTTTGGCTCTTTTGCATCAGAATTATTGTCTAAAGGCAAAGAAAGATGCCCAACGGATTTACTTTACCAAACTGACCATCCCAGCCTTGCCGTAATGGTCCATTTGATTCACCTTTTATTGTTTATTTTATTTTCACTTACTGAATACGGGACAGACTTGACTGGAGGAAAGAAGGGGAGAAAGAAAGAGGGAAAGAGAAACAGCTGAGGAGAGGGACGGGGGAGAAGGGCAAAAAACAAAAACCAACAGAACGGGCAGAAAAAAAAAATGCATCTATCAATCACCTGGATCACCTGCTGAGAAAGAAAAAAGAAAGCAAGCAGAAGAGAACAAGAGTAATAGAATAAACAACATCACAATGATATATGGGAATATGACAGTAAATACTAAATGTTAAACATTATTGTGCAGCACATAAGATCAACAGAACACAGTGTGCTTTGAGGTAGGAGCCAAAAAGGGTGTAGTTTGTGGGTGTGATCACCCGTGTGTACACCTGTGAGCATGGACGCGCTTGTTTTTAAAAGGTTCCTTCATGTAATGATCTGCTAGAGGGTGTGGGGGGGCCACAGCCCCGTCCTCCAGGGCATGAAGCAGGTATGGAGGAGATCAAAACTCCAGACATCCAGAGGCCCCCAGAACACAAGAGACCAAGGAAGACCAACAGAGGGGCAGCCGCGCCACTGTCCCAGAAAGAGCTGAGGAGAGTCCCAGATGAGGGCTCACTCAGCAGCCGCGGAGCAGAAGCCAGGGGGAGTTGCAGTGACGCGCCCGTGAGCTCCGCCGGCAGCCAGCTGCGCCTGAGTGACCGAGCCCCAGGCCGAGAGGCCGGGGGCACCCCACCTCCGAAGTGGCCCGAGCGAGCCCCAGGCTCCAGGCCCCGATAAGCGGCCACCAAGGAGTGAGCCGGTGTGTACCTGGACGCCCATCCCCGGACACAAAGAACCACCAACGCACCGATGTCTGAGGCAGTCCGCCACTGGCAGGGGAAGTGGTGGTGGGGGGAGATAGGCCTCCAAACCTTGGAGGGCCTGAGGTGTCCCCAGAGAGGTGGCGTCTGATACCCAACCTGACATATAGACACAGACATACAGGCACACACAGACACAAACATCCATTCCCACCCTCATGCTCTCATATGCACTTACTCCATGTCTTCATGTCCTTGACTTCCTGTTGGTTTTCAGATGCTGTGACTCCGGAAAGCGAGCTGGAGAACACCCATCAGGAGAACGCTGCAGCTCACGGTAACGAAGCGCGTCACAGACGCCGCGCCAGCTTCCTCCACACAGACGCCATAATAACACAGCTCAGAGACAGGACGACACTCGGTACTGCAGTACATGCAGTGCTGAGTGTGTTAGTGACCACAGGTGTATCAGCAGAGCGTCACACTCGTCGCTTCCTCATCTCTGAAATATTTGAATGTTGGAGTTTTTCTCCCTCTGCTGTTTAAACTCAGCTGTTGGTGTTTTAGACTCTGTGACAGAAACAGACGAAGGTTTACAAGCTTCCGTGCGTTTAGGTCAGTTAGGGTGAAGCCGTGATCAGACCACTGCAGACGCTGATGCTCGTGCCTGCAGCTCTGACCTCACCTGGTCAGTGTAAACAGGAAGTGTCACACCGAAGCTGTCTGACACTTCCTGTTTTTTCTTCTTCTCTGTTTTTTGCAGAGCACCGAGTGTTCACCAAACCCCCGCTGCTCTTCTGAGGCGGTCGCTGTGACAGAGGAAGAGAAAACGACTCCCATCAGCCAGCTGTCTGCTAATGGACAGAGCACAGAGGACACTGTGAAAGGGGCGGGGTTTCAGTGTGATGTCAATAGGTGAAATGTGACCTCACGAGGAAGCTCTGCCCCACGGGATCTGCTTCTGTGACTAATGTGAAAGTGGGTGTGAACTGTTACCCGAAGGGGGCGGAGTCACAGCTGGACGTGTTTGATGCTTAGAAAACTGCATTTGACGGTGACACAGGTGCGCTCCGGTCTTAACGAGCTTAACGAGGCGGCCGTCCCACAATGCTCTGATTTACTCGACTGTATTTTGTTTACTGTCGTTTGTTTTTGTTTTTTATTAGTAAAAAAACGAGAATGAATCAGTGACGAGTTGAGTTCAGAGCCAGGAACTCTGCTTTTGTCTCACTGCAGGAAGCTTCTTCTCTTGGCTCTTGACGGAGGCCGTTGCACTTTCTCCTTCTCCCTCTCTCTTATCTTTCCTGTTTGGCTTCTCGTTTGTATAGTCTCGCTTATTCTCTAACGCTCAGAGAGTCTCCCAGACTTGTTCTCTGAAAACCTAAAGAAGAATAATTTGATCAGCTGGTCCCTTAATGAAACTCCTGGGCTTGGGAGAGACGTTTGCTGCCGGATACTCGATGGTCGGTTGCATCGTGTGTCTGGCAACAATCTACCAGTTCAGAACCACGATAACAGAGTTCAGGCTGATTGGAGCCGGCTCGGTTTATCGAAGAACAAGAAGCGGCTACAAAATCCCACAAGGCTGTCCGACATGATAGACGATGGGCAGGGCTGTGAGTAAGACTGTGTTTATTGAACGCAATATGGATACGATCGTGGAGAAGAACAACGGGAATTGAGAGATTTGGTGACCTGTGACGGACATCAGACCAACTAACACTAACCAAAACAGCTACCATCTCCATCTCATGCGCCAGCTGGATGCTCAAGGCAACAGCTGACGGGAATAACAAAACTCCCCCCCCCCCCCCCCCCCCCCCCCCATTCAAGTCCACTCGCATCGACTGAAGATTGTTGACTTTTGCCTAACCGGGCGAAAGGACACTTTCTCACACACACAAACACACACAAACACACACAAACACACACAAACACACACATATGCATACTGACACAGACCTCCACTCACCCCCCACCCCCTCCAAACGCCTTCCAGGCTCATGTCTTTATGTTGGGAGATGTGCTGATTCGTGTGCTGAGGTGTTTTTCTGTTCTCTGTTGCAGCTCAGTCTGGGGGGAGTTCTTTTTCTCCTCGTCTTTCCTCATGTTGTGCATTTTCCAGTGTTATACCTCTGACCTGTCTTCCCCATGTGATGTTTGTCTAATGTATGTATGGTCGGAGGGTAAGATGGCGCTGGCAAAGGTCAGCAGCCTTAACCCAACAAATTTTCCGCGCGTGGGCTAATAAAGGTTATCTTATCAATTTTGGTCCTGCTGTGGCTGAAACACAGCCCGGTTCAGCACTGACAGGCTCGTGGGTCCAAATGATGCTCCACAGAGAGCTGATGATGATGAAGGTCAGAGGGAGGATGATGAAGGAACGCACTCAAACAGCTCGCTGACCTGTGAACCAGTAACATGGTTAAACTAACTCTTATAGTGACCTTTGACCCTTGATTACCTCAGCTGCTGAACATGACCCATGTTTCTTGTTTTCCTGTTACACACAAACCACGCTGCTTTTACAAACTCAGCATTTCCTGTTTGTTTCAAAGTAAAGGACTGCCATTCCAATTGAATAAAAGCCTTTAACCCTTTAAAGCCGGTCGGAGCGGGCACGCTCTGTTTTGCGCAACTATTTTTAAATCCTGGTAGCACTGCAACCACTAAGCTAGTGCAATAATTTGTTTTGCATATGAAAGAGGAGTTGTACTTACATCTTATGCCATCAGCTTGTCCTCGGTCACAGTTTCCTTCCACATATAGCTTTGCAAAAACTGCATAAAAAGCACTTGCAGGAACAAAAACATAATATTGCAGAAACACGCTTTGCCGTGACGTAATTTTGCGGAAATGTAGTTTTTTACCATCAGGGCCTCATGAGCCTATACTGGTGTTTTTAAAAGTTATGTTTGACTTTATGACTTTCTGTGTGGTTTCTGGGATGCTGAGGACTCATATTGCACTGCTGGAAATAGTTTATTTTGATGCAGATGCTGTTTTTTTGCAAATTTGCATTATGATATTTATATTTGTTTTTCCTGCAGTGTATAAAAATTGGTATATTTGAAAAATAAAACTATGGAGACACTTAAAATAAATTTCCTGTTGTTGTAAACCTTTTTTTGCAACTTTTTTGTATTTACAGTTTTGAGGGATAAACCTCTTAAATTTCTCTAACTAGAAATATGTGTAAAAAAAACAAAAACGATTTTCAATTTTTTTGTAGTTTATTGCACTTTGTTGCAATTTATGTAGTTACTATGCACTTAATGCAGACATATTATTAACATTTGGGCTATAATGGTTGTATTGATGTATATCAACTTGAAATGCTCCCAAAAATGGCTCCACGGCATGTAAAAATATAATATAAGCTCTGGCGGCCTTGGTTCTATGGTAGGTCTTAAAGGGTTAAACCTTGCAGAGCTTTTATTTTGAAACATCTTTATGTCACCTGTAGTTACCTGGTGATATAAAGATGATACCTGGATGATTACAGATCTTCCTTCACCTGAATCTACCTGTGACCTCTGGAGCCCATCCAGCAAAGAGCCGAGGTCCAACCCGCGTTCTCCTTCATCCCGATGGAAGCACGGCGCTCCTGTCGGGTCAGGGTCACACTACCATAACGCTTGAACAACTGGCACAGTTGAAACTTCCAACAGTTCCTGAAAGCATCGGCTCTGTGCTTTTCACTGTTATTAGGGTCATTACGGTAACCAGGCAGGAAACACCTCCGAACCTTCAAATACAACAGAAACACCGTAAAAATCACAAATGTGTAATGAAAGGTGTTTCCTGTAGAGCCATCACACGCTCTGTTCTCCGTGCCAGCCTCATGCTGCTGCGACACCATCAGTGTTTATGCACGTGTGTGTAAAACAGTGTTATGTGTGCTGCGATGGTTTCGTCTGTACGTGTGGTTTGATGATGACCATCCAGATCTTTGCTAACCGGACCTCTTTAAGTCAGAGTTGAATGTCTCTGCTGTGAAGGTTAGACTGCACTAACGTCCCCGCGGTGAGTGGCTCTGGCACTTCCTTTGGAAACACATCTTTCAATTCAATTTTATTTACACAGCGCCAAATCACAACAACAGTCGCCTCAAGGCGCTTCATATTGTAAGGTAGACCCTACAATAATACATACAGAGAAAAACCCAGCAATCACTGGCCAGATTACTCTTAAAAAGTACATTTTTAATGTCAACAACCTTTTTTTGAACTGGATAAATAAAGGATAAAAGTCACTGCCAAAAACTGACTGCAGCTTCTCCTGTAACAGGAATGTTGCTGGTGGCTCAAAGTGACCTGATATCATTAATGAGGGAAACATTTGACATGTTTCACATATTATAGACCAACAAGTTATTCATAGCAGGTTAAATACGAGCAATCAGTGTAGGGCAGAAACCGGAAATCAGTTTTTGGCAGACGAATCTAATCTTTTGTTTTTACACAGCACTTTATCAAACTGTTGTCTGCTACAGAGTTACAAGTATTATACTAATAATATAGCATCCACCATCTCCTGCTTGCATATTTCTGAAAACATCTCAGTGGTGTGGCAGCCACGAGTGAGCCCTGCAAACCCTGTGGATGGACGATGCAGTGGACAGTGGGAGGATCCTAAAGCTCTTTGCAGACCACCCTGTGTGATTCTCCACTCACCAACCAGAAAAGACAAACCGCAGGTCTCAGTTGCTGCACCCCATCCACGTCTGATCTTCAGCAACACTGCCAGAGACTTCCTGTAATCTATTACAGTTGTTAAAGAAACGGTCCAGGATCAGGTCACTCAGGTTAATCCTGTGTGAACAACTGGAAATGTTGTTTTTCCATCTTTACTGTGTATTTGAAATATTCTTGTTTAATTGTTATTGTTATTTATTTATTGCTATCACATAAATATCCATGTAATATTGTTCAAAGTTAGCGTCGTGTTCATACATGTTAAAAATGCCTGTAAATCAAATTAAATTCAGTGACAATTACTGTTTGTTTGAATCAATTTATTAATAACATAAAACCTTTAAACTAATGCAACACACATAACAATGTAACAAATATATTCAAATAAATGCATTTCTCAGTACGTAACTCATTTGGAAACTGATCTTTCTAGAAGTGAAACAGTCGGTCCATCCTCCCCCTGCTCTCCTCTCCTCAGCCTCTCTTTGCTGCCTCATGTCCTCTCTGATGAGCTCCAGCAGCTCATCATCTCTTCTCCTCTTCCTCCCTGTCGTAGGTGGCTGAGCCGCTTCGTCATCGCTGTCGTTTTGGTCACCCACTGCTGTGCTTGGCCCTGGAGTGTCCTCAGGGAGAGAGGACATTAGGACAGGAGGCTTAGTGGAAGGCATCTGTCCTATCACCTCATCCATGAGGGCAAACCAGGGCCAAGCACAGCAGTGGGCTCCCACTGACCCCCTCTCCTGAGCCTGGATACTTGCAATCCTAAAGGCAGAGGAAATCAAAGATGACAGCAGGCAAATAAAAACACCACAACAACTCTTAGTAGTTGCACATTTATTAACTTGTGTTCTTAAGAATCATCTTCTTGATAACACACAGACGTACTTTGTATTCTTTAAAGTTATCTCATGTCTTCTGGCATGCAAGGGGGTGACTTTCCCCTGCAGGCCCATCTTCTCCAGAATTGTCCTGATCACACACAACACATAAGAGAAGAGAGGAAACCATGGCAACCATGTTAATCCCTAAACCCAGCAGAACACCAGAGGAACGCCGTGTGGACATCACAGGTTCTGCACAGCAGCGGTCCGTGAGTCGTTTGGTACCGGGCCACGAGAGTTGAGGCTCCGCTGTGAAATTTATGGTTTTCAGGGTTTGTATCGTTCCCTGGGTCTTTCCCTTGTTGTAGTTGTGTCTTATTTTGAAAGAAATATTTACACGTTACCATAGTGACCGGGGCGCATTAAGGGGCAGAGAGGAGGATGTTACTCTCAACGTTGGCGCATTTTCAGGAGGAAGCTGCTAATGAAGTTACACAATGACACAGTTAATTCAAGTTTATTATTATATTTACCAAAGACCCGTTTTTTCCTGGTCGTATCATTTATTTTGTTGTATTTACCCACAACACCTTAAAGGCCGCTCCCTGTCTGACATTAAAAAGGTTGGGGACTGCTGCTGTGCAGCATGAGGGTTAATAAAACCGCACTCATATGAATAAACTGTAAACGGATTCATTCTTGTACCTCCACGCTAGAGCAGGGCGATATGGCCAAAAATATTTATCACGATATATATTTGAAAATTTGCGATAACGATATAACCGACGATATAATTGATGCGAGACAAAATACAACTCCACAACATTACTAGCGCAAAAAGACAACCTTCCATTTATTTTCACTTAAACAAGAAGCTGGTTTTTATGTACATTAAAGCTTTATAAAAATGTAACAGTGCAAATGCAAATTCCTTGCTGAAAGTTTAACCAAAAGGCATTTCCAGTAGAAATGGGCTGACATATCCTGAGCATAACCATGTATAATATCCACTGAAGTTAAAAAGAGGTGCTTTGCAACATTAAACTGCAGTGTGCAGTACGTATTTTTCGGACCATAAGGTGCACGGGATTATAAGGCACATTAAGCGAAACAAAGCAGTCAGATAAATCAAACTTTATTAAACTCATTCTTCTTGCTTCCTCCACTTCTGTACCATTGATTCATTAATGTTGAATTCTCTGGCAGCTGCTCTATTCCCATGTTGTTGCAGTATATTAATGACTAACCTCGTATTGTGGATGGATTATCTCAGTTGTTCACCTGACTGAAGTTTGGTCCGTTTACAGCATCCTGCCATGTGATTGCATTTGTTTCTAACCATGAAGAACCTTCACGTTAACTTTTATAAGTGGAAAAGTGTTAGTGTTCGTCCTCCAGCTTCACTGTTTATGTTATGCTAACATAGCTGTGTCGCTAGCGGTCACGTAGCACATCATTATATACCAGCTAGCCCAACTTCAGTAACCCTACAAACGTCACTGCTGTTTAGTTTCCTGTCTTCATTTATGTTGGAAGTGATAGCAGAGCTGTACGTTTGAATGTTTCAGAAATCTCTCAGTCAGAACATGCAATATCATGCTTAGGTAACTAGCGAAACTAGCGAGCTAACTTCCGCTAGCTTCCTGCTAACTTCTAACTCCGTTAAATGTAATAACTTTTGTTTTCATGGATGCCTGGAAGTTAAACTTCATAGTTACACCTGGTAAAGCAGCAATGCTGATCGTTTTATTAAAGATGAAAGAATTTAGACAGTTTTTAACTCTCAGTGATGCTGCAGTGTTGTTTGACCTGAAGCATACGGAGTTTAGGACCCAGATTACTCCCAGATTTAAGAGCATCTTAGTCCGACAAATACGACAATAACAACGGCCGCTTGCATGTTCTGCAAAAAAATGTGCTTTGTTGTGTATCTGACGGACAAACACCAAACCAGTTCCACATCACTGAAGTTGCACCATTTTTACAAACCAATTCTGGTTCATCTGTTTCACTCAACAATCGGCCATGTGCGTATGAAAACAAAGGCACTGCGCATGCGCGTTTTACTCCCATTCTATCGCGATATTTCATTTTCCTATCGTTGCCTAACATTATACCGGTATTACCGTGAACGGTATAATATGGCCCAGCCCTACTCCACGCCACAGGGGCCCAATCCTGCACCCAGTGAAGAGGTGATCGTTTTCTCCTCATTTTAATAAAATGACTGTTTGGTCTTTGTTCCCCACAACATGTCACCATAAAGATTAATTTAAAAAATCAAAATTAGCTGTATGTAAGCAGCAATACATGAAAAACCGTGGGACCCACGGTACAAGCTGGTTTAGGCTTATTAAATTTAAAAAAAAAACATGTCTATGTGTAACAGGTGTATTAAAAAATAATTCATATTTCATCCTGCAGTGTTATTTTGCTTTGTCAGTATCGATTATGTATATGTGCTTATTTATATATGTTTATTTTCTGAATTTATATTTTGGGAGCTTTTATTTTGTTTGTGTGACCTTTGACTTCCCATGAAGTCACTTCCTGTGTGCTATTTTCCTCAGTTGCCTAGAGGCCCCGCTGAGGAGAGTTATGCAGAGTCCAGTGAAGTGAAGTCGCTGTACTGTTTTTATTTTAAACAGTTCTGGGAGAATAAATCTGCCCAGCTGGCAAAGTGAGAGCTGACTCCTCGGGTCACTCGCACAACGCAGAGAACTCACAGCAATCAGAGTTTAAGGCCAGACCGGCTACACGTGCAGATGCCCGAAGCTTAACAACACGACCGCTATAACAATTTAACTTTTGTACCACCAGATGTTCACATACTTACATTTGAAAGTGTTTTCCTCTCCCGCTCCGACCACCATCGTTATCAGAAAGTCTCCTGTACGGCCCGCAATGAATCCTGGTAGGACACGAAGGACACATCGGACCCATCCTTCAAATTTGGGGAAAAGTAGGACGCATTTGTCGCCACATTTTGAGCGCTCTTTGAATTCGGACAGCCTTCGTCACTTCACTGTGACATCATTTCCTCCAAACACGTCCTCGGGAGGATCCTTCCCCTGAATTCGGACACAGCTAAAGAGATGATCTGACATCGCCGTGTTGGTGTTGATCCTGGAACAACATTTACTATGTTGATCTGTAGTGATGGGCAGATGAAGCTTCATGAAGCACTGAAGCTTTTCATCCAATTGGTTCACCCCAGCACAAAGCTTCTTGAAGCTTCATTTGCTCTAGCAGGACACCTACTGGACATAAAAATATTAGTTGGCATGAATTTGAAGAGTGTGGCCTTTTGCACACAGCCTGTAAATGTCAACAACAAAAGGAGTGTGTAAAACATGTATATTGTAGTGATGGCAGTATACTGTGTATATTTATACTGGCAGTATGGAAAATGATTATTTGGAAATGCTTAAAATGGAAATGATCATTTACTGTGAGGTGAGGTGTGGTTGGGGTGTGGACAGTAGTTGTGCTTTTGTAACGTTGAGGTATGGACAGCTACACACTGAGGCCTCAGTCCTGCCTGTTCACATTTTATTCTGTAAAAACTAAATTTTCACTGCTTTTACGACCTTTTCAGTGGGGAGAACATAGCTAGGATTTAATGATTTAACAAATCTTTAGTAACATTACTGCATGCTATATTATCATTGCATTTGATGGCTCACCTGGTCTTGCTCCACAATCGGTGTTCCCCTTACTCTCATGCAAAGCTCTGTAGTGCCTAAGCATGGATGAGGTGTTGTTGTTATAGCCCAGCTCCCTGGCACATAGCAAACACTTCACCTTGTACACAACGACAGCTTAACATAAATTGTATTGCACCATCAGTATTATGAAAATACATCTTCTGTAGAAATTTACATACTTTGTTGGGAGGAATAAAATCAAAATGTTCCCACACAGGGGAGGACATCCTCAGTGGCAGAGCAGGTCAGCCACTAATCAGAAGGTCGGTGGTTCGATCCCAGGCTGCCTCCTGGCTGCATGCCAAATATCCTTGGGCAAGATACTAACCCTGTGTTTGCCTACTGGTGGTGGTCAGAGGGCCCGGTGGCGCCTGTGTCCGGCAGCCTCGCCTCTGTCAGTGCGCCCCAGGGCAGCTGTGGCTACAATGTAGCTTGCTATCGCCAGTGTGTGAATGTGTGAATGACTGAATGTAGTGTAAAGCGCTTTGGGGTCCTTAGGGACTAGAAAAGCGCTATACAAATGCAGGCCATTTACCATTCATGAACCAGTCACGTGGTACAGCCGGGCAGCGAGGCTGCGGACGTCATCATTTTCAGCTCCTCCCATAAATGAAACAAGCCTCGATACGCGCATCGCGGAAACGCCCCCTCCAGTACTCGACACAAGCTTCGAAGCCTCGATACAGAACGTCACATCACTATTGATCTGGGAACAACACCAACATGACGATATCAGATCGTGTGCTAAAGACATGCTGTGGAAGAGAACCAGCGATCTGGAGACAGATCTTCATCATCACTCTGAGGACAGTCGTCTGTGAGAGTGCTGAGCTTCAGCTGAGCTTCAGGATCAGAGACCTGAGAGAGTATGATGTAAACATACGAGCCACCCCTCCCGATCTTTCTGGGAGAATCCCAAACTTCAGTGCCCCTCCTGAAATTCTCCCGGAGCCACCATTCACCCAAATTTCCCCTGATTGTCCATCCAGACAACAAAAATGAAAAACCATATCCCAGAATTCATAGCGCAGCCCAGCCAATTCCAGTCAGTGTTGCCAACTTAGCGACTTTGTCGCTATATTTAGCGCGTTTTCAGACCCCTTAGCGACTTTTTTTATAAAAAGCAACTAGCGATAAATCTGGCGGCTTTTTCTGGTGTTATTGGAGACTTATTTATGACGACTTTTTGACGTGAAAGGGCGTGTCACTCTTACTCTCAGCAAGCAGCGGTGCTGCCGTGGGCACCTCACCTGTGCTAAAGCGCTCACGGGCGGAGGATAGTCCTCCCCCGCTGCTATCAGGGCAGGAGACGTTCACACCTGTGCGTCCGAACTGCAAATGAATCGCGCATGAGCGAAGCCGCTGCTCCGCACTGACTGTAACGCAGTCAGTTCTTCTTTTACTGTTGTGCTGTTTTGTGGATCACAAGGTTTAAAACTACTTATAAACACACACACAAAGTAACTCCACCAGAGCGCCTATTTCAGGTCACTTTTGCCGGTCCAAGCCCGGGTAAAGGAGCAGGGTTGGAACTGTGACATTAAAAAACAATAATTGCTAAAAGAATAGAATAGCCTTTATTGTCATTGTACAGAGTACAACGAAATTGGAGTGCCACTCCCTTGGTGCAAGATTCAATAATAAATATAAATGTAAAATATAAAAAGTACAAAAAAACAATCGTAAGTACTCAAACAATAGTATGTACAATATATACAGGATAGCAGCATTAATATAATGACAGTGACGGTATGGAATAGGTTCAATTGTTTTTGTGCTTATTTACTACGGTGATAGCTCTGGGAAAGAAGCTATCCCTGAATCTGTTTGTCCTGGTTTTATGTGACCTGTACCGTCGGCCTGACGGTAATAGTTCAAACAGTTGGTTGCTGGGGTGAGAGTGGTCCTTGATGATATTGCCAGCTCTGCTGAGGTACCGAGAGTTTGCAGTGACCTCCAGGCTGGGCAGAGAGCAGCCAGTGATCTTCTGGGCTGTGTTGATGACCCTCTGCAGTACTTTCCTGTCTGCAGCTGAGCACCCTGCATACCATGTTGTTATGCCGTACGTTAGGATGCTCTCTATGGTGGCTCTGTAAAATGTCACCAGCAGCCTCTCCTCCAGGTTGTTCCTCCTGAGCACTCTCAGAAAGTGGAGACGCTGCTGGGCCTTTTTAACCACCGCTGTAGTATTTGCAGTCCAGGAGAGGTCATCAGATATCTGCACGCCCAGAAACCTCATGGAGTGTACCCTCTCCACACAGCTCCCGTGGATGTAGAGTGGGACCGGGTCTGCTCTGCCCTTCCTGAAGTCCAAGATAAGTTCTTTAGTTTTCGTGGTGTTCAGTTGGAGGTTGTTAACTGAACACCACTCAGTCAGTCTGTTGACCTCATCTCTGTAGTCCGACTCATCCCCCCTTGAGATGAGTCCAACCACTGTGGTGTCATCCGCGAACTTTATGATGGTGTTTGAGAGATGGGTAGGGGAGCAGTCGGATGTGTAGAGCGTAAACAGGACGGGACTCAAAACACATCCTTGTGGAGACCCGGTGCTGAGTGTGATGGTGCTGGACCGGTGGGGGCCGAGTCTGACAGACTGTGGTCTATTTGTCAGGAAGTCCTTGATCCAGAGGCAGATGGGGGTGGAGAGTCCCAGGTGAGACAGTTTCTGGACCAGGATCTCCGGGATGATATGATTGAATGCTGAGCTGAAGTCCAGAAAGAGCATTCTCACATAGCTTCCTCGGTGCTCCAGGTGACTCAGCGCAGTGTGGAGTGCTATGGTGATAGCGTCCTCAGTGGAACGATTTGTCCTGTAGGCAAATTGGTGGGGGTCCAGAGTGGGAGGCAGACCGGCCCTGATGTGCTGACAGACCAGTCTCTCAAAGCACTTCATCACTACAGGCGTAAGTGCAACAGGCCTGTAGTCATTTGGGCTGGCCACAGCTGTCTTCTTGGCGATGGGGATGATGGTGGAGGTTTTGAGGCAGGGCGGGACGGTGTTTGATGACAAGGAAAGGTTGAAGATTTTAGTGAAGACTCCGGTCAGTTCGTCAGCACATGCTCTGAGAACCTTTCCATGTATTCCATCAGGACCTGCCGCCTTCCTGGGATTCACTGACCTTAGAACACACCTCACTTGATGCTCCCTGAGTGTTAGTGTGCCAGTGCTGGGGGCGGGTGGAGGTGGTGTGGCAGCTGAGGGCTTGGTCGTCTCAAAGCGGGCGAAGAAACGGTTTAGATCCTCAGCCAGTGAGGCATCAGTCCTAGATGTCGCCTGGTTATTGCTTCTGTAGTTGGTAATGTGATTGATCCCCTGCCACATTTTTCTGGGGTCGTTGTCAGCAAAGTGATCTTCAATCCTCCTCCTATAGGCAGCCTTAGCTTTCCTGATGCCTCCACTCAGGTCTGCCCTGGAAATTAAAGAAAGAATTAAAGAATTAAAGAAATTTAATTTGTAGTTCTAAATAAACTCTAAATGCATTTAGGACGTTTTTTACTCACTTTATGTCTCTTCCACGATGTTATTTCTCTCTCCAACAGCGTAGGTTACAATTACATTAGCATGACCAATTATGCAAATTAGGTGATGACGTCATTTAGCGACTTCTAGCGACTTTTAGGACAACCAATAGCGATTGTCCTTACTGAGGAGTTGGCAACACTGATTCCAGTTCCCAACAATGGCTACTACTACTGCAGCTACTTAGCTTTAATATTACTCTTATTACTCCTTCTGGGTCGAAAATAAACTTTTAACATATTTTCAGGCGAGAATGTAGCTGTGTGAACTTCAAATACCTGAGCCGGTGAGAACTGCGGACTCCCGGCACATCGTTTTCAAACCCCGCGATCTTAAACATGATATATAATGTAATTGTTGGGCTTTTTTCAGTGTTTTGTTTGTTCGTGAGTAAATCGTTTGGCTGAGATTAAAGTTATTAGATTAGATTAAACTTTATTAATGTGGTTTTCACACAGCTGAATAAACGTCAAACAGAAAACTGATTAAACAGAAGTGATTTGGTCGAGCGTTTACGCGTCCGGTTATATTTAGATAGCAGGGAGCAGAGGAGAGAGTGGTGACGTAGCTCTGAGGGCTAGACCGTCACAGTCGCTCACTTCCAGCCTACCCGGCTTTCGGAGGACCCGGCCCACTTAGACCACGAAGGTGGGTGCAGCCCGTTTGGACAGCCCCGGCTGGGGGACAGTAATCACGGTCACATTTAACTTACTTTAAATAGATCATTTTAAACAAATAAACACTGTAAAATTGTGTGTGTGTGTGATGGTGGCATGAATTGTGTCATGACATTAACCTGCTGTGATTTGACCCATTTCCACTCGCTAACAGACACACACCTTGTTCCCATAGCGACAAAGTGAAATAAATGAGGACAGTGGGTCAGCTCACTGACACACACACACACACACACACACACCTGCACATAGAGGGCCTGCACTGTGTGAATCACTGTGACTCAGAGCCTGAGCTGCAAACGTGTTTCCTGAGTGGGTCCTTTGAGACTCGTCTGTTTACAGTAAACCTCCTGAAGCAGTTAAAGGAACACGCTCGTCCTGATTGGCCGATCAGACGGCAGCTCAGAGGGCGAGGGCTTAACGAGCAGCTGATTGATCGTTAAATTAAAGCTGAATCAAAGTTTGAGATAAACTTGAAATAAAGTCTGAAGTTCTCAGAATAAATCAGGTCATAAAAAAGTTCAATTAAACACAAAGTTCCTCTTTGATGTCCACACAACCATTTCCTGTCAGAGCTGCGGGTGGGCGGAGCTGCTAGGCCTCATTAGCACATTAGCACCTGGAGAAGCACGCACATCCATATTCATGAGTCCAGGAGTCCATCACACTCTCAGGGTAATTAGCTGCTCTCGTTAGCCTCTCTGATGCTAATCTGGGGACGAACTGTCCAAACAAACAACAACAAAGAGTTTGATCTCTTAACGAGCTGCTGCGCATAACGAGCTTAACGAGTCCTGTAAAGATGAGGAACGCTTAATGAGCTCAACAAAGAAACAAGCTGCTATCACACACAGCTCAGAGCAGGTCTGACGACTAGTGGTGGGCGGATCGATCCAAATATCGATAGTATCGATCCCAAGTCGGGATCGGATCGATACTAGCCTGGTTAGATCGATTCTTTACTTTGAGTTCTGCTTGTTTGCTGTGCTTTCGGCAAAAACGAAACAGCCAGGCTGGACTCGCCGCTCCTGTGTGCAGGAACACTTTGCTCCCCCCTCTTATGTTTCGTGTGTTGCGCTGACACGTCACGTGACTTAGACACTTTGGGGGTTATTAAGTTGTTTACATATTAATTATATATTTTGTTTTTGTTGTTGAGAATTTTAATTGTAATTTGTGTGTTATAGTTCATCAACAGTATTTGTTTTAATTTGTTTACTGGTTTGCGGCAGACCCGACGGCATTTTCATACTTCGCCGCATCATTTATTCTTAAAATAATCACACGGTTGCTGTAACAGTACATTCAACGGCTGCAGCTCTCCCGCTGGCAGCCGCACACATCACCACCACCAAACCTGCAGCGGCATCGCAGAACACGCCCTGCCACATACCCCCATCGCCCGCTTCACCCCACCCGCGAGCTGGCGAGGGAATCGGCCCGGACCATCGGCGCCCCCATGCGACAGGGAAGTGTCCACTCTGGCGGTCGCCCGCACCTCCAGCGGAAGCCCGGGAGCTGGCCTGATGGCCACCCATATGGCAAGCAGCGGCGGTGCAGCAGGAGTGGAAGTGAGCCGGGGCTCAGAGGCAGCTGGGCAGACGGCCGGCACGCAGGCTGCATGGCGTGGCAGGACGCCCACGCACCTCGACCTCCGTCTCCAGCTTTGCAGGGCCCGCTGGCACGCCAGCCTCCGGCTCACCCCGAGCCGCGCGCTGTCCACCCTTACAGTGATCACCCGGTTGCTGTAACAGTAGCCTACATTCAACGGCTGCAGCCCTCCTGCTGCCAACTGTACACATCAACACCAAAAACAACAACAGCACAAGCAGCGCACAGGTTTTAAGCCGGCGAGGCATGATTGTAGATGCAGTGAAGGTGAGTCCATCTCATCTGCAGCAGCATCGCAGTACACGGCCGCCAGAATAATAAAGCATTTTTTATTTAATTATAAATAAATTATTTCTCCTAATTATGTCCTGGGTTTTAAGTAATTAATAATACAAAAGGAAAAATCACAAAAAACACTTAAGGTCATGAAAATTAATTGCGATCTAGCAATTCAATGAGGCATCCACCCTATTTATTGAAAAGTATCGGTATCGGCGATACTGGCCCGTATTTACTTGGTATCGGATCGATACCAAAATATGCAGTATGGCACACCACTACTGACGACCTCGCTAACCAGTTCCTGTGGATCTGTGATGTGACCTCTGACACTCAGCAGATGTGCGCGTAAACGTCTGCTGCTCGTCCAGACTCGAGTACTCGCTGTCCAACATCTACCACAGCCAATCAGTGTTTGTGATGTCATCATTCCAGTTTACTTACTTTAAATGAAAATTAGATTAGCTTCTTAGATTAGCACGTCTAGCGTTAGCACATTTTGTGAGTCTGCCAGCTGTGAGCTCAGAGGACAGATGTGATTTCTATTCTCTGATTGGCTAAAAACAGGTGAAGCTAAAACAGTGATGAGTAACAATAACCAGCTTTAAGGACTGTAAGCTTTCTGTGTGACGGCCAGCAGGGGGCGACGCCACTGAGCTTCGTCACTGTAAATATTGTTCATCCATAAGAGCTGACTGGTTAAGAGGTTGTGACTGATGAATTGGTAGCCAATGCGAGAGCAGAGTGAAGTTTACTCTGAGCGGCCATCTTTGTCACTCATGTGGGCGTCTATTTTATTCTATTTTACTTTAGGCCAGATCTCGAATATCGTAATCTTCCCGTTCACAGACATCCGTGATACAAACTCAGGTTGTGAGGTCACGACGTCACACGTGTTAAAAATGATACTAATCAGTCTGTTCCTGGCCCCGCCCACTGCAGCTCCATGGATACAGCTGATCAGCACACATCCTCCTGATTGGCCGTCTTTATAGAGAAACCGCAATCACAGCAGATGTTTGGATGTTTTTATTCTCACAAAACAAACTGATCAATAAGAACAGCTAATCAATAACAATACACACTTATCGGGGTCAGTGACCTCTGACCTCACAGCATCTCTGTACAGTTACATGTTTCTAAACTAACATGAAGCCGATCGATACACGATCGATTTAGCTGCTGGGTCTGCGGGGCGTCTTCAGTATTTTGGTCTCTTCACGTCGACCCTGAAAAAAATAAGTCTTCCATCATTTATGATGTCATACATAAGGTCACTGCTGCCTGATTGGCTGACAAAGTGATAAACGAGGAGCTGAGAACAAACAGGAAGTAGTTACCCGTCAGCCTCCATCTTCTTCCTCTTCTCGATGATCTGAAACAAAAACAGCTGCTTCAGCGTCGTGTTTGATTGGTTTACAGCGTGTGTGTGTGTCTGTGTTCACTCTGCCTGTGTGTGTGTGTCTGTCTCACACGATCTGATATCGTCGTGTTGGTGTTGTTCCAGGATCAACATTGCAAGTGACCAATCAGAATGTTGTGATGTCATACTTTTGGGACTTCGGGAAAAGCCGCTGTGAAACAAAAAACTGTACTTAAGCTGCGAGAAACCGCCTCTGTCCGCCGATCAACGGACCCTGACCCTTTAATAAACGCTGAGCAGAACTGATATTGTCCTTGCAACATTGGAATTTCATAAATGCACGAATGTCTCGGCGTGCCAAAGAATAACGTCACAACAATGTGATTGGTCACTTGCAATGTTGAACCTGGAACAACACCAACACGAGGATATCAGATCATCCGTCTCTCACCGCGCTGATCTTCTTCCACTGGCGGTCGAGCTCTGCCTTCTCATTGGTCTCTTTGAAACGTCGTGTCTTCCTGCCTTCAGACATCTTGATGCCGTACTGGAAGGCAGCCCTGTAGACACACACACACACACAGAGTGAATACACACACACAGACACACACACAGGCTGCCTGTCAGTCAGAGCGGAGGGACACAGTAGCACGCACTTGGGCAGCGCCTCCTTGTTGTTCATGTAATCCGAGTACTCCTCCTGAGTGTCGAAGTCCCAGCGGCCCAGAGGACCCTTCTTATTGCCCTGGAACACACACAGAAAAGCATCATGTTGCTGTGTGAGGATGAGCTGCAGTGCATGCTGGGAGTCAGAGTTACCTGGTCCATCTTACTGTAGTCCACCTCTTCATCACTGTCCACGGCCAGGTCGTCCATCCTACACACACAGATGTAGTCACACACACCTGAAGGTTAACGCACCGTGTGTCTGTGTGTGTCTGTGCGTGCGTCTGTGTGCGTGTCTGTGTGTGTGTGTCTTACGTAGCAGGGTAACACTCTGCGTATGAGTTTGATCCTCCAAAAAAATCTCCCAGCTGCTCCTTACTGGAGTCTCTCCTCTGAGAGCCAGTACACACCAGCTAAGGACAAGTACTGCAGTAACACCACACACACACACACACACACACACACACACGCAGTACTGGTGTCGGTACCCTGTATCACTGTACCACATACATACATGTATCTATATTGTGTATTTTCTTGTGTGTAGTACTACAGTTGTTCAGTACGCTCACGCGTTACCACTCCCGCTCAGGCGTTACTACTCCCGCTCACGCGTTACTACTCCCGCTCACGCGTTACCACTCCCGCTCACGCGTTACCACTCCCGCTCAGGCCGTACTACTCCCGCTCACGCGTTACTACTCCCGCTCACGCCGTACTACTCCCGCTCAGGCCGTACTACTCCCGCTCAGGCCGTACTACTCCCGCTCACGCGTTACTACTCCAGCTCACGCGTTACTACTCCCGCTCACGCGTTACTACTCCCGCTCACGCGTTACTACTCCCGCTCACGCGTTACTACTCCCGCTCACGCGTTACTACTCCCGCTCACGCGTTACTACTCCAGCTCACGCGTTACTACTCCAGCTCACGCGTTACTACTCCCGCTCACGCGTTACTACTCCAGCTCACGCGTTACTACTCCCGCTCCATCCCAGCAGCTGTGACATCACCGGAACACCTGAACCCCATACAGGTGAGCGAGAACATCACCTGTAACACAACATGAGCACAGACTTTACCTGCGCACAGGTAAACCAGCTCAGACAGAAGCTGGTGTGGTACAGTAAGCCCCACCCACTCATACAACAGTCCAATCAAAAACAAGGATATGGCTCCTGGCTCTGCCATTGGCTGCCCGCTGCTCCTGCAAACTTCTCATTGATCATCTTGATCTGGTCTCTGACTGATCCTGGACCTGCCACAGACGCAGCATCCATCAGTTATCGATCAGCTGTCATTGGTCAGAACGATCGTGTGAGTCACAGTGAGGAGCTTACCTGTGTCCACCTCCATCACCTGCAGAGACACACACACAGTTAGAACCACACGGGTAAACCAGGCACAAACAAACCCCACCCCCCAACATCACCTGGTGCTCGTCGCCTCGCGGTTTCTCAAAGTAGGCGTGTCTGCGGCTCTTGGTGTCGTCGTCACGGTCACGCTCCCGGTCTCTGTCCCGGTGACGCTCTTTCTCTTTGGTGGGTTTGGTGGACGGTATATAGTCCCCGATGTCCTCAAAGATACTGAAACACACACACACATTATAAACACACACACACACAATAAACACACACACTCGTGATGAGGCGATGTGGGGTGAACTGACCTGAGATCAGCCTCTGGAGCTCTCTTATCGTCCAGTTTACCTGAAACACAAACAGGTGAGTGCTTGACTAAGAAAAATGGTCTGTATTTATATATTTATATATATTACTCGTCCCTAAGGACCCCAAAGCGCTTCACACATCCAGTCATCCACACATTCACACACTGGTGATGGCAGCTACATTGTAGCCACCCTGGGGCGCACTGACAGAGGCGAGGCTGCCGGACACTGGCGCCACCGGGCCCTCTGGCACACCTGCAGAGCGTCAGGAGAACATCCAGCAGCTGTGCAGACTCACCTTTGTCCTTCTTCTTGATCTTCTTGTGGCGGGTTCCCTGCCTGAGGTAGGACAGGATCTGAGTCAGCTTGGAGATCACGATGTCATTGGTGGTCAGGGTGGTCTGAGCCTGAGAGACAGAACGTGAGAGAACGTGAGGGAACGATCTCAGGGCTCTGCGATATTGAAATCATTCAGCTGGAGAACTCGGATGTTTTGGCGTGGCGATGACGCGGCGAGGACTCTGCCTCACCTCCATGCTGGGACAGTCCGCCTTGCTGCGGATCAGCGTGGTGGGGATGTCGGTGTCGGTGAACTCGTCGTCCAGGTCGACCACGTACGCCATCCTGCCGGGCAGGAAGAGCTCGTTCCTCTCGGTCACGCCGGACCTGAACACCACGCGGTAGATGTTCCTGCCTGAGCGAACACGGAGACACCGGGAACGCCGGGTTCAATGTTCACGTTCATATGATTTCTCCACCAAAATATTCACGTTGTTCTAAAAAGATTCCGTTTGATCCGAAGACGATCCTCCTTTATTCCTGAACGCTCCAGACTCACAACAGTCACACCTCCCCTCCCTCACCTCCTCCTCCCTCACCTCCTCCTCCCACATCCACACCTTCCTCCAGAAAACATGACTCACCCAGACGAGTCTTAAACTCCATCTTCTCCTCGGGCTCCACGTCCTTCCTGACAGACAGGGGAGGGGTCAAAGGTCACACGGAGACAGGCAAGAGATCAAAGGTCATATAGAGATAGATTAGGGGTCAAAGGTCACAGATGGGTACGGGGGTCAAAGGTCACACAGACTGATAGGTGCGGGAGTCAAAGGTCACACAGAGACAGGCAAGGGATCAAAGGTCACAGGGACAGACAGATTAGAGGTCAAAGGTCAAACAGAGATAGATTAGGGGTCAAAGGTCACACAGATGGGTGAGGGGGTCAAAGGTCACACAGATGGGTGAGGGGGTCAAAGGTCACACAGATGGGTGAGGGGGTCAAAGGCCACACAGACTGATAGGTGCGGGAGTCAAAGGTCACACAGAGACAGGCAAGGGATCAAAGGTCACAGGGACAGACAGATTAGAGGTCAAAGGTCAAACAGAGATAGATTAGGGGTCAAAGGTCACACAGATGGGTGAGGGGGTCAAAGGTCACACAGATGGGTGAGGGGGTCAAAGGCCACACAGAAAGATGAGGGTCAAAGGTCACACAGACAGACAGGTGAGGGGTCAAAGGTCACAGAGGCAGGTGAGGTTCTGATCACAGAGCTGCAGCTCTGCTCCATGGTTCCTTACTTGGCTTCTTTCTGGACCTTCTCCATCATGTCTTCTTCTTCCTTCTCCTTGCTGGTGATCTCAGCTCTCACCTGTAACACACACACACAGGTAAACAGCTGAGCAGGTAACACACCCGCACAGGTTATCCCGACGACCGCGACCTCTGACCTTCTGCAGCAGGGCGAAGTCCAGACCTTTCACCAAATGAGTGTGCTCCATGTCACCTCCCAAGAACTTGGACTCCTGGATCAACTGACGCCGCTTCTCTGCTGCCGACTTATCGCTGACATGCACACACAGACAGACACGCACACACACAGACAGACAGACACACACAGACAGACACACGCACACACACAGACAGACACACACACAGACACACGCACACACAGACACACGCACACACACACAGACAGACGCACACACACACAGACACACACACACAGACAGACACACACACACAGACAGACAGACACACACACAGACAGACGCACACACACACACAGACAGACACACACACAGACACACGCACACACACAGACACGCACACAGACAGACACACACACAGACAGACGCACACACAGACACGCGCACACACAGACACGCGCACACACAGACACGCGCACACACAGACACACACAGACAGACACACACACAGACACACGCACACATAGACACACACACACACACACACACACGGGTGAATGATGAGAGTTTAGTTAGAATGATAATGACCCGTTCCTCTCGGCGCGGCCATGTTGGGGTCATCGATGGCTGGTACTCACGCCTCGGCGGTCGGCCCGACAGCTCGGTAGTTTGCCGTAGTGCTGATGAGTTCTGTCTCCTCGTAGTCCTTGTTGACGCCATCTCGCCGCTCTCTCGCTCGGTCTCGGTACTTCTCGGCGAGCTCGCGCTCACGCTCCATCTCCTGCTGACGCAGTTTCGCATAGTAACTGCAACCAAACCACAGCTGATCAATAATCAATAACATGCATTTGAGGGTCAGAGCGGCGCCGTCTGAGACCCTGAGTGCTGTGGACTGCTGTATGTGTCGACATATTTAACGCTCTCGTGCACATCACAGGTGAAAACGTCTGTCCAGGCTTTTTATTATTAATAATAAAAACTGTTAAATGTCGTGAACATTCATTCCTTTCCTTCCAGAATATTCCCGTGTTTCCACAATCCCGTCATAATCCCGGCTAATGTTAACAGTCCTGTGATGCGCCCAGCTGCCATCTTTCACTCAGCGAGCTATCAGCTCTGTGGAGGCCAGGTGACCTTTGACCTGCAGTTTTCTGATGTAACAAACGTCCAATCGGCACCCACCTCTTCTTCTTTCTCCTCCTCGCTGCGGGGTCCTCATCCTCGTTGTAGTCCCTCGGCATTCTGGGAAATTAAAAACACAGACGTGTCAGCTGTGCTGCGAGTAAACACCCGTCTGCTCTCTCCGTGACATCACTCACTCATGATGTCTGGACTTGGAGGGCGGGGCCGAGGAGGGCGTTGCCCGCGGCGTCATCAGCAGCTTCCTGAAGTCATCATTGGTAAGTTTGGACCTGAGGACAGATGGAAACACACACATTAAAACAAAGAAATACACAGTAACACAGCAGTAGCAGCGAGGAGTGTGTATCAGTGTGTGTGTGACTCACTGAGCTGCAGCTCGGTGGTCGTCCATGTCGTGGCCCTCAGGAGCCAGAGGGTTGGAGTACGTCTCAGCTGAAAGACAGGCAGATGTTAGAGCACAGGCAATGTTAGAGCACAGGCAGATGTTAGAGCACAGGCAGATGTTAGAGCACAGGCAGATGTTAGAGCACAGGCAGATGTTAGAGCACAGGCAGACAGCAGGGCCGCCTCGTTTAAAAGGACACAGTGGGAGCTGCTCTGCTCTTTATATGTTCCCTGTTTTACACTGAAACAAATAACTGCAGATTTCATGGAAACTATTTGATTTCGACGTAAACCGGCTTGGCCCATGTGTAGAGGGACTCCTTCCCCGTGCTACAGTTTTACTAACAACCTCTCAACAGACGGAGCAAGGCCGCTTTAAAGCGGCAGAAGTGTGAGCGGAGTCTGGTGTGGCGCAGTGAGAGGAGAAGCTTGGCTAATAGCTGCTGTCAGAGGCTTTTTCTGTTCAACTGTTCGGTCCAGTTCAGCACTCATGCTCCCAAAGCCGTGTTTATTTCAATAATGTATCGAATAATTGCTGTTTTTATTGCATCTGTTTTTAAGTAAACAAACAGCTAACGGCTAACAGCCCGTAAAATGACTGTTAGCATGCTAACATGCGGAGCTAACGCTTACTTTCAGGCATCTCTGCGGGCAGCTGCTTCTCCTGCGGTCTGAATCTGGCACGGTCCGGTCACAGGGACAAACTAAGGCTCGGTGTTCGGGTTTCTCTGAGCTGCTGCGGGTCTCTTTGCTCCAGCCAAGCTCCGAGTTAGCTGTGAGGAGAGCTACCGTGCTGTGACGTCACGTCCGTTTTAGTTAGAGAAGAGACACAGCACCTCCTGCAGGAGGAGAGGAGACACCGCAGGACAGACAGCGGCGTCAATGAACACCGCGAGATAAAAAACACAACAAAATTGTACAAATCCGGTTAAAATGAGTTGAAAATAGGAAATAAATAAAAAAATAAAGTTATAATAAAATACAGGCCAAATACTGTCTGTGTTTAAAGATCATTTTCATGTAGTTTAAATAAGGAGTTCTTTGATTTGATGGAGGAAAGGTTTGTTCTGCGTCACTGAGGTTTTTATTCACAGCTCAACTTTGTTCCTCACACACTGAAACACCCGCAGCTCTCCTGCCCGGTCACGTGTTGTTTCTCTGGCTCACAGCGCCCCCCGCAGGTCAGCGGAGCCACAGCTGAAGGTTCTCCAGGACCAGCTGGTGCTCGCTGCTGCGCCACCTTCAGGACTCACACAGCTTCACTCAGAGCTCCTTCAACAAACTCCAAACTCCAGATAACCAGCAAAGTGTTTGTTTCACTGAGCCTGAACCATCTGAACCAGTCAGACCTAAACAAACCCTCTAATTCCAGTAAAACCACATAAACCTGCCAAGAGGCAATGAACTGCCCTCCAAGGTGCTCAGGAACTTTTACTCGTGCACCATAGAGAGCATCCTGACGGGAAACATCTTAACCTGGTTCGGGAACAGCACCATGCAGGACAGACGAGCTCTACAGAGGGTTGTGCGGTCAGCTGAGCGCACCATCCGCTCCGAGCTCCCTGACCTGCACTCAATCTACAGCAGGCGGTGCTGGACCAAGGCCAGGAAGATCGTGAAGGACCTCAGCCATCCCAACAACAGACTGTTCTCTCTGCTGAGGTCAGGAAAGCGATTCCGCTCCCTGAAGACCAACACAGAGAGACTGAGGAGGAGCTTCTTCCCGCAGGCGATACGGTCTCTCAATCACACCACCACACAGTCCTGACCCACACATATGGTTCTTACACACACACTGGACTTTCTGGACTTTGGTTTCACTTCATTACTTAAATCACGCTGCTGTTATTGTGTATATATTTATTTATATTTCTTCATACATTCTTATATAGTTCTATATTGTGTATTTTGTTGTACAGTTATTTTATTTTCAACTTTAATTTATATATTTTATCTTATTCTCCCAGTTAAATTTACCCTTCATTCTAATTTGTGTTGTACAGTTATTTCATTTTTAACCTTAATTTATATTTTATTCCTTCCTAGTTAAATTTACCCTTTTTAATTTTTCATATTTATTTCCTATCTTATTCATAGCCTTTTCCTTTTTTGTTTTCTTTAGGTCACGAGCAGTTGTCCAAGCATTTCACTGCATATCGTACTGTGTATGACTGTGTACGTGACAAATAAAATTTGAATTTGAAACTGAGTCTGTTCCTATTAAGAAACCTTAAAACCAGTTAAACTACGTGATCCTCCTAAAATATCAGTGAACTTCCTGTACATTTATACACTCAGAGTAAAAATATCTGAAATCCAGTTAAATGCTCCCAGGAAACTCGTTTTAAACCCACTAAGAGCAAATTAAACTTCTTATTGCTAATTTCAACATAAACAGCCTGTGAAATAATCTGACTTTAACTCGGGAAAAACTTTGGATGTGTCAATAAACTCCCAGTAAACCCACAGAAGCCCTGCTGATGGACCCAGTGACCTCACAGTAAACAGAGACCTTCACATGTTCACTTTATTCACATCAGCACATTTACAGAAACAAAAACAGGTGAGTGAATGGACTGAACCACTGCGGGCTCAGACGGGGGTCAGGGCTTGGACTGAGCCAGAGTCTGCAGAGCTTTGGCCACCTGATCAGCTGACATGTTCTCCACGGAGACGCTCGTCTCTTTCCCAAAATCTGAACAGAGACAGGGATCAATAACAGGTCAATACACAGGTGACGCATCTGAGTGTCCCGTGATGCGGAGCGTGAGGGGGCTCACCGTATCGGGCCCAGAGCCGGGCCTGGACTCCAGAACACTCCCGGATCAGGATGGGGAATTCCGGGTTGGACCTCTTCAGGGTCACGTAGTTCTGCTCCACAAACTCTCTGAAACACAGGGGGGAGGGGGGAAGGTCAGCTGACCTGTGACCTCACAGCAGGAGCCTCACCTGTCTGAGTTTCACCTGAACAACTGTTTATTAATCCCACATGAAGTGATGATGTCACAGAGACATAAACAGTGACAGCATAGATGACACTAATCAACGTACGCCGAGGCGTCCGCTCATCAGACGGCGTCCTCTGCAGGACGTTCAGTCAGAGGGACCCTGAACCTGCAGGTGAACTACAACAAAATGAAAAATAAAGCATGGCCGCTGTTTATTCATCTGCTCATCATTATTCTGTTACTAATGAACGGATTGATCCATAAATCAATACTCTGTCACGTGTCAGTGTTTCCCTCACATGACCAGATTACCAACAGTCTGCGTGCTCTTATTTTGAAGGGTCAGTCCCTGCTAATGGGCAGCGAGGAGCTGAAGGAGCTCCTTAATCTGACCTCCAGCTCCTCGTCTCCTCCATAACCTGACTCCTGCTGCAGGTCAGCTCTCTCTCCTCAGCTAATCACAGCGTGACGATGATGAAATCTCCTTCACCTTCATCTGTCTGTGGTCCCGTGGGTTCACACGGGTCACAGCCGTGAGTCATACTGTGATCATGGATCCCGAGTGGCCGGCTCAGGTGTGTGTGTGTGTCACTGCGCAGACTCAGAGGTCTCCACCATGAACAAACATCTGGAACATAAACTACATAAGACTCACAGCTGAACATCTGCAGGAGCCAGGGCTTCTGTCCAGATGTGAGTCAAACCTCTACCTCCGTGTGTTTCCTTTAGCAGCGTTGTTGTTTACTGAGCTGCTGCTCTCATCTCTCTTTATGAGTCTTCACGTGCTCAGACACATTTATCCTGACAGCACTCACAGGGGTCAAACCTGCAAACCTCTCACTGTAAACCCGAGTCCGCGACGCTGTTAGCCGCTAGCTGTTAGCCGCTAGCTGTCCTTCGCTAATGACCGCTCTGTAAAACCATCACCGGCTCTTCTCGCCTCAGCAGCCCGGCTCTGAGCTCACCTGGCCCCCTTACTGGCCGCGGAGGTCTGGCAGAGATGCAGGCGGATCTCTCGGAGGTTTTTACCCAAAGTGGAGCCCAGACTCCTCACCACGGCGGCCGCCATCTTAGCTTCCTGTCAAGGACGAAGTGTGTCACTGCAGCCCCGAGTTTATCCTGACAGGAGCAACGTTCAACCCCGAGTTTATCCTGACAGGAGCAACGTTCAACCCCGAGTTTATCCTGACAGGAGCAACGTTCAACCCCGAGTTTATCCTGACAGGAGCAACGTTCAACCCCGAGTTTATCCTGAGAGGAGCAACATTCAACCCTGAGTTTATCCTGACAGGAGCAACATTCAACCCTGAATTTATCCTGACAGGCGCAACATTCAACCCTGAATTTATCCTGACAGGAGCAACATTCAACCCTGAATTTATCCTGACAGGAGCAACATTCAACCCCGAGTTTATCCTGACAGGAGCAACATTCAACCCCGAGTTTATCCTGACAGGATCAACAATCAACCCTGAGTTTATCCTGACAGGAGCAACATCCAACCCCGAGTTTATCCTGACAGGAGCAACATTCAACCCCGAGTTTATCCTGAAAGGAGCAACATTCAACCCTGAGTTTATCCTGAAAGGAGCAACATTCAACCCTGAGTTTATCCTGACAGGAGCAACATCCAACCCCGAGTTTATCCTGAAAGTAGCAACATTCAACACTGAGTTTATCCTGACAGGAGCAACATTCAACCCCGAGTTTATCCTGAAAGGAGCAACATTCAACCCTGAGTTTATCCTGACAGGAGCAACATTCAACCCTGAGTTTATCCTGACAGGCAGACACTGTTTTGAGTGGTTTCTCTGGTCGTTTATTACAAACAGTTAGCTCTTAAATAAATTCACAAAGTATCTCAAATCATATGTCAAATAACTCAATTATGTTTCACAAGATTTTACTATTTTAATGATCCATAATGGTGAAAAACACCTTTAAGCACAGATATATTTTATTTTAAATGAACCTGAGCTGCTGTTTCACTGCAGATTAAAGACTGACGACTGATGTCCACACATCAGTCAGCAGGTGTGTGATGTTGCTCTGGCCAGCAGGGGGGCGTTCCCCAGACCCCCTGTGAAGGACTCTGATCATCAATCAGTTATCAGTTACAAAGAGATCAGTTAGTAACATCAGCCGTGACATCAGCCGAGATGACTGTGTCTGACGGAGGATCGGATCAGGACAGGGTGGAGTTCCTGTCTGTGGTTGGGGATGCTCTGGTGGAGGTCTTCTCTCTGCAGAGCTGCCCAGTCTCAGCAGTCTGGGAACCACAGATTCATGTTGGGGATAAACTGGTGAACAGTGGACGGACACGTGACTGCTCTGGTTATGAACGTGACTGGTTCCAGAGTGATTTTTACATTCTGGTAGAAAGAGGAGGGATGTGAACATCTAACTTACTTTTTCTTTTCTGATCTGATAATTCATTTTTTCTGTTTCTGTGTTTCTTTTGTTATATTTGGGTTTGTGGGCTGTTTGTGTCTGACCATCTGTTCCCAGGCTGATGTTCTTCATCGTCCTGAAATGACTCACGCTGCTCTGAGAACACATTTACTCACAGTTTAGTCTCGGTGGACCCGCGAGCGGGTTTTTATGTTTTGATTGTTTTCTGGAGGAGACGGAGGGACAAACACAGAAAGTCGAACCATGTGTGACGTGTTTTCAAAGCAGTCAGCTTTTTCCACTGAGCGCTCCCAAACACGAAGCAATTCATCTGATCTGGATTCAGTTTGATGTCCCACAGACTGCAGCTGGAGGAGAGTTTACCGGCAGAAAAATATCTGCGACAGCCTGAAGACACGAGACACAAACAGAGATCTGATGCTGATCGTATCCAGCATGAAGTCGCACGCGTCCTACAGGACGATTAGCTTTAACCAGCACCGACATCACCGACAGCATCTCAAACACTGAACAGAACGGTTAGACTCCTGCACACAAAGTCATCTATGGTGCACCTCTGTGAAGGCCCCGTCAATGCTGAACCATATCTGCAGGTGCAGGAGCAACATCTGCTTCCATCCCCAAACAGCACTCCAGCAGCACGGCTCCAGACTGACCTGAGAACAGGCCACACCTTCACTGCAAGCATCTGCAGCCTCATGAAACCAAAATACAACAAAACAGATGCTGAGATCAACACCAAGGAAACATCAGGTTTCAGCTCAGAGGGGACAGCATGAGACGCTGTTTATCAAAATCAATAACACTGATCAGTTTGTTCCTGTGCTCTCGGTTTCTATTAAAGGATTCACTGCTTTTATTTTCATGGTAAAAACAGGGCTGGATTTTATTTTGACTTCACAAACAGAAATCATCAGTCGAGTTTCAGAGAAGACAAAAGCACAAAATGTTCCTGACACCAGAAAGCGTGAACGTGATCCAGATGTTCATGATTCAGAGGCACAGCAGCAGCTGGATGAGACTTTATTCAGAAACAGGATTATTGGTACAAACATCATGATGGTGAAACAGACCCGGGGCCTTCTGAGGATCGCGTCCACGCTCACGCCTCTCGTGGACGAAGGCCGCTCCGAGCACAGGTGGAGGTTGTTTCAGTCTGTTTCTCATTAGCGTTAGCAGGAAGTGCGACGTCGCACGTGTCGGGACGAGCAAATGGCCAGGGGAAATCTGCGCTCAGTGCTTCCTGTCAGTCCGGCTCGCTCTGATGCGGCTTTGCCGCCGCAGAAGGTCCTGCCGTCGTTTCTCGTTCAGGAGCTGCTGGATGCGTTTGTTATGCGTTCGCTCGTGGACCTGAGGCATCCGCGGCACAAAGTAATTCTGCTGTCCTCGGCTAACGTCGCTGTCAAGTCCGACGATCTGGTACTGGACCTCGTCCACCGAGTTGTTCTCTTTCTTTGATAGCGAGAAGAAGGACGATGAAGGTAGCTCCGGTTCAGCTTCGGTCAGGTTGACTTGACTTTGGAGGCTACGCCCTCCTGAGGATGTGGTGTCACCAGGATCAGGCGATGATGTGGTGGAGAACTCTGGGATGGCAGAAGTCCAAACCAGCGCCGGCGTTTGGTCTTCAGTGTCAACAGTCTCCATGGTAACAGCAGCAGGGGGCATTGTGGGAGAATTCTTCCTGAACACATGTGTTGGAGCAGTTTGTGTGGTAATAGTATTACTGTCAGTGGTGGTTGGAGTACCCGGAAGCTCATTCAGGCCGGAGGAATCCTCGTAGGAAGAGTACTCGCTGTACTCATCATAATCCACGTAGACAAAGTCACCGGTGCTCCGTCTGGTTGGGGGTGGAGTTACAGTGAAGCTGCGCGTCAGGGTGGTGGTGATGATGTCACGAAAGACATCACTGATGGCACGGCTGCTGTCGGACCAGGTGGAGGTGAGCGCTGACGTCATGATCTCTGTGGTCAACCTCCAAGAACTAAAAAGACAAAAACAGAGTTCAGGTCTATGGCCCCGCCCTAAACCCGCCCCTGCTTCCTGCTTTAAATGAACACTTCAGTGTAAAGCCAATCAGCAGTTTCACGGTCAGCTCACTCCTGCTCTACACTTTTATTTTCAGCTTTGTCGATGTATCACGCGTTTGTCTGACTGCAGGTTTTGCTCTGTTTGAGACTGGGACTCAGTTATATCTTTCTAAGACTCCTTTTGTTACCCGTCATGTCTGACCTGCTGTTCTCCGTCGGTGTGATGGTGCCACTGAAGTTGCTGGAGATTCTGGATTTCGTGGCATTGTTGAAGTTATCCTCACTACAGGACTTGCAGCACATCTGGCGGTATCCGATGATAGAGCAGTACCGACTCAGCACCTCCATTCGACAGAACGCCGAGCGGTCGCCGCGGCACGGCTGCCCTACAGACAGAACAGTAGGACGGTGTGAATCCTGACACGTAAGACCTCAGCTACAAGTTTAACTTCAGTGGTTTGATGGGTTAGTGTGATCCTCAGAGATGTGTTAAGACACAGCAGAAAGACACGAAGCAGAAACTGTGATAGGCTATAAACAGTAAAATAGCAAACAGGAGAAATGTAAACAAAAATAAGAGAAGGGGACTGAAAGTGCGAAAGAGCTTTGAAGTGGTGCAAAGAAAGGACTTGGACTGAACTGAATCTGTGAGTGTCCTGAGTGATGAGGGTTACTCATGGCTCACAATGGTGGGTGTGGGCAGGTAGTGTTTGTTAACAGTCTGACTGGTCCAGGTGAAGAAGCTGGTTGGGGCGATCGTGGCTCAAGAGTTGGGAGTTCGCCTTGTAATCGGAAGGTTGCCGGTTCGAGCCCCGGCTTGGACAGCCTCGGTCGTTGTGTCCTTGGGCAAGACACTTCACCCGTTGCCTACTGGTGGTGGTCAGAGGGCCCGGTGGCGCCAGTGTCCGGCAGCCTCGCCTCTGTCAGTGCGCCCCAGGGTGGCTGTGGCTATAATGTAGCTTGCCATCACCAGTGTGTGAATGTGTGTGTGGATGGGTGGATGACTGGATGTGTAAAGCGCTTTGGGACTAGTAAAGCTATACAGATACAGGCCATTTACCAGGCCATTTGAGTCTGGAGGTGTGCGACCTGACTGACCTGAGACACCGACCAGAGCATTGATTCTCAGCAAACAACAGGACAGAAACCCTCAGACTCAGACCACAACGTTCAGGAAGCAAGAGAAGAAGACGAGGACGTAAAGACAGACGGCAGACAGAGCAGGAGTCAGAGCGCTTTACTTGAAGAGATCTTTGGAGCCGGGAAGCTGGGGTTGGACCTGGACAGCCACTGAATGATGGCATTCTTCTGGTCACCTGCAGGGAGAGCAGCAGCACTGTAATTCCCAGCATCCATCCTTTTCCTCATTGCAACAAATGTACGGTACATGACTGGTCAGTGCCTACCACCGCAGGGCGGAGCCAGGCAGGTGCGTGTCGTGATTGGCCGAGGCTCGCTGCAGTTTCCAGCTGAACTCTCGGGATTGGAGCACGCGACCTGACGCTCCTGAGTCCCGTTCCCACACGAGACCGAACACTGCGTACACAGAGGGATCGATCAGACTGATCAGGTATTGATCTGTGGACATGTGCAACTCCTGATAAACGGATCTTCATACCGGAGTCCAGGGCCCGGCTCTCCACACAGCGGGGCAGGGGAAGCGGTTACAGGGTTGTTTAGTCTCTGGTCGGTCATCGCCGCAGAGCCTGCTATGCACAGAGTGCCGCTGCTGCCCCCTGGGGGAGTTCTGCAGGCAGCTCACCCAGCGACGCTGCCACCCAGTCTGACCGCAGGAGGAGCTGCAGTCCTCCCAGTCTCCGGTCACCCAGCTGAGGGGAAGACATGCATCAAAAGAAGAAAAATGACTGGGTGACTGTGGGTGTGTCACGTGACCTGTAGCATGTTACCGTGCCGGGCTGCAGGCCTCGGGGTTACAGCTGCGGCTGATGGCTCTCGGTTTGCTGATAGTGGAGCAGAACATCCTCTGAACCATTTTCCCATCAGCCTTCCTCCTGCAGCCGAACCTGGTGTACTGTTTTCCTGAAAACAAGGAAACATGACAGTCAGTGGTGGTCCTAGGCGAACTCTCCCCCCCACACACACACACACATGCATAAAACATATTAAAGATTGTACATTGACATAAAACTGATGTCAATGATACGGTTAGCGCCCAGTTAGCTCCTAGCATTTCTCAACAGCTCTGCCTCCTTTTCGACTACCGGGACATTTAAACAATGGATAATCCGTATACAAAGAAATTCATGCTTTTCTCCTCAACAGAGAGCGTCCCCCGATTGAGCAACAGCGCCGTAAAATAAGAAGAATGGCGCCGAATTACAGAGTTAATAATGCAGACTTTGTAATATCTCACGTGTAGATTCATCAGCCAGATGAAGTGTTTACTGACAACTGACAGTGATAGCGCACATCATCATCACTATTCCAACAATCCTCTCCTCACAGACGAGCATAAACACACTCGACTATCACTAAATCAGATTTAACACACGTTTGTAATGACGCTAATTCAGTTTACAATAGGGTTCATTTGCTCAGTCAGCAGGTGGCGGTATCCTCGTACACTGGGGAGTAAACTGCCATTAAACGAACAGAAGAAGAAGAAAACCCTGCACATGCGCGGTACGGATCGGGGAGTCCTGATCCGTATCTATCTTTTTAATTTTCGTTTTTGTCTACATTATATTGAAATGTTTCATTATTTAAGAGATACTTGTTATTCTTAACATCTTAACAGATACTCTGACCTGTAACTATCGTAAAACGCTTCGACCGGAAGTAGAAACCTTTGGCGCATGCGGAGTACGGATCAGGTTTCCGGTACGGATCGGGTAGTGACAGGGCCTGTGACATTCCCAGTATGTGCTGGCTGATGTCGGGGCAGCATGAGTACGAGCAATTTATTTATTTTTTGCCGATGCCCGTGATGCCGCCTCCCACCAAGATGCCGCCCCGAGCAACCGCCCATGTCGCCCGTATCAAAAACCGCTACTGATGACAGTTAACTGAAGTACGCCACAGCTGTTAGCTGTTAGCTGTAAGCTATTAGCTGTTAGCTGAGCTGTGTACCTCAGAGACAAGAGAGCCGATTCATGACACTGAGATATCTTAGGCTTGGCTCATACTGGCAGGAAGGCCTGGACCTACATCAGCAGTTGGTCCAGTTGAGAAGCCCATGTAGTTAAAACAATGGGAGGCACACACATTTCACCTCTGACGACAGACTCAGACCTTTGACCTTTAAAGGGGAATGCTGGGAAATCACACGGAGTACCATTTTTTCTGGTGTAGTCAGGAAGTCTGTAAAGCGTAACAGATATCTGGACTTCTTGGCTGTTAGTAAAATAAATCTTGTTCTTTGCTCACAGATTATAGATATGTAGAAACATGTTTATAGAGGAATACGCCTCAGTGAGCAGGAAAGAACTGAGCTCAAGGCCTAAAATCATTATTTATCCCTCTTTCTGCAAAAAAGTCCATGTATTCCCAAATTAAGACGACATAATAAGGCAGAACAGAAGAGCTGGGCTGACTCAGAGAAGGTGTAGAAGATGGATGATGGAGTATCGAGGAGTTGAAGTTCTAATGTTTGGAGATTCTCAGGTACCTCCTCCACAGGGTTTGGAGCAGTGCGACCACTTCTTCAGGGCCCACTCGTAGAAGATGGCGTCCTCCTGCACCAAGTTGGACTCCAGCGAGGACCGCAGGCGATCCTGGATGATGTACTTATAGGACACCGTCACCTTTGAGTCGCCATGAGAACGGACCTGACGGACAGGAGACAGCGGGGTGTTGGTAGTTCTGGTTTGTGTTAGACACACCGTGGACACTCTGGGCTTCACACACCGATGGACTTACCATGAGCACGACTCCATACTTCAGCGGCCCGGTGGTCTGGATAGACTCCTCCTCTTCCTCTTCAGTGTTCCTGTACTCCCAGGCCACGCCCTTTTCAATCACCACTCTGGATTCTGGGAGCTCGTGTTCGTCATTGAGGAAGAGATGACCTGTGTCCTGGTTCTTCATGGCTGTAGCAGGAAACAGAAAGACAGGGTGTTTCAAGAAGACCAAGGAAAAATAGGAAATCCTTATGCGTGTTCTTGATTCTTACCCAGGATGTGAGGAGTCCCCTTGAACTCCTGGATCAGCAGGTGTCGAGCTCCTTTGGGGATCTCCAGGATCTTCAGGTAACCTGGAAACAATAATCATCCAATAATGAACCGTCCAATAAAGGATCAGGATTCATGCAGCAGGAAACATCAGGAGGGTGTGAACAAACATCTGAACCACCAGCCTGGTCCAGATAAACTTTCAACCTACCTGCAGTTCCTCTGGTGTCCAGCAGAGGCAGCAGTGAGTCAGTCCTCATAGACTCCCATGTTAAAATAAACATGTTTACAGCCGGATACACGGACTGTTCTGTTCTACACGGATAACTTAAACCTGTTTATAGCTCACCTGTTTAAATTATTTTAAGGCTTAAAGTCTGCATTATTGTGGGCGTGGCCTCTTTGACTGACAGGTGGATGGTGACACAGATGGCTGCAGCTGCTAGTTGTCTGTAAGATTGACCTGAACCGGACCTCTGGACCAGCCTCTGGGCTGTTGGAGCCCTTTGGAGCATTTTTAATGACATCATGTGACCAATAACGTGGCTGCTGTGACGTCACTGTACTAACAGAAGCTGAGCTGCAGGTTTGAGTGAATTTAAGCTTAAAACCAGAACTCAGTCTCAGCTCGGTTCACCTTGTTTCTTGGTGCTGCGGGTGAAGTTTCCTTTGACGATCTTACAGCTGGAGTTATCTCCTCCACACACTCCACATCGGTCCTCCTGCTTGTCTGAAGCAATCTGACCATCGCAGCCAACGTGCTGCAGGAGACGAGGAGAAGAGGAGAGGAGACGAGGAGAAGAGGAGAAGAGGAGAGGAGGAGAGGAGATGAGGAGAAGAGGAGTTGAGGAGAGGAGGAATGAGTCAGGACCACATTAAATAAAAGTTCACTGAAACAGTAAAACGTGACACAGTTCTTCAGTCAGAGGTCAACACACAGAAACTGAGACACAATAAAGACCTCACACTCTCCTCGGACGCAGACACTGTAGACGTCGTCATAGGAACATGGCGTCCCATCATGCACCATTCTTTTCATTGACACTGCGGCCGCCGTCTCCTTCGACTGACAGTACAGACGGCAGCGCTCGTCAGCTGTGACACACAAACGAGTCAGTGCAGGAGCTTCACATCATTCTGGAAACATCTGCTGACATCTGCTAACGTCTGCTCGACACTAAAGAGTTAAAGGGGGAGAGTTTTCCTCCAGCAGCAGATTCCTCACTGATGACTTTTACATGTGCGCACGCACACACACAAACACACACACGTTTCTATGTCTCTGTGAGGACCCTCAGTTACATAACGTATTTCCGAGACTATAAATCTGAAGCTGGAAACCTTGTCTGAATCTCCAAACAGGCCTTTAAAGGTTTGTCCTGAAGCGTCCTCACAGAGCACAAATCTGTCCACCAACGTCCTCTGAAGCAGAAACGTCCTCACTGTAGTGCAGCGGTCCCCAACCCCCGGGCCTCGGACCGGTACCGGTCCGTGAGTCATTTGGTACCGAGAGTTGAGGCTCAGGTGTGAAATGTTTGGTTTTCAGGGTTTTTATCGGTTTTCAGCGTTATTTTGTTATCGTTCTTATCGGTCTGTTCACGTGTGTTATGAATAAATCTTCTTTTTTTCGGTACCGGTACTAGTTTTATTTCGTTGTATTTATCCGCGACACCTTAAAGGCCGGTCCGTGAAAATATTGTCGGGCATAAACCGGCCCGTGGCGCAAAAAAGGTTGGAGACCGCTGCTGTAGTGGAGAGAGGAACCGTCCTGCTGCTCTATGTGGACAGGAGCCAGAAGACCTGCGTGTGTGTGTGTGTGTGTGTGTGTGTGTGTGTCTTTCTCTCTGTGTGTGTGTGTGTGTGTCTTTCTCTGTGTGTGTGTGTGTGTGTGTGTGTGCGTGTGTGTGTGTGTCTTTCTCTCTCTGTGTGTGTGTGTGTGTGTCTTTCTCTGTGTGTGTGTGTGTGTGTGTGTGTGTCTTTCTCTCTGTGTGTGTGTGTGTGTGTGTGTGTGTGTGTGTGTGCGCGCTCACGGTCAGGGTGTTGGTACGGCAGCCAGTGGTGTTTCCGCCCCTCGTGTTCAAAAACAGGGTTCCAGACTTTGCACTGATCCTCCCTGAAACACAATCAGAACATCACAGCTGCTCACTTGACCCCTGTGAGGAAGGGGGAGGGGCCGGGCAGGTAACAGCACTCACCTGAAGTCTGTCAGTGGGGGGCAGTTCTCTTGGCTGCACAGCTGGAACTCGTAGGTGTTTCCGAAGCAGGTGCGCCCCCCGTTGGCCGGACTGAGAACAGCGATGGGTTAGTCTTACTGATTGGCGCACCTGACGTGTGACACCACATAACTGACAGCTCACTCACATTGGGTTGTCACAATGTCGGGTCCGAAACCTGACCCCGCCCCCACATGTCCGGGAGCAGCTGCCATATGGACTCCACGACCCCCAGCCGCCATCTTGTCTCAGAAGGTTAGGGGTCAGCTTCATGCAGTAACCTCTGAAACAATGCTGCAACAGGAAGTTAGCGTTAGCGTAAAGACAGGAAGTACAGGAAACCAAACCAGCCATACTTGTTCAGTTTGTCTCTACCTGCCCTGTCATGAACTTTGACCTCTAACTGAGGCCCGTCTTTGATGGAGCCGTTTGGTTTTTTGCTTGGTGTGACTTACTGGGACGTGCACTCCTGAGAACACCTGTGAATAATGTTTCTCACTGCAGAATGAAGGAAATGATCTTATTCAGGTTCCCAGGCTGATGGGAGGCAGCAGTTGCTTCTCTGAGATCACTGGGGATGTTTTTCCTCTTTAGCATTGTGCTAACAGACACCTGAACACTGCAGACCTGCAAACTGCCCAAACTTGCATGATCAGGTGTGTTTGAACTGCAACACCTGGCTGCTACTTACCTTTTCATGTCCTATAGAAGCAGTAAGACTCAGCCTAAATCTGTCCTCACCTTCCCCGGCCCACACTTGGTCCCGTCGAGGGGCGGGCCTTTCTTGGTCTTACAGTAGAACGGGTTGTTGTAGTCGCTGCACCACAGCTGTTTGCAGGGGTCAATGTTCGTGTACTGCAGACACATGATGAGAAGGTCATTGGTTGCTGATGTCACAGGAAGCATGAACGTCATCACTGCTTCAGCCTTCAGAAACACTTCTGTCTGTTCCACATCAGAACACATTTAATCTTATTTCCTGAACATCAGGTCACATGACCATCTGGGAATCCATTGGCTATCAGCTACTCTGAGGATGAGCGCCAGTATCTCAGAGACTTCCTGTTCTCATCAGCAGACACTGTTTATGAAAGCAGACAGTTTAAAAAAAGATGAAAGCACGATAAGCATTTCACTGCATATCGTACTGTGTATGACTGTGTACGTGACAAATAAAATTTGAATTTGATTTTGAATTTAAAAGTGAATAAAGTAAACTTGTGGTCAGACAATGGCGGTTTGTCTGGGGTACTTCCTGTTTATCGCCTGCACCCAAAGCCCCACAAGCACCACAGAACCAGACATCTCATGTGTGGAGGTTATTACCGTGATAAAGAGAGGAAACGGACACATTCTCAGGCAGCGCGTGATGACGAGGGAAAGATAAAACCTCGTGTTGGCACCCTGCTAAGATTTCTCAGAACAGGAAACGTGGCGAACACGGCGGCGTGAAGAAACAACCAGCAGGTAAACATCAGCTCGGGGAAGCCTTCAATGAAGCAGCACTGTAAAGTTTTCTATGAGATGTCCAGATGTGAGCTGAGGCCAGCAGCAACATCTGCTGAGGATGTTAGCTAGGAGGTGACGTTACCGTGGAAACCGCTCTGGAGAGTGTTTAAAAGAAGCCGTCAGACGGATCAGCTGAGCTGAAGACTCGAGGTTTCCATCAGGACGCTGCAGTGAAGCAGCTTCCTTCAGTTCAGCTCTGATTGTTTTCCTGCTGGATCACATTTCCTCTCAGGATTTAAAACAGATTTTCCACCAGCCTCCAGCCCCTGTTTCCTCTGGCTGCTCCAGTTTGTTTTCCTCACAGAACACAAATGTTTACATCACTTCATCAAAGCCGGCTTCAGTTTCTCTTTTGGCTCGTGGGGAGCAAACTCTTTCATTAACGACTGTTAAACTGTTTTCTCTGCACTTACACTGACAACTTTGTTTTTTCTGCTTAAAAAACAACTTTCTGATAAGGAGACATCGTGTCAGTGCAACAACAGCCATCAATCATCTCCTGAGGTCTAATGTTCAGCTGGAAACTTTGGGTCCTGGCTTTCATCTGTAAGTACCACCCAGCTAAACACTGCTGCAAACCCAACAGTAACTGCTGATGGCAGCAGCCTCGGCCAGCAGAACAGTGGGACCCAGCATCAGCTCCAGTACAAACCCCGCCTTCCACCACGCTGATGCTCATGGTAAAAAATAAAAACAGTCGCTTATGAAACCTGCTGAAGCGTGGGCTGGTTCTCAGATGGGACCGAGGTAGAACATGTCCCACAACATGTGGAAAACGTGAAAGAGTGCAGATCCCAGCCGGATCGAGCACTGTATCAGAACAAGTCCGTTCCTCACGACCCAAACCCCCCAAACCCCCACAGCCACGGCTCAGAGCTGATTTAAAGAGACCTGCACAATATCAGGGAGACGTTTTTAGTGTTGGACCTGACTGGCACACTGTTCAATCAAGTTAAAAACCTAAATGAAAGTTATTGGAAAGATTAAGTATTTTCCTGTACCTGGTGTTTATGTGAGTTTTATATTGTTTCTCTCTTTTCTCTGAAATGTTTTCACATAATTTTATAAAGTTAATGCAAATATTTAGTACAGACAGATGGACGTACTGCGGTACAGAGACTGTATCCTGGTCCAAAGTCGAAGCGGCACTGTTGGTCCATGGAGTACTGGAAGCCCGGCAGCTGAGGCTGAGCCGGCCAGTTGTGGTTGAATGGGTCGTCACGCAGACAGTCGTACGTGCTGCAGGCACGCAAACCGAGCTCAGTGCATCAGGTTAAGACTTTAGTATTTCTGCTTTGTACATCAGCAACACTTAGTAGACGTTGTAGTATTATTCACAGTACTCACTGCAGGTACTTGTGCAGCTCCCTCCAGCTGCACCTCGACCAGTGGTAACGGTGGAAGGTGGCCTGAACCTGCGGAGACATGATGCTGCCCAAAGGCACGTCGTCACCGCAGTCATTCGCCTCGCCGTCATGTTGCATACCCAATCTGCATGGACGGAGAGAGACAGAGAATGAAGACAAACAGCAGGACGCTCACTGCAGTCAGTAACTACTGAATGTTGCACAAAGGCGTCTCTCCACACAGACGCCTGAGCACTGCGTGTGTTTCTGAAAACACAACACAGTGAACACGGAAACTGTCTCTGGTTTCCAGAAATGAGAACATGCGTCACGTTCGTGCGTCATGTTTGTGCGTCACGTTCGTGCGTCACGTTCGTGCAACACTTTTGTGTGTCATGGTCGTGTGTCACGTTCGTGCGTCACGTTCGTGCATCACTTTTGTGTGTCATGGTCGTGTGTCACGTTCGTGCGTCACGTTGGTGTGTCACGGTCGTGCGTCAAGTTCGTGCGTCACGTTCGTGCGTCACGTTTGTGTGTCATGGTCGTGCATGTCCATGCGTCACGTTCGTGCATGTTCGTGCGTCACGTTCATGCATGTTCGTGTGTCACGTTCGTGCGTCACGTTCGTGCGTCACATTCGTGCGTCACGTTCGTGCGTCATGTTCATGCGTCACGCTCGTGCGTCACGTTTGTGCGTCACGTTCGTGCATGTTCGTGCATGTTCGTGCGTCACGTTCGTGCATCACTTTTGTGTGTCACGGTCGTGCGTCAAGTTCGTGCGTCACGTTCGTGCGTCACGTTTGTGTGTCATGTTCGTGCATGTCCATGCGTCACGTTCGTGCATGTTCGTGCGTCACGTTCATGCATGTTCGTGCGTCACGTTCGTGCATGTTCGTGCATGTTCGTGCGTCACGTTCGTGCATGTTCGTGCATGTTCGTGCATGTCCATGCGTCACGTTCGTGCATGTTCGTGCGTCACGTTCGTGCATGTTCGTGCGTCACGTTCGTGCATGTTCGTGCATGTTCGTGCGTCACGTTCGTGCGTCACGTTCGTGCGTCACGTTTGTGCGTCATGTTTATCCTTAATGTTTGTGTGTCTCACAGATGTCCTGTTTCGTGTGCAGCTACAAAGGCCGAAGAAAATCCGTCCTCCAAGACGAGAACACAGCTGCGATGCAACTGGCATATGCCCGTAACTGGAGCGTAACCTGCAGACACACATGACAGGGTCAGAGGTCAAGGGTCATTTGCCATCTGGTACCATTGTTAATTCTACACCTGGTAATCAGTGTGGTCGGTTTTTGTAGTATCCTGCTTCAGACTTCAGTGGCCTGGATAACTGAGCACCTACACGGACATTGTGGTAGTAGTACTTCTAGCAGTATCAGTGGTAGTGGGGTATTACCCTGCATGCCGGTGGGGCCGAACTCCTGCCTGGTCAGGTAGATGGTGTGGTCGTGCTGCTCAGCGAGACTCTGCTCTCTGTGCTGGAGATACGACCATCCACATACGTTCTCCAAACTCTTCTGAGGATTCCCCACAGAGATCAGCTCCTGGGACTGATGAAACAGGACGGTGCTTGTTATTATTCCCACACATGCACCTCCTAACAGACAGGTAACCTCTCAAAGCCTGAGGGAAGAACACTGAACCGATTCAGCTGCTCAGACTGCCTCAGGCCTGAATTTAAAAGACCCACAAAATAGCACTTAATTATGATTTCTGCCCTGAAGACATCTTAAAACACGTTTTTCCTGAACAACTGGAACCCTTCATACAAAGGGCTCTGACCCGGTAGGTTAAGGAGTAGGACTCAGAGTTTGGTACCTTGGTTGGTGACAGCAGGGCGATTCTGACCAGGACAACGTTGATGTTGGCACCCAGTGAGTGGTCTCGATAGATTTCATTAACCTGGAGCAGACAAACATAGCTTTAAAGGAATCCTTACTGTGGTGGAGGCTTTCCTGATTTATGGTACAGTCACCATTTAAACTGGTGAGAGAGCAGAGAAGCATGGTTCACCATCGGCATGAATCAGAGCCCCTCCTGAATCCAAGCGTGACTTTACATTCAAGTAAACTCAGCCTTTATGCACTGCTGTTGTGTAATCCAACTCTAAATACACCATTAAACAGCTAATTATTACTTAGCTTAGCTAACAGTCATGTTAGCTGTTCAGTTAGCTGAATATGTGTCTAAGCTCTTACCTCAAACTTTTGACTGCAGACATTTCAGCTGTTTACAGTATGCATACTATGAGTTACCAGGCAGACTTTCAGCTGATCATTTCTCACATTTTTAACTAGCTACAACTATAACTCATGTTTCATGAGACATTCAATAATCTCTCACTCCTCCCTTTGATCAATGACCGGTCCTTTAAACATTCCTTTTAGCTCTTTCTTCAAAATTAACTTGATAAAATAATCTTGATTCTTTAAATAAAATATATTTTCTGTTGTTTTTCCACTTTAGGTAGCTGAATCCATCCACGCCCTCCCAGCTGCTGCAGATGTGACGTAAACAGCAATGTTGACACATCCTTGATTAAACTGGTTCTGCTCAGGACTGGTTTCCCTGGGCTTCTCTCCACTGTGTCCTCTCTATGGTTGACTTTATCCCTGAGCTGAGAATCTGTGTTTCCACTTACTATGTTCATCAGTGTCAGGAGATATTTCTGAATGTGGTCTCGGCCGTGGAAAAGAAGAACAGAATAATCCACCGCCAAGAAGACCTAGAGAGAGGAAAACAGAGCAAGAGTTAAAACGTTGAGTAAGCTCTGCCATCAGCAGCATATCATCTCTCACAGTCCACTAACCTCGATGTGAAACAGCTCCGCCTCCTCGATGTAGCGTCTCCTTCGAGTGGATCCTGAGGCCACGTTCAGGTTCAGGGAACCGAAGAGAGGACCTGGAGACAAACGAATGAACCATCACAGCCCTGAAAACCTCTCCATCAGTTTCTAAGAGTTCAAACACTCAGCGCTGGTTTAAATTTCTGTTTTATATAAATGTTGGAACCAACAGAGCTGAGTGTGTGTGTGTGTGTGTGTCTGTGTGTGTGTGTGTGTGTGTGTGTGAGTGTCTGTGTGTGTGTGTGTGTGTGTGTGTGTGTGAGTGTCTGTGTGTGTGTGTGTGTGTGTCTGTGTGTGTGTGTGTGAGTGTCTGTGTGTGTGTGTGTGTGTGTGTGTCTGTGTGTGTGTGTGTGAGTGTCTGTGTGTGTGTGTGTGTGTGTGTGTGTGTGTGTCTGTGTGTGTGTGTGTGTGTGTGAGTGTCTGTGTGTGTGTGTGTGTGTGTGTGTGTGTGAGTGTCTGTGTGTGTGTGTGTCTGTGTGTGTGTGTGTGAGTGTCTGTGTGTGTGTGTGTGTGTGTGTGAGTGTCTGTGTGTGTGTGTGTGTGTGTGTGTGTGTGTCTGTGTGTGTCTGTCTGTGTCTGTGTGTGTGTGTGTGTGTCTGTGTGTGTCTGTGTGTGTGTGTGTGTGTGTGTGTCTGTGTGTGTCTGTCTGTGTCTGTGTGTGTGTGTGTGTCTGTGTGTGTGTGTGTGTGTGTGTGTGTGTGTGAGTGTCTGTGTGTGTGTGTGTGTGTCTGTGTGTGTCTGTCTGTGTCTGTGTGTGTGTGTGTGTGTCTGTGTGTGTGTGTGTGAGTGTCTGTGTGTGTGTGTGTGTGTGTGTGTGTCTGTGTGTGTCTGTCTGTGTCTGTGTGTGTCTGTGTCTGTGTGTGTGTGTGTGTGTCTGTGTGTGTGTCTGTGTGTGTCTGTGTGTGTCTGTGTCTGTGTCTGTGTGTGTGTGTGTGTGTGTGTGTGTCTGTGTGTGTGTGTGGCTGTGTGTGTGTGTGTCTGTGTGTGTCTGTGTGTGTGTCTGTGTGTGTGTGTGTGTGTGTTAGTGTGTCTGTGTGTGTCTGTGTGTGTGTGTCTGTGTGTGTGTGTGTGTCTGTGTGTGTGTGTCTGTGTGTGTCTGTGTGTGTCTGTGTGTCTGTGTCTGTGTCTGTCTGTGTGTGTGTTAGTGTGTCTGTGTGTGTCTGTCTGTGTGTGTGTTAGTGTGTCTGTGTGTGTCTGTGTGTGTGTGTCTGTGTGTGTGTGTGTCTGTGTGTGTGTGTCTGTGTGTGTGTCTGTGTGTGTCTGTGTGTGTGTCTCTGTGTCTGTGTCTGTGTGTGTCTGTGTGTGTGTTAGTGTGTCTCTGTGTGTGTGTCGGTGTGTGTGTCGGTGTGTGTGTGTGTGTGTGTCTGTGTGTGTTAGTGTGTCTGTTTGTGTCTGTGTGTGTGTGTCTGTGTGTTAGTGTGTCTGTGTGTTAGTGTGTGTGTGTGTGTCTGTGTGTGTGTCTGTGTGTTAGTGTGTCTGTGTGTGTGTGTGTGTGTCTGTGTGTGTCTGTCGGTGTGTGTGTGTGTGTGTGTCTGTGTGTTAGTGTGTCTGTGTGTTAGTGTGTCTGTGTGTGTGTCTGTCGGTGTGTGTCTGTGTGTGTGTCTGTGTGTTAGTGTGTCTGTGTGTGTCTGTGTCTGTGTGTGTGTCTGTGTGTGTGTCTGTGTGTTAGTGTGTCTGTCTGTGTGTGTCTGTGTCTGTGTGTGTGTGTCTGTCGGTGTGTGTGTGTGTGTGTCTGTGTCGGTGTGTGTGTCTGTGTGTCTATGTGTTAGTGTGTCTGTGTCTGTGTGTGTGTGTCTGTCGGTGTGTGTGTGTTAGTGTGTCTGTGTGTGTCTGTCGGTGTGTGTGTGTGTGTCTGTGTGTGTCTGTATGTGTGTGTCTGTCGGTGTGTGTGTGTTAGTGTGTCTGTGTGTGTCTGTCGGTGTGTGTGTGTCTGTGTGTCTGTGTGTCTGTGTCTGTGTGTGTGTGTCTGTGTCTGTGTGTCTGTGTGTGTCTGTATGTGTGTGTCTGTCGGTGTGTGTGTGTTAGTGTGTCTGTGTGTGTCTGTCGGTGTGTGTGTGTGTGTGTCTGTGTGTCTGTGTGTGTCTGTGTGTGTCTGTCTGTGTGTCTGTGTGTGTCTGTGTCTGTGTGTGTCTGTGTGTGTCTGTCTGTGTGTCTGTGTGTGTGTCTGTGTGTGTGTGTCTGTGTGTCTGTGTGTGTCTGTGTGTGTGTCTGTGTGTCTGTGTGTGTGTGTCTGTGTGTGTGTGTGTGTGTCTGTCGGTGTGTGTGTGTGTGTGTCTGTGTGTCTGTGTGTGTGTGTCTGTGTGTCTGTGTCGGTGTGTGTGTGTGTGTCTGTGTGTGTGTGTCTGTCGGTGTGTGTGTGTGTGTGTGTCTGTGTGTCTGCGTGTTTGTGTGTCTGTCGGTGTGTGTGTGTGTGTCTGTGTGTGTGTGTCTGTCGGTGTGTGTGTGTGTGTGTGTGTCTGTGTGTGTGTGTCCTGCCATGTTTCCTGGGACAGCTCCAGTTTCCTCTCTGATTCTTTCCTCAGACCTCTCCATGGAGGTTATCGTGGTGATGACATGCTGCAGAAATCCACAGCTGGCTCCGCCCACAGCTGGCTCCTCCCCCTGCACAGACTCAGTGCAGCGTCCCTGCCTCCACGTGAGCAGCTCTTCAGCTCCAAGGTGGAGTTAGGACTGCAGCGGTGCTGAGGTTTGGGAGCTCATTCTTTGCCTTCATTCCTTCGGCTGCTCACAGCCTGGAGGTTTCCTTTGGAAACTGGACAGAGTCCAGGGATTTGGGATTTTTCCATTAAGTTTCCCGCAGTTACTCCCAGCATTCCCAAACACAGAGCGCTGTGACGATAAGTCCAGTTTAGCACGAGTGCTTCAGAACTCACCTCAGGCTTTATGATGCTCGCAGCCTCTGGGTTGTTTCTCTGGTGGTTTCATGGTTTGTTCATCGTGTTTATTTAAAGCATGAAGTTAGAAACACTCAGAGCTCACAGGTGAAACACTCACCTGGTTTCCTGCAGGTAAACAAAGCAGATCTACACCAACAAACTCAGCTTAGAGTCCCCGTCCCCAGACATGTGACCTAACAGCAGTCGGAGATCTCTCAGTCCTCAAGGTACTCATATGTACCTGAACTCAGCATGTGCCATCTCGATGCACACTCAGGCATCCAGGTAAGTGAAGCTCCAAAAGTTGATTCTGTTCATCTGGATGTTTTCAGTGGGAGAAACGTTTCGTCATCATCAGGTGACGTCTTCAGTCTCAGGTGACTGCAGGTCTCCAGCCTCATAAACAGGACATTTGCATAATGACTGAAACCAGCTTCATAATTATGCAAATTCTCATAACCATCGATCAACAACCATCGATCAACAACCACCGATCAACAACCACTATCTTTACTTGAGTAGCTGTTTTTCTGACCACTTCGTGCTCACATTGTCAGAACAAGCTCGGTAGCGTCATGTGTCTCACTCATTCTCAGGTAACACTAAACTCAAATGAAGCTTCATTACTGAATTCCTGATTACAAAAACCAAGAAAGACACAAGAAACCCAACCTGAGAGAGCAGAGAGGAAACCCCGGGAACACAGCCCGACATCATCCAACTCAGTGGTTCCCAGACTTTTTTGCTAGCCCCCCCCCCCTTTGTTTTACAAGAAAAATGTTTACCTTTTTTGCGTCACGCAAAAGGTATGTGCCTTTTTTCACATCACGCTGTGGCCACGTTATTGTTTACATGAGATGAATTGCAGATTCTGTCTCTATCTTATTTTGTTTTCTATTTTGTGTCTATCTGCAGGTTTTACACGCAGTTACTGTCCCTCCATTTACAAAGGCAGAGGCATCACGGTGGGATTATTTTACGTGTAGTTGTTTTTTCCTGTGTAACAATGTTCAACATTGATATCAATACACTTTTCAAAAAATGCAAAATGTGTTCAAAAACATAAACAGCTGTGGGATCCTGTTAGTCTGTGATTTGCACCAGGGGAACAAATCGTGGCAGGATCAGCCTGATGTTATTTGTATCCTGCTGTAACTTTACTGTATAAAGAGCAAACATCTCCAACATGTCAGGAGCAGTTAGTCATTACAACAAGTGTTTGTGAACTAAAAATCAAGAATGTGGGATCCTGTTTGTCCGTGATTTAAACAGCCCAGCGCTGCTCCCGACGCAGGGAAAATCAACCCCGCAGGGAGACCTACCTCTGCACCTGTGCAGGTGAAGCCAAAGGGCAGATTTGCTTCACCATGTTTTCTAGTCTTTGGCTTAGAATGAAGTTGGTTTGGAAACATATTCAGCGATGCTTCATGTCCTGCTTTGCGTTTGTGGAGGCGCCGTGCTAGCAGTGTCCAAGCCTTGCTTTCTCTCTTTTTGCCTTCTCATACCGCGCCCCCCCTGCCATGGCTCTGTACCCCCCCGAGGGGGCGGGCTCCACACTTTGGGAAGGTCTGATCTAATTGAACATGATGCACACAGGACAAGTGACTGTCAAAATAAAACAGGAAGTGACAAACACACCGATACACATGTACTTGAGAGGCCAAAGCAACAATAGAGACAAAGCTGACTACACACAAGAGATAACACAGAAACCAGACATGGGAGAGACCAGACGCCAGGAAAGACGAACAAGATCAAAACATATGCAGGCAAAGATCCAACCTGACAACTACAACATCAAACAGGAAACACTGACTATAAAACCCAGGATCATGACACTTTTGGTTTAACAGACTTCATTTTACGTGACTTCAAACATCAAACACATAACAGGCTGTTTGTGTGTTAATCACACGGGGGCGTGGCATGGAAACAGACCTGAGTGTTTGCCTGCTTCTCTGTGGGACTCTGTTTTTATCTGTTTTGTTTTTGCCACAGAACGACAGCAGTGTGCGTCAGCATCGAGCTTGCTCTGCAGAAGAGGAGCGAGCATGAAGCGAGGAACGCTTTTAAGCGTCAGCTAATCTGAAATGCAGCGTTTCAGTCTGAGTCTCACCTTGGACGAAGTCATCAGCTGTGTGATTGACAGCTGAGTTCTTCTTCACGGCCGAGGAGCGATAAATGATGTGCCGCCGCCCCTCCTCCTCCACCTCCTCTTCCTCTCCTCCTCCTCCCAGCCTCCATCGATCCAGCGGCTCGATGAAAAACTCCTCCTCGCCGGTGCGGATCATCCCTGCCTGGGAGACACGAGAGCGTTAATCTGAGCCAGCATTAATCAGTCTGAACGATTATTATTACAGCATCAGTCAGCAATACTTCAGCGTTTTTACAGTATCATTGTTCCAGAGACCGATGCAGTGAACAGTGAGGGTCAGATTACTGCCTTGCCCAAAGGAAACACCTGAAGAGGAACAGGTGATACCAGTAAAACCAATTAAACACCTGGAATGAAACAGGTGAGCCAACAAGTGCCAGGAAGGAACACCTGGAGGACTCAAAGGAGCTTGGAAAGAAAAGCGTCTGGACTTCTTTAAGTTGCTTGAAGACGTTTCACCTCTCATCCGAGAAGCTTCTTCAGTTCTAAGGTCAAATGGTGGAGAGTCCCAGATTTAAGCCCTGTGGGAGTTTCCCCCCCCCCCTCAAAGGGGGACAAAAGGACCCCTGATGATCCTCTACCTTCACAGACATCTGGAGGAATCAGATGATAAAACTGAAGAGCAGAGCTCACAGCTGTGCTTATGAGAAAGTAAGAACGTGTCCATCAGATAAAGACTCCGTGGGTCTGTCCCACTGCACAGTCACGTCTTTTATTCGTCAGGTTTGGTCCACTGAAGGTGTGTTTTTGTAACGCCAGGTGACGTCTTATTTTTGACGTCTAGCGTCGTCTCTATGACCTCAGTGTGTGGCCTATTTAGAGTCCAGATGTGGTCGTGGTGGATGTCTTTTCAACGACAAACTTAGACTCATTGTAGACGTCGTGCTTCTACGTGTGCAGGAACTGTAGTCCTGTGTTTCCAGAGGGAGGAGGACTTGTTGCTGTAGAGCATGGCTATTCAACTAAGAAGTTAGTTGGGCCAGATTTTCAAACCGAGGAATTTATCTGGGCCAGATATTTTTTTGCAGCCAGTAAGCAGCAGATCATGATCAATTTCAAACCCACACAACTGTATTGAAAAACAAGTAATTTTTTTTATTCCTTTTCCCCCTGTAAATCTGGTGACCTCTCACAAATGCACACCAAAAGGTCCATTTAAAAAGGGAGCTATAACTAAACTATTTTTTTGCACATTTGAAATAATAATATTAAAAAAAACATTTTGATAATTCCCTTTCAAATTAAAATAAATATTTTGCTGACCACTCACTTTTCCTGCCATGGATGGAGCCCCATCCGTCACAAGTATACAGACACGCTTCATATCCATTTTCCTCAAAAAGAGCTGAAATCTTCTCAAACATTATTTTGCCAGCTGTGTGTCCCTCTAACGCAGGGCTCTAGAGTGCGACCAATTTGGTCGCATTTGTGACCAAATCTTTCAGTGGTGCGACTAAAAAAAATATTTGGTTGCACCTGTGCGACCAACTGTTCGGGTAGCAAAAAAAAAAAAATCTGCAACCTTCCCTGTGGTCAGCAACAGACACACATTTTGCCCCTAACTTTAATACTTTAATTGGACTAAACCAATCAGAGATAGTCAGGGGCGGGACCTCTCTGATTGGCCGTGGTCCAGTTGAAAGTGCAGGTGGAAGTGGGAGGTGAGTAGCTTGAATAAAGCGATATCAATTCATTAAATCCTGAATCGACTTTTAAATATAACTGTGTTTTGCCAGAAACACCAGATTCTCAGATTAAAGCTCACAAAACCATTTCAACAACAACCAAACAGCAGATGAGAGCAGGTACACGGACTCCACACAAAGACGTAAACACAGAGCGGACGCATCAGAATCAGCTTTGTCTTTCTCGGCTTTCTCACCCGACGGCCCGCAGACGGACACGCTGTCGGAGCTCAGCGATCCTGATGCGTCCGGTCCGCGCTGTGATTACGTCTTTTTGCGCTGATTCTGAGCTGCAGGTTTTGTCTCTCCAACCAAAATCCACCGAGCCAGCAGCAAAAGAAGCAGCAAACTGCGCTTCACATTTGATCAGTGTCGTCATGAATTTTGCTGTTTTGCTTCCACGACTATTAAAATCACACTCCATGCACAGCTAGCTCTCTCTCTATCTCTCTCTGTGCTTCAAGAACAGTTTCCGTCTCCAATCTCTGTTTTCTGTATTATTCATTCGCTCATTACCCACCAGTCTACTGTTGTTCACAGCGCTGTGGCTGCTGTCTTTTTCTTTCTTCACTTAAATGACCTCGGACAAGAAAGCCTGTTTTTTCTGTTGTTCAATACTGAAGAAATTTTAACTTTATATGCAGAACATTGTAGAATATTTTTAAGGTTATCTGCTATAAAAAGCCAGACCAGGAAAATCTCCTTCATGTTTTTCTGTTTTATTCTCAGTTACTTTCACACAAAGGCATCTGCTGTGATGTTCACAATTCTGATGAAGTCAGTGCTGATAAATGATCAGAATTATAATATTTCTGACTGTCTGAGGCCAAGTTGAATCGAATCGGGACTTTGAAAACCGGAATCGAATGGATGATAGAAATCAGTGATGATACGCAGCCCTATGAGCAGCCTGGGCACGACAGACGTGGATGCAGCTGTAATAGGAAAAGAACTATTGCTAACTTTTCTGTTAAGGCCTGATCCTTCTGAAATTCATAGCCAGTGCTCTGACGCGGTGTCATCAGTCTTTGAATGCTGGAAAAGCACAGTGTATCCAGAAAAACACATTATATCAATTATTATAAAATCTGTGTGCGCCTAACTTTTGTGGCGGTACGCCTAACTTTTTAAAGTTAGGCGTACCGGTACGCCCATGGCAAAAAGTTAGTCTAGAGCCCTGCTCTAACGGTAGCAAGCCGAGCAATTTCCCATCCAAAAAAACGGACATATATGCACAACTGTGCATTATCAGTTCTGTCTGTGAACCCATCTCCTGCTATAGATATTACATCAGTTTTCCTCAGGTCATCTAACAGCATTTCAAACTCGTCTGACGCCAGAACTTCAACTCTACGAACTGTCTGACAGGGGTACGTTTTTTATAGCATATGTCACACTTACTTTAATTTTTTCATCACTTTTCACCGCATCCACCACGGCCAGCATGCAGTATTTCACTGTTTCAGAATCTGTGAAAGGCCTTTTCTTCTTCGCCAAGAAGCAAACACGAAGGGAAGCTGCTGCCGCTCTCTCTTGGACTGTACAGGACCCTCACCATGGTAGTACAACTCCGGTTGTAAGATTATTAAACTCGCAGTTAAACTGTACTTTTGCAGCCCTCTCCTGTGTCCGGACGGATGACGGCTGCACAGATTTCTTCGAGATCAATACTGGCGTGCGACAAGGATGCGTGCTATCCCCTTTCCTCTTCCTGTTGGTAATTGACTTCATCATGCGACGATCAGTTGACCAAGCTGGCATCGGTGTGCCCTGGCACGAAGCGTGTAATCTCACTGACTTGGACTTCGCAGATGACATCGCCCTGCTGGGCTCAACTCAGGAAGACCTCCAAAAGTTGACCGCAGCCCTGAAGAGGGAGGCGACGAAAGTTGGATTAAGAATCAGCGCCAAAAAAACCAAGGTACTCCGAGTTGACTATGCACGTGCCCGCATTCCTGTCATGATCAACCAACAACGTGCTGAAGAAGTGGAGAATTTTACATATCTTGGCAGCATCATCTCGAATGACGGGGTCTCTGATCGGGATGTCGACGCCAGAGTAGGGAAGGCAGTTGGTGTCCTGCGACGTCTCCAACCTATTTGGAACTCGACATCCCTGAATGTAAGGGTCAAGATCAGACTACTGAACTCTATCATCTTCCCTACTGCACTTTACGCTAGTGAAACCTGGCGCTCAACAAGTGCAATTATTCAACACCTGAATGTGCTTCAACAACGTGTCCTGCAGCGAATCCTGAGAATTTCCTACCGGGACCGAATAACAAATGAGGAGGTCCTACGAAGAGCAGGCACCCGCCCATTAGCCGATGTTGTTGCAGAAAGGCGCTTCCGCTTTGCGGGCCATATTTTACGCCTACCCCCTCATTGCCCAGCTAAGATTGCCATGACATGGCGTCCACACACTGGCAAGCGAAAGCAAGGCCGACCAAAGACCACATGGCGTCGAACATTCATGGACGATCTGAGAACTGTCAACATTGCCTGGGATGAAGCTGAAGCAGTCGCTGCTGACCGACATCGATGGAGATCACTAGCTGCCCGATGCGCCGCCCAGCGTAGGAGGAACTAAGTCTAAGTCTCCTGAGATTGCTCTGGAAAGTTTGTGTAGAAAATCTGGTGTTTGTCATTGTGGTGCCTTCGTAAGTACAGCAAACACACTCACTGCAAATTAAACACATTGGTTTGGCATTTGGATTTGGCGGTAAAATAAGTATAGAATAAGTATTTGTCAGTCCAGGCAGGGTTCATTGTCAATTTTGCGCTTTTGGAGTGAGAAAGACATGCTGTCGTCGCATCATATATTACGATGATTGTTTAATATGTTTACATCTCGGTGAATTGTGGGTTAAATATTGCTAGGCTACTAGGAGTGTTGCATTCAAAGTCTACACTACGCTGTAGGAATTTTTAATTTTTTAAATTTTTAAAAATTAATGAATTAACTTTTTGCGTTTTCTCTGTGTTTCTGCCAGGACCACAGGCAGGGCCACTCGCAGGTTGCTTCTGGGCCGCATTTGGCCCGCGGGCCGCCATTTGAATAGGCTTGCTGTAGAGAAACATCATGTGTGAAGGACTGCAGAGAGATCATTGGACGTCTCCAAGATGGCGCGAGCTCTTTAGCTAAAACAGTGAGCAGCTGCTCTGTGGATGTGTCACAGAACTGTCACAGACAGTTTCAAAATGTGAGCATCAACAAAGACCGAGCAGATAGTCCGGTTCATACAGACCACCGCAAACTTCCTCTTACAAAGCTTTTCACAATAAAACAGGATAAAGATAGATTGTCAGGTTTCCCAGCTCGCTGACCCAGGGTTTGTGTTTGTGGTGATTCGGACTCTTGTTTATTTATCATCATGTTCTCTGTGTTTATATTTCCTAGTACACTCTGGAGTTATTTCATTATTCCTAGTTCAGGTTGTTTCCTTAGTCTTTGGTCCTCTTCATGTCTCTGTCCGTCCCTCAGCGTTTCCCCGGGTAAGTCAGGTTCGTCTTCATGTTGCCAAGTTTTCTGTTTCACAGTCTCCCTCGCCCTATCTCGCCCCTCACCCTCTCTCTCCTCCCTCTGCTCCTGGTTTGGTCAGCCTGTGTCTCTGTGTGTTCTCCCAGTACTTCCTGTTTTACTTTGATAGTCTCGTGTCTGGTGTCCGTCATGTTCAGATGTGTTCCCTCCTGTGGTTGTTCCCGTGTGTGTCTTTATGTCCTGTGTTGTGATGTCTCTCTTTCTCTATCAGTTTGTTTGTTTCCCGTCTCCCAGTTTTGTTTTGCTTGGATTCCAGCAGTAAAGCTCAGGTTGGAGTTAGAGTCCAGATTTTGCCTGCTCCACACAGCGCTGATAAATATAATGCCAACACTCGTTTACATTTATTAAACACGTCGTACTCCTTTTAAAAGAAATTCCAACATTTTCTGAATACTAACCCTTAATATTTAACATTCAACAAGGATTTAAACATTTTTAATATTTCAGCACATTTCAGTAAGTGACACAGTTTCAGGGGCAGCACGGTGGTTAGCACTGTTGCTGCACAGCAAGAAGGTCCTGAGTTCAGTTCCACCATCAGGTCTTTCTGTGTGGAGTTTGCATGTTCTCCCCGTGTTTGCGTGGGTTCCCTCCGGGTACTCCGGCTTCCTCCCACCATCTAAAGACATGCAGTTAGTGGGGATAGGTTAACTGATTAATCCAAATTGCCCATAGGTGTGAATGTGGGCGCGAATGGTTGTCTGTCTCTCTGTCTCTCTGTCCAGGGTGTACCCCGCCTCTCGCCCTATGACAGCTGGGATAGGCTCAGAGGAAAGCACTTCAAGGGGTTATTAACAGCACCCAAAAGGTCTGATCTGCACGTCTATCAGACGTCCAATGTTTAGCAGGGTGGGTCTGTGGATCTGTGCATCTGTGGGTCTGTGCATCCATCATCATTAGCAGCTCTGAGTGAGAAGCGTCAGCTCTAAAGCCTCAGTCGTGCTCTGAGTCAGCAGTAAACATGCCGGAGCTGGAAATATAAAATCATAAACCGAGTAAGACTTTTCCCATCATGCACTGCTCCTGCAGTAAACTCCATCAGAGCTTCAGTGCTGAGGTGTTCCTGTTATTGTGTCCACCTCGATGAGTCTGCAGTTTGTTCCCTGCAGCTTCCTCATTCCTCCTCCTACGCCTCACATCTGTCCTCCACATCTGGCTTCACTCAGTGACTCGGCCCACGCTGTACGAAGCGAAGGTCTCAGCGCGCCACGTTTTACAGCGTCCTCTCTGTTTCTGTCTGACTCCCTGCTGAACTTAAAAGCTTTTATTTTGAAAGTTTTGTGAGCCACATTCGTGACTTTTATTGTTTAAAATCTTTTTTGTAGATGTTTGGATCAGACGCTCCTCCTGCCTCAAACTGAAGCTTTCAGCTGCAATATGTGGAAAATCAGGAGGCTCCACACACATCGACAGCTGTGGAAACATCTGCATCCATCAGCAGCTGCAGCTTCCTCGCTCAGGACAACGACGATGATGACGATGACGATGTTACATCCTTAAATCGTCTCTGAGAGGACAAAAGAAATAAAACTCTCCTGCCTGACTCGGGGACACGTTCCTCTGGGGCTGATATGTTTCCTCCCTACAGTCACTTTGAAACCAATGTCTGTGTTTTACCTGTCCATGTCTCGAGTCACCTGACAGGTGGGATCACAGAAGCCTGTTAGGTGACTCAGGTGAGCCACTGGTTGATGTCACCCACGAAACGCCTGATGCTTTGGCTCATGTGATGTCTCAGGTTAGTGACAGATGTTCATGTTTGACTGAAACCTGAGACGGTCGCCTGATTTGCTCATTAAAGTCCTGCAGACGTTCCTGTGGGCGGGCTTTAGTGTGCGTGTAGCTACAACACCTGAAGCACTGCTCCATCGCCACGCTGACGAGCCTCATCACTGTTTAACAATCGTGTGATATTTATTCATGAAAGCCTGAGTCACAGAGCACTTTAGTAACAGCAGTCCATGACTGAGAACACGCCTCGCTCAGCTCACCACCGTCAGCATCAGAGGACCGTGATGAACAGGACGTGAGCGTCTGACTTAGACAGCGGTGACGGTGAGGCGAGCGCTGTCCGCACAACAGAACGCCACAAACACGTTCAAACCTTTACTGCAGAAGAGCTGTAGAAAGAACACACCCGAGAAGCTGTTTGATACACTGCTGAAGCTATTCACTCATTTACTTTTTCTATTTTTTTCTATTTCTTTTCTACTGGTGCTGAAGTGAGTTTCTGTGGGATAATTAAATAAATCTGTTTCTTTAGAGTGAGCTGTAGAAAGAACCACCTGCATGTCTACAGCCTGCTGTGCTGATGATTCTCTACGGCATAACGACCAGGCGATAGCTAAATGTTAGCGAAAACAAGAAACCCGCAGAGAGCTGAAGGATGGTGTCAGGAGAAACATCTGTGAATGTGACCACTGAACGAGCCGATCACTGACTTTGTTTCAGCTCCTCGGAGACACGAGGAGGACGTCCACAGTCCCATCTCCTCTGAACTCGTCAGGGTGGAGGTCACGCCGTTAACTCCACCCTGGTGATGGTGTTGGCAGGTCAGCTGAGGATGCTCAGTGACCTGTGGACCCTCCCGCAGCTCTGACACTACCGCTCACTTAAGTCACAGTGCAGGAGCCGTGTTAGAGTTTCTTCTTCAGGCACTGATTACATGGGACCCTGTGACTAAGTTCACATGACCCAGGATTGGTCCACGACCTGGAGATTGGGAACCTTTGCTCTGATCAAACAGCTGTAAGACGATTGGGTCATGTGATACATACCAGTCCATCACAGTTGCTGATGGCGACTGACGTACCCTCCATGTTGGACACAGTTCCCGTGTAGAAGCAGCCGGTGTCTTCTATTGGCTGAGAGTGGTGCTGTCCTGACTCCTCCCACTCCATGGTGGCGGTGGGGGCGACGAGGCGAGAGTTGGGATGCAGGTGTAGGTGCAATTCCTTCCCGAAGGCAGTCACATTATAGAAAAGCTCCGCCTCCTCTGTCATGTGACTCTGCCCCCACCAACCGTGACTGGGCGGAGCCTGTTGTGAAAAGGGTGTGCCCTTATGTATGTCTTTAAAGTCAGTGGGTGTGTCCTCTGGTGAGGGGGCGTGTCTTTTCCTGCGATGTAGCTGGCGAGCTGAGATGGAACCTGACAGGAAGCGCCCCTCTGAGTCTGTCCTGATTGGACGAATGATGGCGAACTCCGACAGAACCTGATGGAGAGAATCTGCAGAAGAAGAAGAAGAGTCAGTCACTCCTGCAGCGTCTGTTTCAGGACTGAAGACAATAAAACCTTCAGTTATTTAAACAAACACGTTACTGTTGAACATTCAGACCGACAACACCTGAACCTCACACCTGCAGTTCCTCTGACGTCCAGCAGGAGCAGCACTGAGTCAGTCCCATAGACTCCCATATTAAAATAAACATGTTTGGAGTCTCTAGTGATAATTCAAACCTGTTTAGATTTGATTAAGGCTTAATGTTTGCATCATTGGGGGCGTGGCCTCTGACAGGTGGTCTTCTAGTTTCACCTGAGCTGGGCCTCTAGACGTGTTTATGCTGTTGGAGCCTTTCTAATGACATCATGTGACCGATAACATGGCTCCTGTTAGGTCACTGTACCAACAGAGCATATGAGGAGGCGGAGCCAAAGACTGAGAGCATCCTGTGGTTGGACTCTGACTGGATGCCTCTCACAGAGCGTGTAGATGAGTTTATGACCTGAAACACTTCTGTGCTGTGTTTTCTTTTTACACGGCCACGTCTTTAACATAGTCAGACAAAGACATTTTAAATAAAATATATTTTAAATTTTTGTTATCAGAGGATTATTGAATGGTGATCATGAAACCAGTGGGCAGGTACAAAGCTGACTGTGGTTTCTGTGTTTTACTTCAAAGACATTACTAATCATTTATAACATGACTCCAGCTGTTTCATCCAGATGTTATAATAAATAAATAAACACTAAAACCTCTGATCCTCCCACACAGGACAGTTTCTACAGGATTACATCAGCTCAGGCTGGACACAGTCTTACTCTGAGAGCAGCTCTGAGAGGACGTTTCTGTCCTGGTGGAGATTAGAGAGCAGGACGAGGGTCCTCACACGTATAGAAAGACGAACCTTTGTTTGTCTGTGAGCTGTACCTACACTGATGAAGAGGAAGGATGAGTGGGCTCTGTCTGAGGTCATGGAGGTCTCTCACACACACACACACACACACACACACACACACACACACACACACACACACACACACACACACACACACACTGAGTGTCCTCATGAGGACTCAAATAACACTTCACTCCTGAACCTCACTGCATGTGAAGGTCCCCAATTTGTAGAAGTGTCCCCACTGTGATGTGTAAAGGCTTGGTCCTCATGTAGCAGGAATGTGAGCACAAACACACACACAGTGAGGATTTGATGAAATATGATCTGGATGGCTCACATTCCCCAAACGTCTGAAACACGTAAACACTGAGATTTACTGGGAAAACGTGCAGAGGAGGGGCCTCACACCGAGAGCCGCTCTGTGATTGGTCAGTGTGCTGATGGACTGTTTGAGTTTGACCTTGACTGCACAGTTCAAAGGTCAGCACGCAGAGCACTGAATGGAAACCACCACAGAAGAAGAGCAGGAGTGTTACTGCATCAGTGCAGCTGCTGTGTAACTGGTGTGCAGATAGAATCAACAGTACTGCAATGTCAGTATTGCAGCATGAGAAGTATTAGAGGAGAGTCTCACCTGTGCTCTGGGTGATGTAAACTGAGTGCAAACAGTGGACGTGCAGCAGAAAGGTGATGATCAATAATCCACAGCGACGCTCCTCCATGCTGACAGTGAGGTTCTCTGTGAGGCAGACACACTGAGACTAACTGCTGAGCAGACTGAGCTCGGACAGACACTCCTCCACTCCGTCATTATCTCCTCCCTCTGACTGCCGTGTGCAGCATGGTCCTTCCCCTCCAAGCTTTCTGAAGGTCCTGGATCTGGTTTCACACCAACAGTACGGGACAACAGCTGACCCACACAGACACAAACACATGAACTTGTTCTTCTATCCTTGTGAGGACCCCAAAAACCTGAACCTGCGCGGATCAGGGACCTGACTTTGTTTGGGTCTGTGAGGCATTTTTATATTGATGAAAGATTTTGATTGGTTGAAGAAATGCAAATGTCACAAGCGCTGCATGGTTTTTTAGTTATTAATCTCATCAAAGTGCTCCCTAAAACAGTGTTTATTACTTTTTAAACAACAATATTCAAGTTTGTCTGAAGCAGTGGCTCCACCTGCTGGTGAAGCTGCACTTACACTCAGAACAGTAACATGAACTCCATGAAGCTTGAGTCGTAAAAACAAAAGTGTTAGTAAGTGGACTGTTACGGAAGCATAGAGCTGTATCACATTATAACATGAAACCTTTATCGTTCTAACATATGGTTTCATGTTTGTACATATTATCATGTTATTACAATATTGTAATAACATGATAATATGTTGTACGAACATCCGTTATAATAATGTTTTTTATTGTGAGAGCTGATGTCAGAGCTTCCTGCTGATGGAGCAGCAGCTGCTCTCAGCACTGAGTGATCTTTGGTCTGCACAGGGGTGTCCAACATCAGGCCTGGGGGCCACAACTGGCTTGTCAAAGACCCCCACCCGGCCCACTGGACATCTTTGGAAAATGTAAATGAGGCCAAACATTTAGGAACTTTCACAGGATTTTATTATTTTACAGCTTTTCTGATATAAACCCCACCGACCGACGCTCAGCACCAGCAGGAACAGGCGAGGTCTGAGGAACCAAAGGACGTCCACACAGAGCTTTCTCAGCTGATACCCCAACCTTAAACTCCCGGCGTGTCCACCACAGCTTCCCAAACACTCGTCCCGTTTCCTCGCTGATTCCTGTCGTCACCGCTTTGAAGGAAGTCTTTGACTCGAACGTTGCTCGTCCTAAAATAGTGTTCGCTGAAGCACTTTGACCCACTCCGGTTCTACCGAGGAGGACGATGGTGAGATCTGGATCCATGACCTGAGAACACACACACACGTTTCTGCTGTCATTTGAGTTTCTCTCTGTGTGTCTGTGGAAAGTCTCCTGTGACAAAGTGAACTGAAACCAGCTCTATCTGTGCATGAAGCCAGATAACACACACCAATGAGTTCAACTGCAGGAATGTCTTAAAGACATAAAGACCTGGATGGCCGCTAACTTTCTGCTTCTTCATTCAGATCAAACTGAGGTTATTGTACTCGGCCCTGAAAAGCTTAGAAATATGGTATCTAAGCAGATTCTTACTCTGGATGGCATTACCTTGGCCTCCAGTAATGCTGTGAGGAACCTTGGAGTCATGTTTGACCAGGACATGTCCTTCAACGCACATATTAAACAAATATGTAAGACTGCTTTCTTCCATTTGTGCAACATCTCTAAAGTTAGAAATATCCTGTCTCAGAGTGACGCTGAAAAACTAGTTCATGCATTTATTACTTCCAGGCTGGACGACTGTAATTCATTATTATCAGGATGTCCTAAAAACTCCCTGAAAAGCCTTCAGCTGATCCAAAATGCTGCAGCAAGAGTCCTGACAGGGACTAGAAAGAGAGAGCAGATTTCTCCTGTTTTGGCTTCCTGTTAAATCCAGAATTCAAAATCCTGCTCCTCACATACAAGGTCTTAAATAATCAGGCCCCATCTTATCTTAATGACCTTGTAGTACCATATCACCCTATTAGAGCACTTCGCTCTCGCTCTGCAGGCCTACTTGTTGTTCCTAGAGTATTTAAAAGTAGAATGGGAGGCAGAGCCTTCAGTTTTCAGGCCCCTCTTCTGTGGAACCAGCTTCCAGTTTGGATTCGGGAGACAGACACTATCTCTACTTTCAAGATTAGGCTTCAAACTTTCCTTTTTGCTATAGCATATAGTTAGGGCTGGACCAGGTGACCCTGCTAAAATATTGTACTTGAGTAGGTGAATCACCCTTATTTCGACAAATAAACTTAGGATTATGCCGGTGTCACAGAAGAAAGTCAGTCAAGGGGGGAACAAAACTCTCCAAGATAAATTGTCGGACTTTACGAAGTCGAGGGCTAGCAAGGATTCATCAGCTAGCAGTGAGGCCATGGACTCCGGCGAGGCTAACACCAGCGGGACTCCAGAGGTTAATGCACCGGACAGAAGCAAGGATATGGCGGCGGGAGAGTCCTGCCCCACGTTGGCCATGATCCTGACCACTATCAACAACATAAAAACAGAGTTTTCCACCAGGTTTGATGGCATATTGTCCGCTATTGATAGTGTGAGGAAAGACATTACTGACTGTGTAGAGCACGTCACAGAAGCAGAAACTAGGATTCCGAGATTCTTGAGATACCCATTTCTGTCTTCTAATTGAAAATAAATTTTAATAAATAAATAAATAAAATACAAAAAAAACAAAAAAGATTAAGAGGCCGAACGTATTTCTGCAACAATTGGTCAACTTCAAGTAAGTGGGGCTCAATCAAACCAACAGACCACTTCTGATTAGTGTTGCTTAGAAATCTGATTTGAAATGTGAAATGTGATTTCACCTATGGCAAAGAGGGGTGTTTGTGAATAGATAAGAATTTAATATCTATCTATTCATAAACACCCCTCACTACAAAGCAGGCGAGGAATTACAAACCCCTCATCATCAGTGGCACGCCAGTGGAGAGAGTGGACAGTTTCCGATACCTGGGTGTCCACATCACTCAGGACCTGTCATGGTCCTGTCACATCAACACCCTGGTTAAGAAAGCCCGTCAGCGTCTCTTCTTCCTCAGAAGACTTAGTGACTTCCATCTGCCACTGAAGGTGCTCAAGAACTTCTACTCCTGCACCATCGAGAGCGTCCTGACGGCAAACATCTGCACCTGGTTTGGGAACAGCACCAAGCAGGACAGACGAGATCTGCAAAGGGTGGTACGCTCGGCCGAACGCATCATTCAATCAGAGCTCCCTGACCTGCTGTCCATCTACACCAAGCGGTGCAAGTCCAAAGCTAGGAAGATTATGATGGACCTCTCCCATCCCAACAATGGACTCTTCTCACTGTTGAGGTCTGGGAAGCGCTTCCGCTCCCTTAAGGCCAAAACAGAGAGATAAGAATTTAATATCTAACCTTGGTGGCACAGGAGGGTATGGTTAGTGTTATAGTTAACAGTTGAATTGTTTGGTTTTACTAGTTCAGCTATACGGTGTCATCCTTGGGTGGGACTATTAATTGCTACCTGGAAACTTTAAACATCTGGGGAAGGAAATCCAGGTTAAAAGACCTGGATATGGGTGACAGTGAGGGTATTTGGGCAGTTTCTCTTGTTAGCAGTAGTATTTATGTTAGCTTTCTGTCTTTTTCTTTTTGTAATTTTTTTTACATATATTTTCACTTGTTTGGGGAATATAACTACACAATCTACAAGAAATGTCTACTGAGATAAAAATCTAAATCACATCATGGAACTGCAGAGGGTTACGAAATCTGAGGAAAGTTAAACAAGTCATGAATAGGGATGGGTACCGGTATCAGTTCTGACATAAACGGTAGTAACCAGACCGAAAAGCAGCGCACATTTCGGTGCTTTATTTGGGTGCTTTTTTTCCCCTGAGATGTCACACACCTTGGATTCTAGCCAATCATTTTACCTTTGCAAACGTAGTAGGCGGGCCCAGGTACGTACATTCTTTTAGAGCAGATCTACAGATTAAAAATGCCCAAGGCGAAGCGGTCAAAAGTCTGGCTGTACTTCACAGCAAACACCTGGCGATGTATAGCATTTTGTTAAAAGCTGAGAAGCGCGCCGTATTTGATAGCTTGCTGCGAGACCTCACACCGAGCACATCTACTGCGGGTGTGGTGCCTGTTATCTGACCCGGAGTTAGCAACATCCCCCAAAAACACGAAGAGGAGAGTCCTGGCCCCTAGCCCTGCCAGTGTAGCAGAAATGATGAGGATGATGATGCAGCAGCAGCCGTTCTTCTCTGCGTGAGTAGCTTCATGTTGTTCGTGTGTAATTTACGTTGAGTAGGCTAACCACGTTATTACATTAATGCATGTAAGGTGAACTAGCAAACATCATCATAGCTACATGCGGCTGTCTTCTTGTTTGATGGCAGATACTCCCTTCACCCTGGCCAAAAAGGCTAAAATGACCAAAGAAAAAGTGGAAAACAGTTAAACATGAGAGGTTTTTGGACAAAGTTTGTGTTTTTTGCTGATTTTATTGTTTTAAATGTGTTTTTTTATATATATATTTTACTTATCTTATATTATTATTACTATTTTTCTCATTTTTTTTTAACATGCTCAATGTATCATGTTTGGCATGTCAAGTGTACAGCACTTTGTGTTCAGCTGGTGGCTGATCTGAAAGCGCTATATAAATAAATTGCTTGCTTGCTTTTTTCCATTGTTTAAGCACTGCTTCCAGCCAAGAGTGATACCATATATGCCCCATAGCTGCAGAAAAGGCTAACATTGTTATCTTTTTACATAAAAGCAGTTAAACATGAGAGATTTTTGGACAAAGTGTGTGTTCTCCATTCCTTAAGCACCGGTTGGAGCACCGGCACCGTTTCAAAAGTAAAACTGGTATCGGATAAAACCTAATCGATACCCATCCCTAGTCATGAACAGAATAGGAGGAGAGCTTAAATGCCCAAACCCACTATTGTACTACTGGGCGGCGCAGCCGAGAACACTAATGTTTTACTATTCAGAAGAGAATGTGCCACTGAGGAGAGAGATGGAAGAGTATGCGCTGAAGTTGCCATTTCCTATTTATCTGTACTCGGCTAATCTTAAGAAACTAAAAAGAAACAGCAACGATCCCATGGTCAGAAATATGATTGTGGTGTGGCATCAAGTTAAGACTCACCTCAATGTAGTTGATTCACTCTCAGTATTCACCCCGTCCTGGGGGGAAATCATTTCCCCCCAGGACGGGGTGAAGGGGGATTTAAAATATGGGCTGAAAGGGGTTACAAATAGGAGATCTTTGCAATCCAGATAATAAACACTTACTGTCTGTTTTGTTTTTGTTTATATACCGAGCTTCTTATTAACTGCACGCACACACCAATCTCTGCTCCGATTCCACTTTATTTCCTCTACTTCTCCATTTCCTCTGGGGCTTCTTGCTCGCGAGTGAATTACACACATTGCAGCGACACAGTGCCATCTAGTGGCTGATACACACATGAGTCAACATGTTACATCTCCCTTCTTAAAAAAAAAGACACAACACAACTCAGGCTTGAAAAATTCCTAAGGCAACTGAAATTACAGGAATAACATCCTGAGCACATCCATTGATAACATAGCATTCGACTCAATACTGGCTACATCACAACCATAATAAACAGATGCATTTAGTGACATCATTGGAACAACAAACATGTAAACATTTTTCTTTTTTTTCTTTTTTTTTTTTTAGGGCAGCGATCTGCCTGCACCCTTTACAATATTACAGGTCCAAGACCTGTCTTGGTTTGGTAACACGCCCATAACGAGTCGTGTATCCAGGTGTTGTAATGTCTTTATCCGGGGGCTCCACAGGCGGGGGCTGAGATACCACAGGGCTGTCATCGCTGATGCCTGTTGGTTGAATGAACTCCTCACCTCCTACGCTGTTCCTGCTTCCGCGGAGGTGTCGGCGGTTACGCCGGTAAACTTGTCCTGTATCTGTGGTTATGTTGTAGCTTCTGGACGTGTCGGCACAACTTGTGACCACAGCTGGCTTCCAGGAACCGTCTTGTTGCCGGAACCGGACCAGTGTGCCAGGACATAGTTGAGGCAGAGGCCGGGCGGCTCTGTTGAAATAAGTCTGCTGGCGCTGCTGGCAGACCTCTCTCCTCTCACGCACTGTTTGCTGGCAAACTACTTGGGGTTCCAGCTGTTTTGGTGTTGCAGGGAGGATGGAGCGAAGTCTCCGGCTCATGAGTAGTTGTGCAGGCGACTTTAAGTTGTCCACGGGGGTGTTCCGGTATTCTAATAGGCTCAAGTAGGGATCCTTATGTTCCGCTTTGGCCTTGTCCAGAAGTTTCTTTGCTGTCTGGACTGTTTTCTCAGCTAGGCCGTTGCTCTGTGGGTAATGGGGACTAGTAGTGGTGTGGGTGAAACTCCATGACTTTGCGAACTGTTCTGAAACTTACTTGAAGCATAGCACAGACCGTTATCACTAATCACCGACTCTGGAATACCATGCCTAGCCATGGCTGACTTTAGTTTGTGGATCACTGCTTCTGCAGTGCAGCTGCGCAGTCTTTCCAATTCGAAGAATCTACTGTAGTAATCTACCATGATGATGTAGTCTTCCGAGTTCCAAGTGAACAGATCGGTGGCTATGACCTGCCACGGTCGTTCTGGTATTGCATGTGACAACAGGGGTTCCTTGGGGTTAGCAGCTTGTCTCTCCTGGCATGTGCTGCAGGCTCCGACTGCTTCCTCAATCTGCTTTCCCATGCCTGGCCAAAACAGAAGGTCTCTGGCTCTGTTTTTACTCTTTTCTATACCCATATGGCTGGAATGAATCCGCCCTATCATGTCCTTTCTGAGCCTTTTTGGGATGATCATTTTCTCTCCTTTAAACATGATCCCGTCTATCAGTGAGATCTCATCCCTGTGGTTCCAAAACTCCTGGATGTCAGGCGGACATTGAGACCTTTTATCTGGCCATCCACTCAATGTGGTCCTTCTCCGAGTGTTGAGCTGAGGATCCTGGGCTGTTTCGTTTCTTATCTCTGAGAGTCTCTGATCACTGACAGGCATGTTGCTGAGGACTGAGTGGATCTGCGCATCCATCCCGTCACATAGTGATTTATCGTGGAACTCTATGGATTTCCGGGAGAGCGTGTCGGCTACCGGGATGTCTTTCCCTGGCTTGTGGATGATGCTGATGTCGTACTTTTGCAGCTGTATTATCATCCTCTGTAGCCGTGGTGGTGCTGATGCTAGTGTTTTTTTGAGTATGGACTCAAGTGGCTTGTGGTCCGACTCAATGGTCACATGTCGACCGTACATGTACTCGTGGAACCGCTTGCAACCAAAGAGAACAGCATACAGCTCTTTTTCTATTTGGGCATAGTTCTGCTCGGTGCTGTTAAGTGACTTGGATGCGTAGGCAACTGGCTTGCCGTCCTGCAGCATCACAGAACCGAGGCCACTTTTGGATGCATCGACCTGGAGTCGTAGCGCTTTCTTGGGGTCGAAGAAGGAGAGAACTGGGCCTGGTTCTTTAGTGATCAGCTCCTTCATTCGTTGAAAGGCTCTGTCATGGTTCTTGTCCCATACAAACTCACTGTCCTGCTTTAACAGCTGGCGGAGCGGAGCATTTATCTCTGACAGGTGTGGGGCAAATCTTGCTAGATAATTAACCATCCCCAGCACTGTTTCCAATTCCGCCCTGTTCTGTGGGGGCGCCATGTCTTGGACTGCTTTTACTTTTTGTGGATCTGGTTTCAGCCCTTCGTGTGACAATGTGTGACCGAAGTAACTGACCTCTTTGACGCAGATGGTGCACTTGTCAGGGTTCAGTTTTACACCTCTCTCCCCGCTGCGCTGCAGCATGGCCCTCAGGTAGTCATCATGCTCCTGTTTGGTTTCTCCGAAGACCAGTACGTCGTCCACAATGGCTGCCACGCCCCTCAGGCCCTCGTAGGTCTCGTTCACGCGTCACTGGAACTCATCCTGAGCTGAGATTATGCCGAATGGCAACCTGAGGAAGCGGTACCTGCCAAACACAGTATTAAATGTGGTTAACAGAGATGATTCGTGGCTTAGCTTAATGGCCCAGTAGCCTGATCTGGCGTCCAAAACACTGAAATACTTGGCCCCAGCAAGTTTTGTGGTGACATCCTCTAAGGTGGGTAGAGGGTAATGGGGTCTTTGTATAGCCTTGTTGAGGGGTCTGGGGTCCAGACATACTCTGAGTCTGCCCGTCTTGGGTTTTTCCACGACAACAAGTGCATTCACCCAGTCCGTAGGATCTGTGACCTTGCATATGATTTGATTCCTTTCCATGTTGTCGAGCTTGTCTTTGAGTCGGGCTCGCAGAGCAATGGGAATCCGACGAGGTGGGCTGACTGTGGGTGCAACGTCTGGGTTTACATGGAAACTGCATTCACCAGGAAATTCTCCTATCCCTTTGAATACGTCTGCATATTCGTCTAGTATTGCCTGTGAACTGTTGGTTGTCTTGCCTCTTTCTTCCGTCACTGCCATCACGATCCTTACCAGGTTAAGGTCACGGCAAGCTTTCATTGCTAATACAGGTGGGGCGCTTGTGTTAACAACATGGAATTCCAACGTGCGGGTTTTGTCTTTGTGTTTGCATTTTAGCTGGCATTTCCCTTCCATGCTGAGTGAGTGTCCCCCGTAATCTGTGAGCTTGTGTGTGACAGGCTTCAGTGTCACGTGTGGGAAGAGTGTCTGGAACATGTTAGCTGGAATTGTGTTTGCTTGCGCCCCAGTGTCAACTTTAAACCTCACTGTCTGTGGGGGGGAACCAAGCTGCATGTCTGCATATGCTTGCTCATCATTTCTTCCTTCATTTTCTATGGTGATGCTATCAATGTAGAAACAGTCTTGGTCCTCATCTGTGTCCATAGTTGACATTTCTATGTTCTCTCTCACAGTGTGTACTGATTTGAGGTGGGCTTTTGTCTGCGAAGGGAGTCTTGACCTGCATGCTCTCGCAAAATGGTTCATTTTCTTGCATTTTGCACATTGCTTCCCTTTTGCTGGGCAGGTGTCTCTATTACTGTGTTGTCCGGCACAATAGCTGCACGTTTTTAGTGTTGCATTAGCGTGTTCTTTTGGTCTCACGCTTCTTGTTTGATATTCTTGTCTGTGCGATTTCCTGCCGATGGCGTGCACAGTTTCTTGGCCCCTGGAGTGACCCATAGTTTTTAGCTGTTGCTTTGCTAGCTCGTGTGATCGTGCTATATCTATAGCTTTCTCTAGCGTGAGCTCTGCGCCTTGGCTGAGTAGCTTTTCTCGGACGTGTGGCGAGTTAGTGGCAAATACAATGCGATCCCTGACCATTTCATCTGTATTTGGGTACCCACAGTCTTTAGCAAGTAGTTTTCAGTTCCGTAATAAACTGTTCAAATGTCTCATTTTCACCCTGCATCTTTTCATGGAACTTATATCGGGCGTAGATTGGGTTAGCTTTCGGTATGATGTAATCAGTGTACTTATCGTAGTACGTCTGAAGCTTTCGGGAGTCGTCTGCGGTGAGCGTCCACGTGTTGTAGACGTCCCGTCCTTTCTCACCGACCCATAGAAGAAGGTAGCTGCATTTGTCTGCCTCCTCCTTCCCCCGAAGAGGACCAGCGAACATTAGCTCGGCGTGCTGCTTGAAACGCCGCCATGCCTCGGGCAGGTTGCTAGAGTCCCAATCCATACGCGGTGTGGGAACGCCGTAAGCCTCCATGTCTGCGCTGTCCGACGGCGAGGGATTGCGTAGAAAACCGCTACTCTGACACCATGTTTTGTTTTTGTTTATATACCGAGCTTCTTATTAACTGCACGCACACACCAATCTCTGCTCCGATTCCACTTTATTTCCTCTACTTCTCCATTTCCTCTGGGGCTGCTTGCTCGCGAGTGAATTACACACATTGCAGCAACACAGTGCCATCTAGTGGCTGATACACACATGAGTCAACATGTTACACTGTCCTTTGACGAAATTGTTGTCAAGCATGACATAGTCCGCAGACAGTTCTTTAGATATTTACAGCTGAGAGATTTTATTAGAGCACAGCAAAACCAGCCCTTGTCCATTCCTGGCCTATCAACACTTGAAGAAATGATGGTGAAAGATTGCCGGGGAAGGGGCTTGATTTCCAAAACCTATAATGAACTGGTGGCTGCCTCTACAGAAACGTCCGTAAAGAAGCTTGAATCCTGGAGAGAAGACTTACAGGAGAACATCTCCCTTGAAGAGTGGGAGAGGGCTTGCGCCAGGGCACAATCACAAACAGTGAACACTCGTTTAAATCTCTTGCAGTACAGCTGGTTAATGCATACGTATATGACTCCAGTCAAACTTAATGCTTTCTACAGTACCATCCCGGATGTTTGTATAAAAATGCAACGAGGAAAAGGGCACACTTCTCCATTGTTTGTGGCAGTGTCCTGAAATTAGGAAATTCTGGGAAGAAGTGAAACAATGAAATATTAGAAATATTAGAAATATTAGAAATATTAGAAATATTAGAAATATTATCTCTGAAGAAATATTAGAAATAAAAATGCATTTAGATCCAAAACTTTTTCTGCTGGGCACCTGTCCAGCTAACTGTAATATAACAAGGAAACATCGCTTATTTTTAGACACAGGGCTGCTGATGGCTGAGAGAGTGATTGCCATTACTTCGAAAGAGGTGGATAGACCGAGAAGAAGTAAATGGATTTCAGAGTTAACATCTACTCTGCCCTTAGAAAAGATCACCTACGCAATCAGGGGCAAGCAATGATGCTTTGATAGCATCTGGGGCCCCTTCAAAAGCTTCCTTGCTAATAAAAACTTGCCCCAAATTTTTGGGGAGGATCCATAGGTGGCCCTCTGCAGTCCATTTGGGAATATGTTTATTGCTTGACATTGAACAACTACTTTCTAATTTACATTTAACGTATACCTGTGAGGATGCATAATTTATGGGAGATGCACACAGTTATTCCCCCCTTTTTTTCTCCTTGTTCGTTTGTTTTGCTTTTGTGTGTTGTTTTTCTTGTTTTGTTGTTGCTGTTTTTTTTCTCATCCTCTCCTATATGTTGTTATGTGTATAAAGGCAGTGTGTGTAGCTTGTAGTTTATGTAAGTTTAACTACTTGTTTTGTTACGCTTCAGATGTGTACACTGCTATGTTCAAAATGAATAAAGATGCTGTTGGAAAAAAAAATTGTATTTAATTAAATATTTGAGTTTAGGGTTTAGTGGTTTTGGTTTTCTCCTTTGCTGATTGGTGTGTTAACAAACTGGAATGAACTGCATCATTTTGTGGTTTATGACTGTGTTGTGTTTAGTTACCCTGGTTGTGTCATAGTGGTCTGACCAGCCATTATATATACCTCTGCGTGTCATTTCCTGTTTAGGTCAGTTATGTTTCTTTGGGCAGTCGTTTGGTTTGTTCAGTTCTTTGCCTGACTTTAGTTTTGTTTCTTTGACCTCTTTTATGAGCTCAGCATCTTTTGGTTTGTAAAGATAATTTTGGGAGGGATCAAATAAATGAAAACCCTCATTTTTCTGATAATTCCTGTGACGACTCCAGCTTTTTCAGCTCGGCCCATCACAGTCAGCTTCACCATGATGGTGGTTTGTAGTTGTGACCAGGAGAACACAAACTGGGAGTAATCAGGACCCTACAACATCGGGCAGAAAGCCCTTCCTCTAACCCTGAACGGAAAGAAAAAAGAGCACACGCGTAAAGGAAGCTCTTAAAACATGTGGTTATCATCAAATCAGCAAAGATGCAGAGAAAAGAAGATCGGACACCAACGAGTGAGGATCATGGCATCATCATCCCTGATGTAGCAGGTTTATCAGAGACACGCAGGAGAGTCTTCTCCAAGCACAACATCCCGGTGTCCTTCAGAACCACCAACACAGTCAGACACAGACTAAACAGTGCAGCTGTGCAGTGCAGCGAGGAGAGCTCAGAGCTCTGGCAGAGCAACACCAGCTCATTCAGGTGTGCTGTTTGGGCAGCAGGGGGCGATGTTTCCTCACACGTCCACTGTGGGCCTCATCTGTTTGTACCTGAAGGCTGTGAACTCCCACTGAGGATGTGCACTCAGAGTGTGAGGAGCCTGTCACGGGACTCAGACCACTGCAATAAAAGCAGCACTCACCCCGCCACAATAAGAGCCCGGCACTGACTTTGATGTGCAGACGTGAAACTGTGGGCGCTTTCTTCCTCACTCTGTCACTGCGCTGCTGTCTGACCTTCACACTGATCCTCTGCAGCTCACCTGCTCTTTGACACCCTCTGACTCTCACAGGTAGGACCTCCATCATCTCTTCTTCTTCTTCATGTACTCCTGTGGCTGTTTGGAGGAGTTGGGCATGTTCTCAGAGAGGCTCAGAGTCTGTGTGAGGAAACGATCCTCACGACTAACACCAGCCTCCACGCCACCGTCAGCACACTCAGACACTTCAGACAGAAACCAGAGTTTAGGAAACTGGAATCATTTGGAGTTTTTACAGAAGGAACTACAATCTAATAAGATCTAATCCGGTTGTTCAGTCTGACGTCACTGGCCGTGTCTGGGTCTAAACTCCGCTGCAGGTCCATATATCAAACGATCACTGTGGCATTACTGAGAGTTGAAAAACTGTCTAAAGTCTTTCATCTTTAATAAAATGATCAGCGTTCTGCTCTACCAGGTGTAACAATTGAGTTTAGCATCCAGGCATCCATGAAAACGGAATTTATGACATTTAACGGAGTTAGAAGTTAGCAGGGAGTTAGCTCGCTAGCTTCTATCTAAATACAATATAGCATGTCCTGACTGCGGGGTTTTGGAAACAAATTAAAACGTACAGCTCTGTTATCACTTCCAACATAAATGAAGACAGAAAACTAAACAGCAGTGACGTTTGTAGGGTTACTGAAGTTGGGCTAGCTGGTATATAATGATGTGCTACGTGACCGCTAGCGACACAGCTATGTTAGCATAATATAAACAAGCTAACTTTTTTCCACTCGATAAAAGTTAACGTGAGTGTTCTCGGTGGTCAGGAACAAATGTAATCGCATGGCAGGATGCTGTAAAAGGACCAAACTTCAGCCAGGAGAACAACTGAGATAATCCATCCACAATACGAGGTTAGTCATTCATATACTGCTGCATGGGCTGGGCTGTAGTTACATCCTAAGGTTTTAAACGGGTGATCGTGGCTCAAGAGTTGGGAGTTCGCCTTGTAATCGGAAGGTTGCCGGTTCGAGCCCCGGCTTGGACAGTCTCGGTCGTTGTGTCCTTGGGCAAGACACTTCACCCGTTGCCTACTGGTGGTGGTCAGAGGGCCCGGTGGCGCCAGTGTCCGGCAGCCTCGCCTCTGTCAGTGCGCCCCAGGGTGGCTGTGGCTACAATGTAGCTGCCATCACCAGTGTGTGAATGGGTGGATGACTGGATGTGTAAAGCGCTTTGGGGTCCTTAGGGACTAGTAAAGCGCTATATAAATATAGGCCATTTACCATTTAAAAACTGAGCTTAAATAAATGATTAGCGGTAATAAAAGCCGAGGGAGGTCAACAGTGATCACTGACTGTTTTAGGAGCTTTTTGAGATCAAATAGAAGAAAATACATAACATTAAACATGTTAACAACACAAAAGCCATATTAAACGCAGACTACTTTAGACCCGGAAGTAGGATTCGTCGCGTCATCACTGACCAACCGGATAGCAGGAGCCTGTGATGAAGTGTGACAGCACTGTGAGTCTGAGCAGGTTCAACTTCATCTGTCTGACAAACGGACGTCCACATGACCGACAGCGTTTATTAATTCTGCTTTGGACTAAACACCCTGTACATGATTATAAAGAAGAGTCAGACTTTATTATGTCAACTAATAAATAATTAAATGCAAACATTTCAACTGAAACAGTCAACTAGAAACTGGACTGACAAACTGTGAATCAATAAAAGTATAAACTTAAGTGTTGTCATTGTGCAGTTGCTTTCACGGCAAAATTAGGTAGCAAAACAACAAAGATGCAAAAGTGTAGAAACCAATATAAGAAGTTTGAGTTACAGGAAACACTGTGGGGCTGTGTACAAGGGCATCATGATAAAATATAATGAACAAGGCTGGAAGTGCTGTGGTCACTGAGGAGAAAGAGACTACAGAGCTAGAAACTAAAGAAAGAAAGTAACGTAGATGAAACGTGAACACGACGTCAGGGAGCTTCTTCTTCTTCTCTTCCTGAACATTAACCCTTTGCCGAAGTCCTTCAGGGTGTCTTTAACTGCTTCCTGTCTGGATCCGCCTCTGTGCTGGTTTCCTGCAGGGATCACTGATGCTGTGATGACACGATGTCTCATTTGTTCTGCGTTCTTTAAAGAACCTTTAGAACCCGTCGGTAACATCAGTGTGGCCGACTCTCTGCTCTCAGTTTGACATGAGTTCAGGTTTCCACGGTTACAGGGATGAAGGAGACGTGTCTCAGAGACAGTCGTCATCAGCAGCTCTGCAGCTGGACCTGATCGAACAGCAGAGCCCAGATGTTCTAGATGTTGGGCTGAGCTTTGAGGGATCCGGAGAAGGTCGTCCCATCATCACTGCAGTGCTTTTACTATCAACACATTTCAAACACACACAGATCCAGCTGTGTTCAAACCTCAGTCTCGATCAGCTGATTCCCATAAATCCACAGAGCTGATAGCATGATGCTAACTCTGACCTCCGACCCTGAAGACAGAGCACAGCTGTGCACAGATGTTTGTGACTGTGAGACACGGACGCAGTGTGGAGACGTTCCTGTCACAGGGCTGATGCTGCCGAGCAGCGCTGACCACACGCTCCACTCTCACTTCCCCTCATGTCTGAGAGAGAGGCTGTGGTTTATTAATACACACTGAGGTGTGGGGGCAGTCATCGAACAGGGGCATTGAGACCCCTCTGCAGTCTCACAGCACGGTGAGGGGGGGGCAGTCTCTACACATTCACCTGAATAGACTGAAACCAGCGAGGGCTCAGCAGCAGCATGCACGGAGCATGCTCCGTGCATGCTGCAGGGCTCACTTCCTGTTCATGTGTCAGAGTGACACCGCAGGCCCACAGGCCCCATTTCAGTCTCAGCGTGAGTTTACTTCCCCTCTGACCGCAGCGAGCTTCATCTTATGCCTCTCACCGACTGCAGGGCGGACCCTCCACACACAAGCAGCCCACACTGTGCACAACTTCAACTTCTATGTTACATTATATTACATTTACATCATGGCTATATTTATATTATGATTATGTTTGTCACTGCTGGCATTTTGTCACTCTGAGGTGCTGTTGCCATGGCACCCAGACTCAGCTTTCATACTGGTTTTATCCCCATGTATGATCTCCGAGCCACCACAGCTCACTGCTGAGACCCCCTCTCAGGACTGGCACCAGGACCCGACCCGGGTTCACCCTCCTATGAGGAGAGATTATTAATCTTACCTGAGAGTGTCCAGAGGATAGACGAACAGAGGGAAGGAAGGATGGATGGATGGATGGATGGATGGATGGATGGATGGATGGATGGATGGATGGATGGATGGATGGAAGGTTGGATGAAGGTTGGATGATGGATGGATGAAGGATGGATGGATGGATGGATGGATGGATGGATGGATGAAGGATGGATGGATGGATGGATGGATGGATGGATGGATGATGGATGGAAGAAGGATGGATGGATGGATGGAAGGAAGAAGGATGGATGGATGGATGGATGGATGGAAGAAGGAAGGATGGATGGAAGAAAGATGGATGAATGGATGGATGGATGGATGGAAGAAGGATGGATGGATGGATGGATGAAGGATGGATGGATGGATGGATGGATGGAAGAAGGATGGATTATGGATGGATGGATGGATGAAGGATGGATGGATGGATGGAAGAAGGATGGATGGATGGATGAAGGATGGATGGATGGATGGATGGAAGGATGGATGGATGGATGGAAGAAGGATGGATGGATGGATGGATGGATGGATGGAAGAAGGATGGATTATGGATGGATGGATGAAGGATGGATGGATGGATGGAAGAAGGATGGATGGATGGATGGATGGATGGAAGGATGGATGGATGGATGAAGGATGGATGGATGGATGGAAGGATGGATGGATGGATGGATGGATGGATGGATGGATGGATGGAAGAAGGATGGATGGAAGAAGGATGGATGGATGGATGGATGGATGAAGGATGGATGGATGGATGGATGATGGATGGATGGATGGATGAAGGATGGATGATGGATGGATGGATGGATGGATGAAGGATGGATGGATGGATGGATGAAGGATGGATGGATTGATGGATAGATGGATGAAGGATGGATGGAAGAAGGATGGATGGATGGATGGATGGAAGAAGGATGAAGGAAGGATGGATGGATGGAAGAAGGATGGATGGATGGATGGAAGAAGGATGGATGGATGGATGGATGGAAGAAGAATGGATGGATGGATGGATGGATGGATGGAAGAAGGATGGATGATGGATGAAGGATGGATGGATGGATGGATGGAAGAAGGATGGATTATGGATGGATGGATGGATGGAAGAAGGATGGATGGATGGATGGATGGATGGATGGATGGAAGAAGGATGGATGGATGGATGGATGGATGAAGGATGGATGGATGGATGGATGGATGGAAGAAGGATGGATGGATGGATGGATGGATGGATGGATGGATGAAGGATGGATGGATGGATGGATGGATGGAAGAAGGATTGATGGAAGGATGGATGGATGGATGAAGGTTGGATGATGGATGGATGGATGGATGGATGGATGAAGGATGGATGGATGGATGGAAGAAGGATGGATGGATGGATGGATGGATGGATGGATGGAAGAAGGATGGATGGATGGATGGATGGATGGATGGATGGATGGAAGAAGGATGGATGATGGAAGAAGGATGGATGGATGGATGGATGAAGGATGGATGGATGGATGGATGGATGGATTATGGATGGATGGATGGAAGAAGGATGGATGGATGGATGGATGGATGGATGGATGGAAGAAGGATGGATGGATGGATGGATGGATGGAAGAAGGATGGATTATGGATGGATGGATGGAAGAAGGATGGATGGATTATGGATGGATGAAGGATGGATGGATGAAGGATGGATGGATGGATGGATGGATGGAAGAAGGATTGATGGATGGATGAAGGATGGACAGATGGATGAAGGTTGGATGGATGGATGGATGGATGGATGAAGGATGGATGGATGGAGGATGGATGGATGGAAGGATGGATGGATGGATGGAAGAAGGATGGATGGATGGATGGATGGATGAAGGATGGATGGATGGAAGAAGGAAGGATGGATGGATGGATGGATGGATGGAAGAAGGATGGATGGATGGATGGATGGAAGAAGGATGGATGGATGGATGGATGGATGGAAGAAGGATGGATGGAAGGATGGATGCATGGATGAAGGTTGGATGATGGATGGATGATGGATGGATTGATGAAGGATGGATGGATGGATGAAGGATGGATGGATGAAGGATGGATGGATGAAGGAATGGATGATGGATGGATGGATGGATGGATGATGGATGGATGGATGGATGATGGATGGATTGATGAAGGATGGATGGATGGATGGATGGAAGAAGGATGGATTATGGATGGATGGATGGATGGAAGAAGGATGGATGGATGGATGGATGGATGGAAGAAGGATGGATTATGGATGGATGGATGGAAGAAGGATGGATGGATGGATGGATAGAAGAAGGATGGATGGATTATGGATGGATGAAGGATGGATGGATGGATGGATGGATGGATGGAAGAAGGATTGATGGATGGATGAAGGATGGACAGATGGATGAAGGATGGATGGATGGATGGATGATGGATGAAGGATGGATGGATGGATGGATGGATGAAGGATGGATGGATGGAAGGATGGATGGATGGATGGATGGAAGAAGGATGGATGGATGGAAGAAGGATGGATGGATGGATGGATGAAGGATGGATGGATGGAAGAAGGAAGGATGGATGGATGGATGGATGGATGGAAGAAGGATGGATGGATGGATGGATGGAAGAAGGATGGATGGAAGGATGGATGCATGGATGAAGGTTGGATGATGGATGGATGATGGATGGATTGATGAAGGAAGGATGGATGGATGAAGGATGGATGGATGAAGGAATGGATGATGGATGGATGGATGGATGGATGATGGATGGATGGATGGATGATGGATGGATTGATGAAGGATGGATGGATGGATGAAGGATGGATGGATGGATGGATGGATGGATGGATGGATGGAAGAAGGATGGATTATGGATGGATGGATGGATGGAAGAAGGATGGATGGATGGATGGATGGATGGAAGAAGGATGGATTATGGATGGATGGATGGAAGAAGGATGGATGGATGGATGGATGGAAGAAGGATGGATGGATTATGGATGGATGAAGGATGGATGGATGAAGGATGGATGGATGGATGGATGGATGGAAGAAGGATTGATGGATGGATGAAGGATGGACAGATGGATGAAGGTTGGATGGATGGATGGATGGATGGATTATGGATGGATGGATGGATGGATGAAGGATGGATGGATGGAAGGATGGATGGATGGATGAAGGATGGATGGATGGATGGATGAAGGATGGATGGATGGATGAAGGATGGATGATGGATGGATGGATGATGGATGGATGAAGGATGGATGGATGGTAGCAGGGTGTCACCATTAGACCAGGTGATGCGGGTGATGTCACGTACAGGCTGAGGTTACCTTGAGTGATCTTTAAGGACACAAGCTACAGGGGTGGCTGTAGCTCAGGTGGTAGAGCAGCTACTAACTGGAAGGTTGGTGGGTCGATCCCAGTCTGCTTCAGCCTGCATGCCAAATATCCTTGGCCAAGAATCCATGTGTGTATTAATGTTAGTTAGACAGCACTACAAACTTAGAGAAGTGCTGGTGTGATTGGGTGAGTGAACGAGTTGTGTACAGCACTTTGAGTGCTCAGATAGAGCTGTATAAGAACCAGTCCATTTACCAAACACTCAAAGGGTCATCTGAGGAGAAGCAGCTCTGAATATAACACAGACTGACCACAGGCTCAGAGCAGAAAGCAGATGTGAGCAGTGACCTATGAGAGCTGTGGTTTAGGTCACATGACCAGGAAGAGCCACAGACACTGCAGCTGTATTTATAAAAACACACTCTCTGACCACTTAAAGTGTCTGTTTCCTCTTCACAGTGACTGACAGCTGAGGGGGCGGAGCCTGCAGCCATGTTGGTGGTGGTGTGGTTACTGATGATGATGATGAAGAGTGACGGTCAGTGACCTCGGCTTCTTTGAACAAACACAAAGGTTCAGATTATTAATGACCCTGATCACAGACGCAGCCAATGATCAAACAGCTCACAGAGCCGATCGTGACAGGCCGTCGAGGTTAAAGGCAGAAACGAGTGTTCAGCAAACACCTGAAACAGTTTGTGGGATGCACTTTACACACGCACACACACAGCACGTTACTGCAGAAGGTTTTTAGTTATTAGTTTTGACAGTCCACCGTCTGGACAGCTCCCGTCTCAGCTGATCCCAGCCTCCCCTCCGCTCCTCTCCCGTCTCACTAAAAAGGGGAAGCAAAGACGTCATCAGCCCCAAACTCCATCAGCTGTGTTCCCACCTGCCTCTCCAGCACCGCCCCGTTGAGCTCACTGCACCACTCCTCCGCCACACAGTTCTGATATGAAACATGAGCAGCAGACCTCAGAGCTCTGACAGGATCACCATCAGACCAATGGAGCTAAAACCTTCGATCCTAAAGCTGACAGGAAGCTAAACGTGCAGCTAATACGTTCACGGTCACTCGTCCCAGGTAAAAGTAGGACTGTGCTACATACAGAGAATCATAATAAAGCTTCCTGTCACGGTCACCCAGCGTGCTCAGTTCAGTGTGACTGCTGCATTTTACGATGGCTCGAAGCTCAGTGTGGTTCAGTTTTTCTCTGGTAGCTTGTTTCCTGTTCCTGCTCTCGCGTCTGTGGTCGTGCCCAAATTCATGGGCTGCATCCTCCTGAGGCCGCATTTGTAGTCCGATTACGTCACAGCAACACGACGAAGGCTGTCCAAATTTGTAGACTCCACCAAATGCAGCCAACAAATGCGTCCTCCTTTTCCCCGAATTTGAAGGATGGGTGGGGTGTGTCCTTCGTCGCCTCTTTGTTACTTCGGAAACATGGCTCGAACAATTTCTCTTCAACGACGTAATCCGATAACAACGATCTCTTTACTGTCGGCTTCCCGTGGCTGTCATGCGACCGGCTACTGCAGTTAATAATACAACAGCTTCTTGCCATTTTTGTGTTTCTTTTTATCGCTGTGTGACTGTTTTCATGTGAAAGCCTGCGTGCGCTAGTACCTCTTGGCACGAGTTCCCAGAATCCTTTGCGGTTTTACCCCTGAATGACGTCACATTTTCGATCTCTATTTATTGTCAGTCTTGCCTTGTTCTTGGTTGTGTTCTCTCCTGCTGTGTCTTTGCATGTTTCTCTGGTAGCTTCCAAGTTTTTCTAGTTCTCAGTTTCTAGTTTTTTCTCAAAGCGCTTTACATTTTAAGGTAAAGACACTACAATGATAAAGAGAAAACCACAACAATCAGACGACCCCCTATGAGCGAGCACTTGGCAACAGTGGAAAGGAAAAACTCCATTTTAACAGGAAGACTCCTCAGGTACCCCCACCCTGGGGGTGAGGGGAAAATGAGTCGATGAACTGGGATCATTAAATTTCAGCAAAACATGAAAGAACAGGTTACTACAACTACAACTCCCAAGATGCACTTCTCTGATGACAACCAATCACAGAGCTCTGTGTCTGCAGAACAGAAAACTACAAAAATACCCTAAAAATCTAACCAATCAGATGCTGGTCTGATTTATAAGCGCAGCAGCAGGGGTTCATGGGTAATGTAGTGTTTGCATAAATGGTTATAACGGGACTGAAAATGAAATGTTTGTGACCTTTGACCCCAGCTGGCGCTGCAGACATCATCAGAGTGTCTGCCAACAGCAGCACGAGAGTCGTGCTGCCCTCAGGCCTGCAGGGGGACCCGAGGGCACGCGGGTACGACGTCAGGTGGACTCAGATCCCTCACCTGCTGCTGAACTGGAACCGGAGCACGTGCTCCCACGGACGCTGCTCGATGCTCCCTGACGGCTCGCTCGAGTTCAGCCGACTTCAGACCCAAGACTCCGGAAACTACACGCTGGAGGTGTTTGACAAGACTGGGTCGAGACTGCAGACCAAAGACTTCCTGCTGCAGGTGACAGGTGAGCCATTAGACTTCCTGTCTTTGTTATTGCATCACATCCTGCTGAGAGGAACACACTGCAGAGACTGAAGACAAAGGAGGGTGGTACACAAAGTACCACACTTTTACTGTCATACGTGTACAAATACGTACATATGTACATGTCACTTCACCAAGCAGTACATATTATTAGAGTCAGGTATATTTCTACCATGCAGTACTTCCAATCTAACTTTATTTATAGAGCAGATTAAAAACAGCATGGCTGTCTCAATAAAAGAGATAAAGGGGGAAAACTGTAAAAACAGCACGGCTGACCAAAGTGGTTTCCAGTAAAAACAGTCAGATTTTAAAACCATACATTAGACAGACAAAGAAAATTAAATAACAAAATAAATAAATACATGAAAAAAATAAAAATGAATCATTAAATATTAATTCATGAATAAAATATACAATAAATAGAATTAACGAAGTAAAGAAGATTAAAAGAAACCAAAATCTGACTAAGACTGACTACAAGCTGACTATGACTCCTAAAAAGCCTCAGAAAAAAGTTGTTTTTGAAAAGTGATTTGAAGATTTCAAGTGTTGGGGCCAACCTAATATGGAGGGGGGCTTATTCCATGATCTGGGGGCCACAACAGTGAAAGCTCAGTGCCCCGGTGTTTCAATCTAGTCATGGGGACAGCGATGAGCGACTGGTCAGCTAAATCTGAGAGACAGATGTAGAAGGTCTGACAGGTAAGAAGGAGCCAGGCCATTTAAATCATTTAAAGAGGCAAGAACAGGGGTAATGTGCTCACGTTTGTCTCTGTCAGCAGGCGAGCAGCAGCATTCTGGACCATTTGCATGATTTTAACAGGAAGAAACCTCCTGCAGAACCAGGCTCAGGGAGGGGCGGGGCCATCTGCTGTGATTGGTTGGGGTGAGAGAAGGAAGACAGGATAAAGACATGCTGTGGAAGAGAGACAGAGGTTAATAACAGATATGATCCAATGCAGAGAGGTCTGTTAACACATAGTGAGTGAGAAAGGTGACTGGAAAGGAAAAACTCAATGCATCATGGGAATCCCCCGGCAGCCTACGTCTATTGCAGCATAACTAAGGGAGGATTCAGGGTCACCTGGTCCAGCCCTAACTATATGCTTTAGCAAAAAGGAAAGTTTGAAGCCTAATCTTGAAAGTAGAGATAGTGTCTGTCTCCTGAATCCAAACTGGAAGCTGGTTCCACAGAAGAGGGGCCTGAAAACTGAAGGCTCTGCCTCCCATTCTACTTTTAAATACTCTAGGAACAACAAGTAGGCCTGCAGAGCGAGAGCGAAGTGCTCTAATAGGGTGATATGGTACTACAAGGTCATTGAGATAAGATGGGGCCTGATTATTTAAGACCTTGTATGTGAGGAGCAGGATTTTGAATTCTGGATTTAACAGGAAGCCAAAACAGGAGAAATCTGCTCTCTCTTTCTAGTCCCTGTCAGGACTCTTGCTGCAGCATTTTGGATCAGCTGAAGGCTTTTCAGGGAGTTTTTAGGACTTCCTGATAATAATGAATTACAGTCGTCCAGCCTGGAAGTAATAAATGCATGAACTAGTTTTTCAGCGTCACTCTGAGACAGGATATTTCTAACTTTAGAGATGTTGCACAAATGGAAGAAAGCAGTCTTATATATTTGTTTAATATGTGCATTGAAGGACATGTCTGTGAAGGTTCTCAATCATCCAGGTGATCGTAGTCTAAGGAGCTTGGAAAGAAAAGCGTCTGGACTTCTTTAAGAAGACGTTTCATCCGAGAAGCTTCTTCAGTTCTGCGGTCAAATGGCAACAGTGCTAACCACCGTGCAGCTTGTGGGGATAGGTTAATTGGATAATCCAAATTGCCACTAGGTGCGAATGTGCGAATGAATGTGAGTGCAAATGGTTGTCTGTCCCTGTGTGATGGCCCTGCGACAGACTGGTGACCTGTCCAGGGTGTACCCCGCCTCTCGCCCTATGACAGCTGGGATAGGCTCCAGCGCCCCCGCGACCCTGAAAAGGATAAGCGGAAGCGAATGGATGGATGGATGAATGGATTGCATTTATATAGCGCTTTTCGAGACCCTCAAAGCACAGAACACTTCAGGACGTCGACCAAGAGGCCAACGACAGAGACAAAACAGTTCAGGGGGCTGGCCGGGAGGAAAGCGGCGGCTTAGGCAAAGCAAGTCCAGATGCCAACCTTGCAGAAAGCAGTGGGGACATGAAAACGGTCCAGAAGGTGACAGCGTGATACCTCTGGCAGAGAAGAGGCAGAACCAGACGTTGGTGGAGCAGCCCCTGGCAGATGAGCAGCCGGCAACATGGCTGCTGCAGGCGATGGATGTGGTTGCGCTGATGGCTTGATGGACTCTCCTGAGCCTCCGACAGCTGGACGGGCCCCTTGGACCCTCAGAGTGCCCAGCGGAGACAGACGCAGGGCCAGCAGGTGTGGAGACCTCTGGCTGAGGCTACGCTAACTGCTGCTGCACAGCGCACACAGCTGGCTTGAGACGCAGCTGTCAGGAGACCTGGGTCTTCAAACCAGAGTTTTAAGTTTTCATAATTATTGATTTTTGCTTTTGATATTATTTATCTTTTCTAGTCTTTTAGTTTCTTCTTTAGAGTCCTGCTTTCTGTTTTCCGTCTGTGTTCCTTAGTTGCTGTCTCCCCTTGTCAAGTCTGCGTCTCTGTGTTATGTTTCCTGTTTTACTTTGAAGTCCGTGTCTCACGTTATTGTATCAGGTTTTGCTTCCCTGTCTCGTTAGCACTGATTCGTCCCTGCTGTGTCTCCCATTCACTGATTGCTCCCTCTGTGTATTTAAGCCCTGTGTTTTCCTTTGTCCGTGTCGCGAGCTACCCTTATCTCTTCTCATCTCTCTACCCTTATCTCTTCTCATCTCTCTACCCTTATCTCTTCTCATCTCTCTACCCTTATCTCTTCTCATCTCTCTACCCTTATCTCATCTCTTCTCATCTCTCTACCCTTATCTCTTCTCATCTCTCTACCCTTATCTCATCTCTCTACCCTTATCTCATCTCTCTACCCTTATCTCATCTCTCTACCCTTATCTATACTGTGGTCTGGCTGCCTGCGTGAGTTTATTTTGTGGTTTTTAGTTGTGTTACGTTTGAGATCAGCATTAAAGCTGGTTTTGAGTTCACATTTTGCCTCCGAGTGTCTGCACTTTGGGTACCCGCACCACCACTCCTGCCTGCACACAGCCTCACTTGACAGCAGCGGCTGGGGCTGTCCAATGCAGGCAGTCTGTCCGGGCAGTGCCAGCCAGATGCAGTCCTCAGCTGTCTGAATGAGCTCACCAGAGCTTCCAGCAGAAGATAGAGGTAGCTGGGTTGACTCGCCCAAGCTCTCGGCAGAGGCAGGAAGCTGAGACAGCCGAGCTCCAAGGTGAAGCAGCTGAAGGCGGCTGAGAGAGTTCAGCTGAGCTCTAAGCCAATGATGGTTGTGGCTGAACAGGCGGTTGGGCTAATAACTGAACTGGTGACTGAGCTGGAAACAGAACTGACGGCTGTGTGTCCATCACATGTGATACTTGTCTGCTCAGATGTGAAGTTACCTGTTGATACAAATCCTTTGTACATCCTTTACGGCAGAGTCAGCCACAATCAGAGTTTCAGGCCTAGCCTTTAGCTTTCCCTGTGGTCTTTTGCTATTCTGCAGATTTTCAGACCTTACTTCGCTGCTTTTAGATGGATGGTTGTCCGATATAGATCCAGGGTCCTTTGATAGTGGAGCAAATCTGTTCTGCAGTTTCACACTCAGTTGTTTTGGAGGTTTGTTGTTAACCTTCCTATTCACGGTTGTCCAGTCCTGTTTCCTCTCGTATACAGGGGTAGAAGAGCTTCTCTGTCTCGTAGGAAGTGAAGGCCAGTCGGTTTCAGAGATTTCAGCTCGCTGTGCCCTGCCCGTGATACGTCCTCCCCCTTCCAGGAGACATGATTTATGTCTTGGTTTTGCACCAAGACAGTCCAAGGGGGGATTATCACTTGAGGATTTATAATAATGCACAGAGTCTACTTTCTTGGTCATGTTATCTGTGCTCCTTAGCTATGTGCTAGCTTGCTCATCGCCATTGTTTTGAATCAAAGGCAAGGTTGTTTCATTTCCACACAGTCCATTTACCTCCACGTTTACTTCTAAGCGATGAATTTTTGTCTCCAGTACTGCAATCTTCTGCAGGAGGCTGTGGTAGTCATCTGTGGAGAGGGAAGGCATCTTATTGCTAGTTAGCCTAGCGGTTAGCACCTTTCCAGGCTATTGAGGCTGTTTGGTGCCCAGACGTTGTAAACAGGCTTCAGCTGTGTCTAGGCCACAGACACACGGAGCGCTGAGGATAAGGTAACCATAAAATGTTGCTGTTTCTGTTAAGAACACTTTAGTCCTAATGATCTATAAGCGTCCAGAAGCTATCGCAGGTAAGCTCATACGGAAAAAGGAAAATTCAGCATAAAAATCAATAAAAATCAATAAAAGAAGCAAAGCATTAAAGAGCAAAGAGAGGTAGCGTCCACACTCACAAAAGGGGAGGAGAAAAAAAAACGGATAATCCAATTCCACAACACAACGTGATGGGGGAATCAGCTGTGTTTTGCTGCCCATTTTATTTCAAATGTGGCGCAAACTGGCGAGCCAGTTCTTGAATCAGTCACATGGTACGGATGCCCGCAGGGCTCGAACGTCACTGCACACGTAATCAAAGCAAGCCTTGATACGCGCTTCACGAAAACTCCCCTGAGATTACCCGACACACGCTTCGAAGCTTCGACACACAGGACACATCACAACCATGCGCCCCATCACCAACGATGATGACACCGCCTACAGAGATGAGGTCCAGCGACTGACCGAATGGTGTAGCTAAAATAACCTCACCCTAAATACCAAGAAAACAAAGGAAGTGGTCATGGACTTCTGCAGAACAAGAACTGATCCCCTCCTCTCTCCATAAAAGGTGACTATGTGGAGAGGGTGCCCTCCTTTAAGTTCCTCGGCACCCACATATCTAAGGACCTATCTTGGTCCACAAACACATCAGCCCTGGTGAACAAAGCCCAGCAGCGCCTCCACTTCTTGAGGGTTCTGAGATGGAACAGGCTGCAGACTGATCTCCTGGTGTCCTTCTACTGAGCCACTATCGAGAGCGTGCTGGTGCACGCCATTACAGTGTGGTATGCTGGTTGCACAACAGCTGACAAGAAGAGACTCCAGAGGGTCATCAGAACTGCAGAGAAGGTGATCGGCTGTCCACTCTCCTCCCTGGACTTAATTGCCAGCTCAAGGTGTCTCCAGAGCCAGGGCGATTATAAAGGACCGCCTCCATCTTAACCACCACCTCTTCAACATCCTGCCCTCTGGAAAAAGGTTCAGATCCATCAGGTGCTAAACCAACAGCTTCTTCCCGTGGGCTGTCAGAACAGACTTCTCCAATACATGCACTCTGTCGCTGCTATTGCTCCTGTGCAATACCTTACCATCCCTATCCTTAATGACCACGGCCCACCCTATTTATCATATTATATGATTGTGTATACACCCCCTTGTATACACAATGTTCCCTTTAGCTTATACATTGTGTATATAGTGTTTTTATATTGTTTATTTTCTTTATGTATATTGTTTTTTATTTTTGCACCTTTGTGGTCTTGCTATCTAATTTCGAGGTGCAGAGAACTGTACAATGATAATTAAGAGTGAAATCCTCACATCGGGAGTTCACAGACTCTGGAGTGACTGATACAGAATTAACAGGCTCAGCGTAGACTGACTGTAGAAATTAATCCAGGCTGAGTGTGCCAAAAACTTTCACTCACCACCAGGGTTTGCTCAGCGAGCGACGAGTAGTGGCGGCGTGAACACCGCTTTCTCTGGGAAGATGGAGGAACCGACAGACGGGGTAGCGTTACATCCGGCGGGCCGGGCAAGAAATCCTCCAGCAGTTGGAGCAGGTGAGCAGCCGTAGCTGGAGGGTGAAGGTGGAGGGTGTGGAGCCAAAAAGTACTGTATGAGGATGATTCAGCCATTGGTTGCATAGCTTATTCACAGTGTAAATAATGTCCTCCTGGAGCTCCTCTGATGGAGCGAATGCCGCTGCGTCCGCTGCGTGGTCGCATAGTTCAGTGCTGTGTTGCAGGTAAGATGAAGGACCCAAAACGCAGGACTCAGAAACAGGGGGGTGGGGGGGACTTAGGGCACAGTTTTGTTGCTGAACAACTCTTAAAACAATAAAAATGAGAAAAACAAACCAAAACCTCAAATGCAGAACTAGAAACTAGACTTCAAACAGGAACCTAGAAACTAAGAGACTCACTCCGGGAAAAAACAACCGGGACTCGACGAGAGTGCGCGCAGAAAAACGAGGGTACGACGCAACACTGAGCTAAAATACACTGAGGGATAACGAGGGCACAGGAGGAGAGCACAGCTGGGAGTAATCACACATGAGACCAGGGGAAGCAAAACCAGAAACAGTGCCATGAGACACAGACTTTCAAATTAAAACAGGAAACACGGCATGCACAGACTGCATAGCAAAGTAGAAAACAGAAACCAAAACACTGGTAGTCCAAAAACATGATGGAATCCAAGATCAGTAATAATAACACCAAAAACCAAAAACACTCAGCGACCCAGAACCACGACACATACAGTGCAGCAGGTATATGTCCACCAGGAAACCAGAGAAACAAAGTAAAACAGGAAACAGCCCAAAAAGAACTGACCAATGACACACACACACTTCTTGATGATGATAATGATGAAGATAACCTGTGTGCAGGTGGACATTGTGTGGATGCCTGATCACAACTGTTACACAATAACACACATCACTGTGAAACACTCACAAACATGCCTTCATTGTAACGATCTGTGAGTCTGTGCGAGTCATGTGACCATCTGCTAGCTCACCTGTATAACTAATGCTACTTCACAACCACGGTGTAAGCACCTAAGAAACTCAGACCAGGAGAGCTGCTGATGTTCAGCTGCTCCCTCTGCCACCACATGACGTCATCAGCTGTGATGTGAAGATCAGCTGTGTCTCTGTGTCCTCAGACCGCAGCAGCAGCCATGTGGTGTCTTCAGTGTCCGTCTGCGTCGTCCTGCTGGTTCTGTTGCTCTTCTTCATCGTGGTCTTCATCCTGAGGAAGAGGAGGGTTCAGAGGAAGAAAACCACAGGTATGGCAGCCAATCAGAGACAGCTCTGGCTCCACAGCAGATCGTTGATAAGGAGACCTGACTGAGTGATAATCTGCTCACAGGTCAGGAGGAGGAGAAGGAGGAGAACATTTATGTGGCGATGAGGAGGAACGAAGAAGAGGAGGAGGAGAAGAAACCGGAGGAAGAGCCCCTCTATGGTAGGCACACTCTGACCCTGATGGTAAAAGCACTTCAGTGATCAGTGTTCACAGTACAGACTGCAGTACCAGCAACTCGTCTGAGCACGCAGTACAAACAGGAAGTGATCAGATAGACAAAGTAGAAACAATAGAAACAATAGAAAGGCTGTGAAGCTCTCTCTGAGTTTGACCTCCATGCTGTTAGTTATTTGGAGCTCAGTTTTACTCTGGCTCCGCCTCCTCTGGCACTCTGTTATTTCAGTGAGCCATGGTGTCGTGATGTCATTATAAAGGTGAAGCTAGCAGCTACAGCCACCTGCGTCACCATCCACCTGTCAGTCACAGAGGCCACGCCCCCAATAATGCAAAAACGTGATTTAAACAGCTGTTGTGTGTATCAGGCTGTGAACAAGTTTATTGTAATATGGGAGTCTATGACGACTGACTCATTGCTGCCTCTGCTGGACACCAGAGGAACTGCAGGCTGGTGGATGGAGTTGAAATAAATATTCGCGTCATCAGCTCAGTGTGTTTAACTCTCTCATCATTCACAGCTTCATTAGAACCTAAACTATCATCGATCATCTCTGAGGTTAAAAATCTTTTGTGTCGTCAGTGATGAAGGACGGTTGTGTGTGAGGTCTGCTCTGCTCTGAGGGGATCACCATTAGTAACATGAATCTTCTTGCTGTCCACAGTTCCCTTCAGTCCTACAGCTTCCTCCCAGCATGAAGACAGTGTCTAAGTGTGAGGACCAATCAGAGCCCAGCGTGTCTGCTCTGTATGGAAGCCTTTGAGGGACTTTATTAATTGGAGATAAACTACCTGAATTTCAGGAGCAGGACCACGCCTCCAAACACACCTCTTCCTGTTCCTACATATATTTGACCCCCCAGCTCTACAACGCCCCCTCCCCCTCCCCCATTAGTACATAGTCCCCTCTGAGCCTCCCCCAAGCTGCAGCTCACTTCATGTTTCCCAACAACCCGTCGGCGTGGATTTCCCGTTGTTACGCTGCTCTGATGGGTTTTTTTTTTTGCCTGTCCCGTTTGGCTCTTTTGCATCAGAATTATTGTCTAAAGGCAAAGAAAGATGCCCAACGGATTTACTTTACCAAACTGACCATCCCAGCCTTGCCGTAATGGTCCATTTGATTCACCTTTTATTGTTTATTTTATTTTCACTTGCTGAATACGGGACAGACTTGACTGGGGGAAAGAAGGGGAGAAAGAAAGAGGGAAAGAGAAACAGCTGAGAAGAGGGACGGGGGAGAAGGGCAAAAGACAAAAACCAACAGAACGGGCAGGAAAAAAAAAAGAAAGAAAATGCATATATCGATCACCTGGATCACCTGCTGAGAAAGAAAAAAGCAAACAAGCAGAAGAGAACACGAGTAATAGAATAAACAACATCACAATGATACAATGTAGCTGCCATCACCAGTGTGTGAATGTGTGTGTGAATGGGTGGATGACTGGATGTGTAAAGCGCTATATAAATACAGGCCATTTACCATATATGGGAATATGACAGTAAATACTAAATGTTAAACATTATTGTGCAGCACATAAGATCAACAGAACACAGTGTGCTTTGAGGTAGGAGCCAAAAAGGGTGTAGTTTGTGGGTGTGATCACCCGTGTGCACACCTGTGAGCATAGACGCGCTTGTTTTTAAAAGGTTCCTTCATGTAATGATCTGCTAGAGGGTGTGGGGGGGCCACAGCCCCGTCCTCCAGGGCATGAAGCAGGTATGGAGGAGATCAAAACTCCAGACATCCAGAGGCCCCCAGAACACAAGAGACCAAGGAAGACCAACAGAGGGGCAGCCGCGCCACTGTCCCAGAAAGAGCTGAGGAGAGTCCCAGATGAGGGCTCACTCAGCAGCCGCGGAGCAGAAGCCAGGGGGAGTTGCAGTGACGCGCCCGTGAGCTCCGCCGGCAGCCAGCCGTGCCTGAGTGACCGAGCCCCAGGCCGAGAGGCCGGGGGCACCCCACCTCCGAAGTGGCCCGAGCGAGCCCCAGGCTCCAGGCCCCGATAAGCGGCCGCCAAGGAGTGAGCCGGTGTGTACCTGGACGCCCATCCCCGGACACAAAGAACCACCAACGCACCGACACCTGAGGGGGTCCGCCACTGGCAGGGGAAGTGGTGGTAGGGGGAGATAGGCCTCCAAACCTTGGAGGGCCTGAGATGTCCCCAGAGAGGTGGCGCCTGACACCCAACCTGACATATAGACACAGACATACAGGCACACACAGACACAAACATCCATTCCCACCCTCATGCTCTCATATGCACTCACTCCACACTCAACCAACGTGGAGACAGACATGAAGAGACGCTGTACACACGATCACACTCCCCAAGCGTACTCTACAAACCGGGTCTAGGTACCCTTGCCCCTGGAGGGGGGAACTGCACCCAGACCCAGGTGGTGTTACCCTTTTCCCTGCGGTGGGGAGAGGCAGACCGCTCCGACTCCGCAGCAGCAGGGAGGCCCCACACTCCAGACCGCAGTCGGACGGCCATCGAACGGCTCTGATGATGTTACCATGGAAACGTGGACTATATCTCAAGTTATTTGATGAAATGTGACTTTTCTGAAAGCAACATGTTCATAAATATAAATAACTTTTGTTTTTCAAACGGTTTTGTTAAAAATTACATTCACACTCACTGGACGATTTATTAGGTACACCATGCTAATACTGAGTGGAGTGGATTTTTCTTGTTTGTGGCTCAGATTCAGCTGCTGGAAACCTTCCTCACACTGGATCTTCTTCAGTGTCTTCTTCATCCTGAAGTATTTTGATATTTCTCTGTAAAGTCGTTTCCCTTCCTCTGTTTCTTTGTTATTAAGGTTCTCTGTACAAATGTTTCTGACAGTAATTCAGATTTACTTTTATTATCATTATGATATTTACATGATCTTGCATTGCTGGGATGTAAGAATCTTTATACATAACAGGCTCCAAACCCGTCTAATGGTGTGTTTTTGCCCAGTATTCCCAGTACCTCCTCACCTCGTCTTGTTTCCTTTTGGACTTTATTAAATTTTGGAAACATTATTTTTTCATTTTCTGAAAGTCTTGATGTGAGTGTTTGTTTGCATCGACCGTGCTGACGTCTGACTTCAGCTCATTTATTGTTAACTCCAGAGTGTCAGACTGCCCCCCCCCCTCTGTGATAATAAAAGCTGGATGCTGATCACTGTGCTAGCTCTGAATATGACACCATCCCTCTGTGTACCCGATCAGTGTGTACAGCCACCTCATCATCAGTTATTCCTTCTGTTGTCCTGACTCTAGTTTTCCTTTCTCTACCTGCCCACACGGGTTATATTTATTCTAACACCTTCGTTCACTCACACTTCTACAACAGTGTGGAGCTGTATACAAATAAAGTTGTATGAATACGTCACGTCCTCCTCCACCGTCTTCACATCAAACAATGTTTCCTGAAGCTTATATCTGGTTTCCTGCTCCTGAACATTTGCTCCCAGGCTGCAGACATTACGCATCCTGCATCCAGCAGTTGAATCCAACTACAGACCAGTTTCTAAATTGCCTTTTCTTTCTAAAGTTCGTGAGAAAGTTGTCCTTCTTCAGCTCCAGACCTTTCTAGATAAAAATGGCGCCAGTCTGGTTTTAAAATGCACCACAGCACTAAAACCACTCTTTTAAAAGTTTCTAATGACCTTTTGACTTTTACTGACTTGGGAGATTCTGCCATTGTCATACTATTAGACCTCCGTGCTGCCTTTGATACCATCATGGGATTCTTATCTCTCGGCTTGAGCGCTGTGTCGTGGTTTGAATCTGACCCGTCCAACCAAAGTTCTTCTGTTGGATTGGGGGATGCATCATCCTCAAACGCCTCCCTGTCTGTGGGGTTTCCCAGGGGTCCATTCTTGGTCCAGTTCTCTTTTCTATTTACATGCTCCCTGTGGATTCAATTTTTAAAAACATGGCATCTCATTGTTATGCAGACGACTCACAGATTTACCTGCCACTGAAACGTAAATCTGTGAGTCCTCTGAAGGCGTTGCTAGATTGTTTGGATGATGTTAAGCCATGGATGGCTTTAAACTTCCTTCACCTAAAGGAACAGAAAGCAGAGGTGAGTGTGTTTGGTCCCTGTGACCACTGCGACCGTGGCCCTTTAGAAATGAATAAAAAACCCTTTGCGAGGAACCTAGGAGTGATTTTTGACTCTTATCTAACATTTGATAAACAGATTAATGCTGTAATCAAGTCCAGTTTCTTTCATCTTCAGCTACTTGCTAAAGTGAAGCCATTTCTCTGTTTTTAGAGGCTCTGAGAGAGATATCAGTGCCTTCATTTCATCTGCCTCGACCACTGTGATAGTCTTTACTCTGGTGTTAGTCTGTCAGCCGTCAGCTGGTCCAAAACCCTGCAGCACGGTTACTAACTCTCATTGCAGTGGCTGCCAGTTAGTTTTAGAATTAATTTTAAGATTTTATTATTTGTTTTGAAGGCGTTGCATGGGTTAGCACCCTCATACATTTCTGATCTTTTAAATTGGACACTCCTGCAAGATCGCTGAGGTCAGCGGACCAAAGATCGGGCCTTTGCTGGGACCGCCCCTTCACATCAGCACCTCCCAACTTTGGACACTTTCAAAACAAGTATGAAAACCCACTTTTATTCCTTGGCTTTTAAGTCAGAATGAGTTTGTATTACTTTTGTCTTATTTCTTACTCAAATTATCTAATTTTATGATTCTTTTTCTTAACTCTTATCATCTCTCCCTATGTTTTTATTTCTGTTAATTATCTTCATTGTGCAGCACCTTAGTCCGCGGCTGTTGTTTTAAATGTGCTAAATAAAAAAATTTGACTTTGACAAAGTGAGTCTGAAAGTCTGTAATACGGCAGTAAATAATAAAGATTGCATTTATAAAGCGTTTTACACTATTCATTCACTCTCACATTCACACTGGTGGAGGCACCTACAGCCACAGCTGGGCCAGACTGACGGAGGCGAGGCTGCCATATCGCGCCATCGGCCCCTCTGACCATCACCAGCAGGCGGCAGGTGAAGTGTCTTTCTCAGTTAACAGTGTGTGTGTGTGTGTGTGTGTGTGTGTGTGTGTGAATCATTAACAACACAGAGTTTTACACACAACTTTATTTCTTCATTTTTATGGTGGGAGCAAAAAACCAGGTGAACTTAGCAAGATGATCACCAGTGTGACCTCTGACCCCAGACACCACAGTGTGACCTCTGACCCCAAACACCAGTGTCACCTCACACACACACTTTGTTTTCTGACGTGGAATCAGTGAGGTGTGGTTGTGTTGTGGTTCATTTACACAAGTCATGTCATGATTCATATGTTGTGCTGTAAGCAGAGGCAGGTCCCTGTGACAGGCGTTACACACAGAACACACGACAGCTCCTGTGATTACACATCACTGTCGTGTGTTACACACAGAACACACAGCAGCTCCTGTGATTACACATCACTGTCGTGTGTTACACAGAACACACAGCAGCTCCTGTGATTACACATCTGTCTCTGAGCTGCTTCTCGGATTGAAATCTTTCAGAGAAACTCTTCCTCCTTTGTTTTCTCATAAAAGAGGAAAAGAGGATGATGATGAAACGGTCAGAGAGGAAACAAAATATATAGATGATAAATGATCTGATACGTTCAGTTGAACACACACACGTCTCTCACAGGCGCTGTTGTTATCTTCCACTGTTGTTGTTGTGTTTCTGTATCTTGGCTCTCAGCTCGCGGCACATCTCTTTGTACTCTGACGTGTTCTTTGAGTACAGGTTTCCGCCCTTCAGCCAGCCCATGATGCTGTTCTTCTCCTCCTCGTTCAGGACTCCTTTCTTGTAGTAACCTTCCACCAGCAGCTTGTCTCCAACATCGTGGTAGCGCTTCGTTGCGTCTCTGGACATATTTGAGATGTTCAGCGAGAGGATTCCTGCAGAGTTCACACAGCGAGCAGGGAGAGGCGGGGTTTACTCACTGAACAGGAAACGGTGTCTCTGACAGCATCGCACTATATCTGTTACTGTGACCACTGAGGCGAGGACTCATTAATGTGATCGTTGGTGCTTCACGTGTTCCTGTACTAATATTTAACCTGTGTGTGGCTGTGAAACCAGTGTAACCAGCACTCTGTGCATTAAACTGCTGAAAGACTCTTGCATCATTTTTGCAGACAGATGTTTCTTTGTGTCGTTTCTATGGTGACGAACATCTTTGCTCATCGTCTCATCAGTAACCTGGTAACAGCACATAGTACTTCTATCTCTACAGGCTTGTTTGTAGCGTACCTGCATCCTCTCTGAGAGAATTGGATGTGACCGGATTGGCTGCCAGCAGCGACATCTTCACCAGTTTTTCCCCGTCTCCAGAAATAAGAGTCTCCTCAAGCTTCTCGCTGGAACAGAAGCACGTTAGCTATCCAAAGAAAACTCTGAGTTTAGCTCCAGGACGAACAGATTCGTTCTCACCTGATTATACGAGACTCTTTTCTGTTGCGCCAGGTCAGGCCTGCCTCGTGGTGCGGCTTCAGAACCTCTCTGCACAACCCGCGGTCTCCGTTTTTATCCAACAGAGCAAAGAGGTTGGGCCTTTTGTTTTTCAGGTCCTCTCTTAACTTTACGTTCTCAGGGTCCTGCAACGTTTTAAGGGCATTCTGAAAGACACATCTAGGTGGGACGTGGTCGGCTTCCACCGCCAACCCGTTCTCACCACATTCTCTTTGGTTTGAGGTTTGCACCCGGATCTTGTACACACTGTTGGCAAGAAACACATTCAGAATACGATTTAATGTGTGTTACACGTGAAGTTCGATCTGCTGGTCGTCGTGGTCACACATTAAATACTTACTCAGCGTGCGCTCCAACCAAACCCAGACGTCGTTCTTGGATATCTCGTAATTCCTCTGGACTCAAACCTTTCTTGCTCATGTCGCCCAAGATGGCGTTGAAATCGTCTACGGCTTTTCTTCGCGCCTTTCGATCTCCTCCACATATGTAATATCTTCCAGGAGAGTTAAAGGTTTCTTCATATCCTTTCTGCAGCTTCAGAGCTCCTGCGTATTTGGGTAGGTTTTGCTGAAGCTGAGTGGAGATAAAACATGCCATAAGATGAGTTACCTAATTGCTTCCAACATCTCCAGTGCGGCCTCTGAATAACACAAAGGCTACACCTCCTGTAAAAAGGTGAAACACTGATTGGGTCCATAATCGCACAGAGCTCCAGAGGCCAAGTCAGGGTGGGCTAAGCCTGTAGAGGCGGCCACAGAGACCGGGTTTGATGAGTCCAAGGCGGCTCAAGATGAGTTAGAGTTTCCCAGTTTGCAATTTCTGAGAAAAAGAAACCTTGTGTTTACTTGCATATGCAATCAGTGACTTAGTGTTGCACTAGCCAGCCATAAAGGGTGAGACTGGCCCTAGTGTTTTCCCATTTGAACGAACTAAACCAGATCATTGTGCACCACCTCTGGTTTGTACAACAGCCAAGCAAGTTACTGAGGAGTCTGTTAAATCTGCTCCTCAGCTTGTAAACCCAGCGGCTTTTTCACTCAATTCAGTTTTATTTACACAGCGCCAAATCACAACAGCAGTCGCCTCAAGGCGCTTTATATTGTAAGGTAGACCCTACAATAATAACCCAACAATCATATGACCCCCTATGAGCAGCACTTTGGCGACAGTGGGAAGGAAAAACTCCCTTTTAACAGGAAGAAACCTCCAGCAGAACCAGGCTCAGGGAGGGGCGGGGCCATCTGCTGTGATTGGTTGGGGTGAGAGAAGGAAGACAGGATAAAGACATGCTGTGGAAGAGAGACAGAGGTTAATAACAGATATGATTCAGTGCAGAGAGGTCTGTTAACACATAGTGAGTGAGAAAGGTGACTGGAAAGGAAAAACTCAATGCATCATGGGAATCCCCGGCAGCCTACGTCTATCGCAGCATAACTAAGGGAGGATTCAGGGTCACCTGGTCCAGCCCTAACTATATGCTTTAGCAAAAAGGAAAGTTTTTCAACTGCATCGCTTAACACCACAATTTTACATGTGCACTTTCTTTTGGGGGGGGGGGGGGTCCATACAGCCAATATTCATTTCTAAATTATTAACTAACAAACTTGTGCTTCAAGTGCTTTGTCAATATTGTAGGAAATGTTAAACTTAATCATCATCTCGGCTCCTCTGACGACCTGTATGCTGTTGCCTGCCACTGAAAGGCAGTGGGGAGAGGGGACACTTGTGCATTTATCGCAGCATATAATGTGTTTCTGCTGCTTTTTCAGCGTTCAGAGGTTGATGGCACCGTGTCAGAGCTGGCTGTGAACTTCAGACGGATCAGGCCTTAACTTAACAAAAATGTTATCAATAGTTCTTTTCATCTTTTCTCATTACCCACAGCTACATCCACTCTGTCAGGCCAAGGCTGCTCACTGATTTCTATAATCCATTCGATTCAACTTAGCCTCAGACAGTCAGAAATATTATAATTCTGATCATTTATCAGTACTGACTTCATCAGAATTGTGAATATCACAGCAGATGTCTTTGTGTGAAAGTAACTGAGAATAAAACACAGAAAAACATGAAGGAGATTTTCCTGGTCTGGCTTTTTATAGCAGATAACCTTAAACATATTCTACAATGTTCTGCATATAAAGTTTAAATTTCTTCAGTATTGAACAACAGAAAAAACAGGCTTTCTTGTCCGAGGTCATTTAAGTCAAAAAAGAAAAAGACAGCGCTGTAAGCAACGGTAGACTGGTGGGTAATAAGCGAATGAATAATACAGAAAACAGAAATTTGAGACGGGAAACTGTTCTTGAAGTACAGAGAGAGAGAGAGAGCTGTGCATGAAGTGATTTTTATCATGATGGAAGCAAAACTGCAAAAGTCAGAGGGAATTCATGACGACATTGATCAGATGTGAAGCGCAGTTTGCTGCTTCTTTTGCTGCTTCTTTTGCTGCTGGCGAATTTTGGTTGGAGAGACAAAACCTGCAGCTCAGAATCAGCGCAAAAAGCCGTAAACACAGCGCGGACCAGACGCATCAGGATCGCTGAGCTCCGACAGCGTGTCCGTCTGCGGGCCGTCGGGTGAGAAAGCCGAGAAAGACGAAGCTGATTCTGATGCGTCCGCTCTGTGTTTACGTCTTTGTGTGGAATCCGTTAATGAATTGATATCGCTAATTTACGAATAAATTCTTTACAAATCCTACCATGTGAATTCATGGATTTTTTTTTCACATTCTGTCTCTCACAGTTGAAGTGTACCTCTGGTGCAAATTACTGACCTCTGTCATCATTTTAGGTGGGGGAACTTGCACAATCGGTGGCTGACTAAATACTTTTTTGCCCCACTGTAGACCATATTAATAATAACAGTAAGACTTACATTGTTTCTGACCTGCTCCCGAAGGATCCGTGCCTCTTTTCCTACATCACCTGGATTTTTACCGGTGGCCTGGGCAACAGCGTGGTAGAGGCAGTTCTGATCTTCTGAATTTACTGGGATTGTGGTCCCATCTGGTCTCAGGATTTCAAAATGACCTGTGCACGGGCTCTGTTCACCACGAATCCGTTTAGTTATCCTTGAGAAGAACCCCATCGTCCTGTAAAAAATACATTAATAAAACAAAAAAACAACAAATCAGTCACTCTGGACAAAAAAGGGAAAAGGTGAGACTAACAAATCTCCCTCTAAATACAAGTAGTCCATAACATTTGTTTATTACTTTAAATTTTATTTAAGAGTTTTGATTGGGACCAATAATAATGTTGTTGTACATAAAATCTGTCATGTAAGTTGTGTCCACCAGTGAAGCTGTTGGAACAATATTGATGAATGAGTAATAATCCTTCTCTTTCTACTAGAAGCATAAGGAAAATGAATGTGGGGAATAATGTATATAATCAGATTAAACTATAACAGTAAAGGAAGTCAATTCAATTTTGTTTTATATATCACCAAACCACAACACCCAGTGCATCATGGGAATCCCCCGGCAGCCCACGCCTATTGCAGCATAACTAAGGGAGGATTCGGGGTCACCTGGTCCAGCCCTAACTATATGCTTTAGCAAAAAGGAAAGTTTGAAGCCTAATCTTAAAAGTAGAGATAGTGTCTGTCTCCTGAATCCAAACTTATGCTATGTCTTCTAATGATGCTGCCTAAGGGAAGCATGTATAATGTAAACAGAATTGGTCCTAGCACTGAACCCTGTGGAACTCCATAATTAACCTCAGTGTGTGAAGAGGACTCTCCATTTACATGCACAAACTGGAGTCTATTAGATAGATATGATACAAACCACTGCAGCGCAGTACCTGTAATACCTACAGCATGTTCTAATCGCTCTAATAGGATATTATTGTGGACAGTATCGAACGCTGCACTGAGGTCTAGCAGGACAAGCACAGGGATGAGTCAAGGTCAGAGGCCATTCCCAGCAATTTCAGGGTTCCTTCAGTGTCGCCTGCCTTCGCCTCTGACAGTTGACTATGGCTGCTGGAGTCCCTAGCTTCACATTTCTCAAAACAGAATCACCCACAAAAGTGGCGAGAAAACTACGTGAGAGAGGAACAGGTGGTGTACCGGGGTGTTCTGTTTAGAGCTACACTTCCTCCTCACCGTCACCCAGCCAGCCTTCTTTCTTGTTGCTCAGGACTATCTGCTGAGGAAGAGTTAATGGTAGCAAAGCTAGCGTTGCCCACACTAACTACTGTCTATGCCAGAGTCCAGAGTCCAGAGCTGGTTTTCCATTCACTGAGCCTGGCCTCCAGACGTACAATCAGGCAACATTTCTTTCCAGTATCTGTGCTGAACAGAGGAGAAATTAAACATTTGAGAAGGAACTAATGACTCAGCTACAAGCTAAGCTAATAGCTACGCTAAAGACAGTCATTGGGTCTTTACTGTGGGTGAGTCAGCAGAAAGCGCGCTTTGGATAAACCACATGAAGATTACAGTTTGACATAAGCCTTTATCTGAAGGTATATAATTAAACAAGTCACACATGGTAACAAAACACTACTGTGCACTGTGTTAGGAACAGGAAGTGATACGAGAATGCCAGAAAAAATAGAAACTGGGGGGGGGGGGGGGCAGGAAAATAACGGAGTCCTTCCCAGTTCACAGCCAGTAGACCAACACAGGACAAGTCATTATAGTGGGACCACAGGATGTCAGGGTGCCAGCTCTGTGTTATTATTCACCATGACTGGTGTCAGTTCTAGCTGTTCAGTGGGTTTCTGATTTGCCCTCAGACTAAACTACACCAGTTTGGGGAAAACAGTTTGTTAGTTTGTTTGTCCCCTGATTATCAGACAGGAGAATAATTATTAAGTTTTTAGATAAAGTTTCTTTTTGACATTGATTGCAGTGTGTGATCATAATAGGGTTGATACACTCCTCATTAGAAGGATACGAGCACTAACCCCACGGTGTGAAGGGTTAAGTAAGAGGCACAAACAGAGCTGAGTGTAGCTACGTGCTCACAGAACAGACAGGAAGGGCTGCTTGTATGATAACAGGGCGTTCCAGTGAACAAGAAATAAACACTTAATAGTGTTCCTTTAAGGAATGGAGCATGGAAATAAAACATCCCTATCTGGGAGGTAGGGAGTTTTCTCACACAGGACAAGATCCCTGACTGGAGGTTAATGGCCGCTGCCATGAGGAACAAATCAGGGAGTGCTGAGCCTCAACCACGACATCTCCCCATCAATAAGCAATCACAATTATTTCCTGTTTCCATGTGTCTAATATATACTTTGAATTATGAATTGTACTTCACTTCTCCATGTACAGACTGCCTGACACTGTCCACAGCTGTGCAAGCCCAATTTTAACTGCCTGATAATAAAAGAGAGTGAACTGCTAGACTGTCTCCTGAACTTCTCTCAGCGTAGAAGAACCCGACAGTATCAAAACCAAAGTCTGGAAATTGGGATGGGGAGGGTTACCCTTGCAAAACAGGTCAAAATTAACTTTCTGGCCCATATGAGTTGGTCAATTAAAAAATATATATTATTTTGACTTAATTAAATGAGAGGCGCAATAATATCAAATATGTATGCTTCACTCACTGTGTTGGATTTTCTGGCTCCTTCTTCAGTTGGAGGACTATATCGCCTGCTGAGTCCTCCTTCCCAGGATAATAGTCTTCTGAGAGCTTCTTTCCATCTTTGTCCACCATAACCAGTTTGATTCCTTTGCCTTCCAGAGCATCACTCTGGGTGAGGACGTGGATGTCCAAAGCTGTAGCAGGGCGGTTAACATCAGAAATGTCCTCAATGTAGCGCTCCAAGTCTTTCTTGTCAGACTCTGACAGGGACTCACGTGGACGCTGGAGGACCTTTTTCATGTTGTACTTATACTCCTGGCTGTTAAAGAAACTTTGGGTGTCAGCCCTGCCAAGTATGTTGCTAACAGCACCACCAACAGCATGGTTTATTTGACTTATGCACATTTTGCTCATGATGGAGGTCATATGCCTGGAACAGGCCTCAACATAAGAGTTTGAAACACTTTCTGCAATCATGTTGATGAGTTTATCTTTAAAGCGTTTTACATCTGATAAACTGTGCCTTTCATCCTGGTCATTGCTTTCCTGAGGTAGTTTTTCCATGCTTTGCAAGAGCTTAGGAACAAAGGTGTTGTTAATGACTTTCTCTGTTGGTATGGAATTCCATATTTGTACAAAGGCTGTGGCATATTTAGCTGCTTCCAAACCCATTAGAATACTTTCTATTCGATCGGACCCTTTTTTGCTCTTTATGTGTTGTGTTACAGCACCACAGACCGCTGAAAGGCCATCAAGAGCCTTAAGAGCCATGGTACAATTCATCATCAGGTCAGGAATCACTTCTCTTGTTATCAGATCCACTGACTGAAGCATTTCTTCCTCACAGTCTTTGTGAATTCTGAATTCACTGGACCCATTCTCCAGGATATTCTTTGGTATTCCTGAGCAAATGAAGCTTGTGACAACTTCATCCAGGCTACGGTTGGCTTTTATGAGTGAAAGCACCTTTTCCTCAAAGACTTTCCTCAGAACGTTTTGGAAAAAAGCATTAAATGCCTTCTCAGCAGTATAACTCAGAGCACTGACGCATCCTTGCTTCCCCAGTTCCTGAAGTGCATACTTCCCTGCCTTCAGAAAACACTGTTTTACTGTGTAGGCACTAGTCTTTGCTCCTGCGATCAGACCTTTTGTGCCACTACGCACTGCACTTGCAGCTTTCTTTAGTCGGCTGAATCCACCAGAGATCAGAGACAGCCCGATGCTGATGGCCTTGGAGATTGCCCATTCAGCCCAGTCAAAGCCTCCTTGTATCATTCCTTTGATCCCTTGAATCATGTCAGATACTCCCTCACAGATCAGTCCAAGTCCAAACTGACTGGCACCACCACATGACAGAGCACAAACAAGAACACCTGCTGCAACTTGAAGGGCACCAAGAACAAAACAAACAAGGGCATCATAGCAGAACTCGGGCTTCTTTTTAACCTCAAAGACTGTGCTAAGGCCATTCTCATAGAGCATCATCAGCTCATTGGTGGTGATTAAATCTTTATCTTTGGAAAGATGGTACACACTGGAATCCTCTACCTCTGCATCAGCTTTGCTGCCATCGAGCTGTGTCAGAGTTGTCAGGGCACTTTCAATGTATCTTTTCCAAGATTTGAAGATAGTCATCCTGGCTTGCATTTGGATCTGGAGGTTGCTGTTTGTGTGGTGTGGAACAAAGCCACTCGTCACTGAAAGATTACAAAACATCATCGTATTTGTTGATTCTGAGAGATAGACATCCACTGCAGACTGTGCTTCCTCCAGTAATTCCTTTGCCTCAGCTATGTAGTCTCCTTTTCTGAGGTTGAGTGTGATGTAAGCTTGATTATAAAGCGCCACAGCACTGTAGAAATGATCGCACTCTGCAGCTCTCTGCCAGTAAGTCTTTGCACCAAAGTCACATTTGGTTTTGTTCATGCAGTGTAGGTCAGTTCTGCTTGCTGCCTGTTTGATGTAATCATAGATGTTATAGCTCGTCCCCTGCAGGAGGAAGTCACCAGTCTTCTTCAAGTGTTTGGTGAGGTCTTCTCTCAGCTGGCTGATATCGTCATGTCTGCTGATGTGCTCTTCATGAAGGATGAGCCACAAAGCCCACGATTCTTTCAAAGCATCAAGTGCAGTCTGATAGTCGAACTTGTTCTGATGGATCTTAAAATATTCAGGAACATCCTTCAGCTTCATCTTGGACAGGTCACTCCTTTCTTCTACCGTGTAATTCTTGTCAAAGTTACAGAGAAACTGACAGAAACTGGAGAACAGAGTTTCCTTCATGTCAATTTCACAGAGTTCATGTTTCTCCATGCTGTCTAAATGTCTGAGCTCATACTCCTCTCTGAGCTGTCTCATGGTTTCGATGGAATGGCCTTGGTAGGCTGGTGCAAGATGGCCCTGGTTGAGAACCATCTGGACCATCCCTGGGTTTCCTTTTCGGGCGGTGCGTCCAAAGACCTGTTGCTCCACACGGTGACTTCTAGGAAAGTATGTGAGGAGCACAAAGAGGCCTCCACTCTCGTTTACGTCCTGCTGAACGTGTATGTCTGTCCCTCGGCCGCCGAGGTTTGTAGCAATGATAATGTTTCCCGGGCTAAAGTTCTGCTTCTCGATGTTGTGCTTCTCGCTGATTGTGTACATGGTGATCTCATTGGCTTGCCTTTCTGGAACATGCATGTTTGTCTTCAGCTCATCTGCAGTTTTAACATCTTCACAAATGATAAGAACAACTTGGCCTCTGTCTGCAGCTCTCTGTGCAGTTTCACAGATCACCTGGATCCACTGCATGTTGCCTCCACTCACCTGAACTGCTGGCAACTCAACAAGCTTTTTACAGCGGTGAGCTGGAATGACATAGCTTGCTGTTTGGTAATGCCGTTCTAGAAATACTTTCTCAGCTTGCCCCCCTAATGTCCCAGAAACACCAAAAATGCCTTTTCCATTGAGGTACCTTTTAAAGAAATGGACATTGGACATGTAATTTGTTACATTGGACAGCTGAGAAATGGCCAGCTGATGCTTCATCTCCAGAAACTGTTGTAGGCCGTCACCCCATCGCTTGTTTTTCTCCAACACCCCACTGGCCTCAAAGTCCACAGGAATTATGGCATCATACTGATGACTGTCAGCATCACTGAAACCACCTGCATCAGCTTCCGGTGCTTTCTCAATCATGTACTCTCTTCCCTGAGTCATTCTGATGGCTTTTAAGGCGTTCTCGGCAAAAACTGGTAACTGATTCTCAATGTATGTTTTCAAAAAAGAGGGGATCACAATAAATCCCTTACACTCATCCAATGACTTCACTGAACACTCATCAGAATATTTAATTTTCGATTTTAATTTGTCCACAGCTCCTTGGATGAGGGATTCCTCGGACATGATTTCACAGGTACAGCCATTCTCCAGGAGAAGTAGGCTGACATCAGGGTCTCCATGAGAGCTGTCCTTCCTGTAAAGTTTGGCTTTGTTGTTCATTAGTGAGTAACAATTTACAGATACACCGTTTTCTATTTTTGTCTGAACTTGTCTCAGTAGCTCACACTGTTCTTCTGGTCCAATGTTGGCCATGATTTTCTCAGTAGCTTTCCACCGTGCATCCTTAAAGCTGTCAGTCTCTGTTTGTGTCTGACCATCTGCTTTATTTAATTCATCCACATCCTCCTGTGGATAAAACCCCAGCTGGGCACCAAGAATAAGTATGTCAGCAGCTGAAACATCTTCTGATTCTGGGCCAACATCTTCTGATTCTGGGCCAACCACTGCTTGCATTACAGCCTTGTGGAAGTGCTGGATCCTGGTTCCCCACCTGATCTCCCCTGTTTCAAACATTTCTATTGGCTTGCAGGATGACATCATGGCCCAGATGCTTGCCAGGACTTGCTCCATGTGCCTTAGGCTGCCGGCTTGGTGTGACAGGAACGTGACCTGGACACCGCTGTCCAACGTCATGTAGTCCACCTCATCTACTACCACACACTCAAACCTCCTCGGACCTCGGGTAGTCTTCTTCTCAAACTCTTGCCTCAGCGTATCTGCTGCAAATGTACCAACAGTGCCATAAACGACCTGCTGGCTGTATGCATCCTCAAGCAGCTTGTCATGATCTTTAAAAGAGCAGCTATCGATTTGTGTCGGAGGGACCGTGGATGATGTAATACCAAACACATCATATAATTTTCTCCACTTATCCTGATCACGACTTGCTAACAAAGGAGAGCTTGTCACGATGTCCACCTTTATGCCTCGGGTGGCCTGTATTGTAGCAAACATGGCTAAAATACAAGTTTTGCCCTCTCCAGTGCTGATTTCCAACAGACAACCTTTCTTATCCCCAGACTGTGGCAGCAGGAGCAGCAGCAGTGATGCTAGCTGACTGGGTCTTGGGAAGTAGCCCTGAACATGTTCACCGCTTTGAGTGGTAAAGGCGGTGCATTCCTTTACAGCTCTGGATACGATGATCAGGACTTTCTTCAGAGCATCAATCTTAGGATTGTTAAAATCAAGAGCAGTTATTATCTTTTTACAGTCTTCAATCATCTCCCTGTTGATGGCCACACTTCCATATTTGGGTAGCTCTTCTTCAATATATGTCAGGACTTCTCGCAGGAGTGACGGGACACACTCTGGAAAGTTTTTGTTTTCCATTTCAGCCAAAAGTGTGCAAGCATCTTTGTCTCGCTCAGCTTTGTCCACACAATGTTGGATGTACTCTGCAGGATCGTCTTCATTCAGGGCAGAGAGAGCGTCGTCACAGCTCAGCCCGTACGTGCACGCTTTGTGGAGGATTTTTGTGACTGTTTTCTGATCCATGCTTAAGGTCTTTCCAAGGAAAAGCTTGATGTCTTTTGGTGCCCAGAGGTTGTTGAAGACTATTTGACTGACGATCTCCTTACCTGATCGGGGTAGCTTTGAGGACAGATCCAGAACATTTGCTAACACCTGTTGGGCCAGTGTTGGGTTGTCAGCATGTAGCTGTTCCTGCAAACTGAGGAGGAACTCTGTCTTCTTGTCTTGTCCATTTTGGAGGAGATCTTCAAAATCAGGGTCACCCTCTAAGGTCACCTTCAGCACTGCCTCCAGGATGTTGAACCTCTCAGTCAAAGACAGCAGCACGTATCCAGTAGTCTGATCCAAAGCCCACAGTAATGAAGTGGGGACGAAGTGGGGGTGCTCGTTAAAATATTGTAATGTCAGCTTATTTTGGAGAGTCTTCATCCTGTCTTCCAGCTGGATCTGTAAATGTTCATCCTCTCTGATGTCATACTTTGATAGAAGTTTTTCAAACTTCTCATTAACATCAGCGACCTGTATTAAAGAGGAACAAAGACACGAGCGTAACAGTGTCAGCAGCAGGAAACTGTATGCAGGGTCAGATGCTGTCATCCTCACCTGACCATAATGTTGAATTATTATGGATGTTTTGGGTATCTGGCAGTAAGGACAGCAAACATCTGTTCAGAACTGTGATGATGTTCTGCTATGAGGACCTTCAGGAGTAGCAATTGATTTTTTAATTTGCCTGGTTAAAAGGAGACCTATATAACAAAATATTATGCTAATTATTAATGTTATACTAATATAATATTATACTGATCTGAACTGTTTACAGTCTGCCCCAGGGCAGCTGTGGCTACAACCATAGCTTGCCTCCACCAGTGTGTGAATGTGAGAGTGAATGAATAGTGGCATTGTGAAGCGCTTTGGGTGCCTTGAAAAAGCGCTATATAATATGTGTATATGTATATATATATGTAAATCCAATCCATTATTGTTTGTTTGTTTTCAAAAAAGAGAAATTTGTCATCTTCCAGAGTATAGGGCTGGGACATAGGGTTACGATGACTTAAATGTTAGACATTTATAAGGACCCAGAGCCTCTTTGCTATCCTTTCCCAGATGCCCGTAGCTGTTATTACCTGAGGCTGGACCCTACCTCATCTCTCTCTATGTGATGTGCTTCATCTTCCAAGAGCTGGTGTAGAACGTGAGAGTGCTGCTGACGGTGCTCCCAGGTTTGGAGGTTATCCTCCTGAAGCCTGTTGTGCGCTTCAGAGAGCTTTTTTCTTAATGTTTCATTCTCCATCTGCTCTTGGATCTTTCTCTGTCGCTCAAGCTCTGCCTGACGCCTTTTCTCTTCTTCTTCTTTCCTGCGTCGTTCCTCTTGTTGGCGTTTCTCACGTTCTCGTTTCTCTTCATCAATTCTGCCTGTAGAGGAATGAATGCATGCTTAGAGAAATTTAATTTGTTTTTAATTTGTTAAAAGCTTCTGACATGAAACCCTGTTACACTGCAAAGAGCTTGGTATTGGCTCTCACTGGAATACTGTGTCACTTCCTGTTCCTGGTACACACTGGTGGCTTGTGTAGCGACATCTGTGCAGCCCAGTTCATTTCAAACTCTTACTTAGCAACTTATTTCATCCTGTAACCTTTGTGTGATTTATCAGGGCACACTTCCTCTTCAATCAGCTGCAAATTTTATTCAGTGTTCACTCATTGTGTCATTAGCAGTGTGGCCTGTGTTTCTGTGCTTTCTTCATGGCACTTTCCTGTTCAGTGTGTCAAGTGTTTAGTTATTGCGTGGCCTATTTTGGGGGGTTAGTACTTATAAATAATAATAAATATAAAGTAGTAATAAATATAGCTTGTTCATAGTTTTGGAGGACAAACCACTGAAAGTAAGCCTAAAACTGGCCAGGAGCAGGTGTGGACCAACGTAGCTTAGCCTGATTAGCTGTCCCACACCAGGTCGTCCTGAGCAGCAAGGAAATCAGGCGGGTGGGTGACTGTGAAGAGGAAATGTAGCAGCAAACTATTTCTCCAGGCTAAATGATGATCTTCTAAATTTGTGACACGCCGTTTGCTCTCCAGCTTACGAGTCGTCTGCTTTAGGGTAAGTTGTTGAGAATTATACCACGGAGTCAAATACTTCTGATTTGAGGCTCTGTTGTTCACAGCAGCTACAGCATCCAGAGTGACGTAGTCAGTCACTCTAGGCTTTTGTTAACTTTCTGATTTCTTTCTGGTGTGTGAACTCTGGTCTTATTAAGCAGTACACACTACTGACTGATACTTACCAAAGTTAGGACAACGGTCAACAACACTACCTAACATGTTGTGGACCAGTTCAAATTCTTTGTGGTCTTTACTCTCTCTTATGGTGTACGAAGCGCCACCACCTGCACCAGTGAGGTCACTTCCTGAATGATCTCCGTATCTAAAGGAAAGGCCCCAAAATGGTGGTAATGCATGCAGGTACTCTCCTGTGCTGTTGCCACGCACTGTACGCACACCCTGAAGGAAAGAGAGGGGGAGGGACCAGGATGAATGACCACAGACAAGGGTGAAACTTATCATTTGGTTTTGTAGACTTACCTCTCTCCCCTTGCTACAGTAGTGAAATGTGTAGGGAGTCTCATTATGTATCGTATAGAAGCTCCACATGGTTCAAGCTCTATAAGACAAATGAAAGAGAGAATTTAGAGAAGGTCAGAAGAAGTTTTACTAACATTGTGGAGATGACTGGGTGCTGAGAGAAAAGCTGTGACCACATGAATGTCTCTAATCAGGTTTGTGTCCAGAGTGTGGATGTTTGGAACAACCCAACAGTACTGGCAGACTGACAGTTACTATCAGGGCTGTACTTTTACAGAATACACGGCATTCGTTCTGAATGCAGACACTTACAGTTGTGTGACTGCAGTTGTGGGCCTTAAATGGATACTTGGATCTTTAATATGCAGTGAGATTGTGTTGGTCATCCAGGTAAGTAAATCCCAAAAGGTTGATTCTGTTCATCTGGACACGTGTGTGTGCGTATATGTATATACGTTTTTGTTCCATAACCATTTAAGAAACTCCAAATGACTGTCTTACTGCATCCACCTCAGCAGTGATGGCATGCTGTGAGAGACCCTGCTTATGCAGTTTAACAACCCAACCAAGTTCAAAAACAAAGGTTTTTTTGCCTTTGCCATCTGAAAGTCATGACAGTGTGACTACCTGACAGAAAAGGACAATGAATCCACATTTTTGCACAGATTTGGCCTTTTAAAGGCACGTGGGCCTAAACGTTTGATTTGCTGTAAAACAGCCTGTTTCAGTTTAAACGCTGTTTTCATTTTTTTTTTTTTAAGTGACATCAGAAACAGCAGCATGTGACATCACGTGATGGCGGAGCTTCAGTTCATCCTTTGTCATCTTTTTTTTTTTAATAGGACAGGGGGAAAGAATGAAAGAAAGAGGGGGAGAGAAAGAAAGAAAACCAAAGGGGAGAAGAGACGGTGAGAAGGGGGGGAAGAGAGAAAAAAAAAAACAAACAACAAAAAAAACTCCTGGGTCACCTGTATGGAGAAAAAAAACAAACAAACAAACAGAGGAGACAGCAAACAACAAAGAGCAACATAATAATAGAAAAAAAAAAAAGCACCATCACAATAAACTAGCTAGTCATAGATATCAATAGTTACTAAACGCTGTTTTCAACAAATAGCATACTCAAAAAATATTTTGTCTCTCTCCCACTTCTTCTTGTTGCATGTTGAAGCTCTACTTGGAACCTTGTTAAGATCCAACCATGCGAAATTTGAAAGACTACACGCCTTTGGAGCGGGATTCCCGACTGGGACGTCTGTATCCAGTAAGGTCCCCACATACTAAGCAGGCCTACCGCAGACATGAGTGAGACAGAGAAATATGAAGGCATGCCGGCTCGGATGTCACCCGGATCAACAAGGTCCGCGTCAGGTGTTGAGGAACCAGGGCACCCTGACGAGAAGTGGGCCACTGGAACAAGAAGGCATCGGTGGGCAAGAGATGAAAACAGGGCGTTGTTGGAATGCTACTACGCCAGTAACCCCGGCGGAAGGGGCTACATGAATACGATGAGGGACCTATGGATGCTTCAATACCCTATGGATGCTTCGATATCCACCATCCACATTGACGGCGAAACAACTAGTAGCTCAGTGTTCCAACATTCGAAAAAAGGGACTGCTCTCACAGCTAGAGACTGACGAGGTACAACACATGTGCTACGGCAAGGGGGAGCCAGGACGCCAGGTCAGGGGGGAGATATCATCACCCCCACACGAGATTGGATACAAAGCCCCAAGTACGATCAGGCTGATTGGAGCCCACACCCAGTTTCACACCTTGGCTCAGGCGATTAGAGGATCATCAGGGGGTCCTTTTGTCCCTCTGTGGGGGGAAACTCCCACTGGGTTTATATCTGGGACTCTCCACCATTTGACCTTAGAACTGAAGAAGCTTCTCGGATGAGAGGTGAAACGTCTTCAAGTAACTTAAAGAAGTCCAGACGCTTTTCTTTGCAAACTCCTTTGACTACGATGACCTGGATGACTGAGAACCTTCACAGACATCACAGTGGCAGATATCTAAGAAAGGGTCTCCAGTATGAAGAGTTGGACAGCACCAGGGCCCGACATGGTTCACGCCTACTGGCTAAAGAAGCTGACTGCACTCCACGAGCGTCTGGCAGCACAAATGAACCAGCTGCTAGTTAAGGAGAGACACCCGGAATGGCTAACCGAAGGTCGGACGGTCCTGATCCCCAAGGACCCCAAGAAGGGACCGGTCCCCTCCAACTACCGACCAATAACCTGCCTCAGTACTACATGGAAGCTCCTGTCAGGCATCATATCGGCTAAGATGAACAGGCACATGGGTCAATACATGAGCGGGACACAGAAAGGAATTGGCAAAAATACCAGAGGCGCAAAAAATTATATATGTATATATATATATATATATATATATATATATATATATATATATATATATATATATATATATATATATATATATATACACACATATATATATGTATATATACATATATATACACGTATATATATGTATATATACATATATATGATTAGAAGAGAACGGAACATGCTGGAGTTTTCTGCCCCATCTCAGCAGGAGCAGATAAACGGGGAGCCAAGGTCGTAGCTTAGGCGCCGTGTGAGAGAAAAGCATGTGAATGTTTAGGCTTTTATGATAAGGTGGGGGCACCAGAGGCTATAAGAGTTTGAGCAATGCTCCACCATTTTGAGATCTGAGGCTGTCTGCATACAGTGTCCATCTCCCACGTGTGTGATCATTAAAATCATCGTTTGACTCAACCCGGCCGGACCAGTGTTGTTATTGTGGTTTTTTCTCTTGTCTCCATCCCCAATTTTGAACTCGTAACAGCTTGGGGGCTCCTCCTGTGGTATTGGGGTGGAAGTTAGAGGTTTGGACGGTCCGAGGTTGTCGAACGGACAGGCACGAGCCAGTGGTCTGACGTGAGTGGGCATAAGCCGGCTTATCCAAAGGTAAGGCACTACCTGTTGAATTATTTCCAAAGTGTGCCAAATTGGACATGATTAAATTAAAAGTCTACTCACTGAAATTACTGGTCGAGGGTCTGTTTTGATTTTGATGAGGATCCCTGTGTGTGTTATGCAGTTAAAGCCGGTTAAGAGTATTTAATGAAGTTGAAAAAGAAATGCTGGGTTAGAGTCCCAAGGAATTGAGTTAAAGGCTCAAGTAGTTTGGTAGGGAATTGGCTAGGTATATTTTAGAAATTAGGCCAGAGGCTGTTCCAGAAGTAACAGATACTAGTTAATTGATTAGAAAAAAGTTATCTTTCTTCGGTTGGACCCGTTATGGTAAAATTTGTCAAAAATGGTTAGGTGGAAATTATTATAGGACAGCAGTCGGAAACTGCTAAGAAGCGCATAGCCCGGAGGTTACGCTCCCTCCTGGCCGTGGACGCGCGGTCTTGACCTGTCGGCGAACAGGGTTTGTTCAGTTTGGCTTATCTGTGGGGTACAGGGCATCCTGGAATAAGCTAGGAGTTAGAGTCTCCTCACCGTTTGAAACGGTGTGATGTGCTTTTTTGGACACAGTTAAATTGAGTTAGGGACTTTAGAAATTAGGCCAGAAACTGTTCTGGAGGAAACAGATACTGGGTAAGTGGCTGCAAAAAAGTTATCTTTCTTCGGTTGGACCCGTTATGGTAAAATTTGTCAAAATTGTGTAGGCGCTAAATCTGTCAGGCCTTGCAGTGATTATAAATATAAGACGTCTTTGTAATATAAAATAACAGAGCTTTGTGTGAGACTGTGTGTGACGTGCAGCTGCAGTGCTGCGAGCTAATTTTAGACGGTGTGTGAACATGCAAATGAATCAGCAGCTGTGGAAAAGACAGCAGCTAGGAGAGAATTAGAGGAGAAATTAAGAGAAGTTTTTAACTCATAAAATTGGGGCCAACAGACTTGTGGAGGTTGGGAAGGCGTCCGGAGCATCACAACAAAAAGGTGAAACAAAAACACACACAAGCAGAGAAATGTGAGAGAGAGGCACGTGCTAGAGAAATGCCTCGTTTGAAGAAAAGAAAAAAAAAAGTTAAATTAACCCACCTACAAACGCACATACACGCAATGAAGAAACAGCTTACATCCATGAACATGTGAAGATTTTCCAGCAAGTTTAAAGCAGCGAAACTTAACATACACCTGTTGTTAAATGATAAAGTTTATCCACTACTAACAAATAAACTCTCTGGGTTGCAGGACAACAACTTAACTTCAAAAAAGACACTGGTCTGACCAACCAGTGAAGACACAACAAATTTAGTGGTAAAAAGATTCAAATTGTGACATGTGTTCTGCTGATTGATTAATACAAGTGATTACTGAGTGAAAGAAAAGTCCATTTTTGTGCTTTAAACATGATCTTAAGAATTTTAACATGTACCTGTGTTGTCCTGTCAGCTTGGTGGGTCATGAGTGGATTATATGGTGAGGAAAAACAAAAAGAGGGGGAGAGAAGGCTGACACAGGGCCTGGTCCCGTTGTTTCTCCCCTCTCTGAATAACGCAGCCAAAATAACATCATTTTCCTGTTCGTTCGTTTTTGTTTTGTGTTTGTTTTGTTTTTTCTCTTTATGCTTGATTACAGGCTGCTTTGTCGGCCCGGAAAGCCGAGGCTGACCCTGGACTCCTGCTCTCCCCTCTACCATCTTTGCTCTCTCCTCCACCATCTTTGATGTGACCCTGACCAAATGCTACAGCAGCTGGACCCACAACAACAACCTGAAAATGTCAACACTGCTGCAGGAAAACGATCTCATGCAGCGCAGACGGAGAGCGTTAAATCCAAGGCCCGTTTCACTACACGGGGAGATTTCCAGACAGCTTCAGCTGACAGAGCTGTGACGGGCAGCAAAAAGGGCGTGCCAGAGACAGGAGGAGTAACTGAGGTCAGGAGGCACCTCGGAATGAACAAAAGCACCAGGAGAAAATAAGCTGAAGGCACAGGTGTCGGGGCTCGGCCAGGAGCTGACCTCTGAGAAGAGCCGAACAGCAAAGCTGTAGAAGGCCGTGGAGCAAAGCAAGGGAAACATCAATGGACTTCACTCTGACCTGTACGGAGAAGACTCTGAGGTTTCTGCCCTCGGTAAGAGCTCAAGGCATCAGAGCAGGAACTGAACATGGCTCAGGAGGAGCTGGCTGATAATAGAACCCATCAGGCTTGGAGTCCCAGACACAGGACTTGAAATCAAGCCGGAGCTTGCTGGAGCAGGAGGTCGCCAAACCTGATGAAAAGCTCCAACAGCATGAGCAAGCCCTGAAGGAGCTACAGAAGCAAAAGGGTCAAGTTAAGGAGGAGCGGAACAAGGAGAAGATGCAGGACGCTGGAGAAAAGCACTGCCTCAATTGGGGCCAGAACCAGTATGGACAGAACTTTGAGAAGCAGCACCAACGGATGCAAACGGACTGAAAAGGAGGAGGGCAGGACCCCAGGGCACGCTTCAGGCCGTGGTTTACCCAGAACACCAGAACAGGAAAGTGATGAACACAAACACGCACACAAACACACACATCTACATGCACTGACTCAGAATGAAGAGAAACACACATATGAACACATGCACTCATTGGTTGAGTGAGAAATGACACACACACACCTGAAAAAATCGAAATGCTGATTCAATTCACTGAGAAGTGATCCACACACACACGCTGATGCAATGAAGAATGCTTTACTAACAAATGCTGCACACAAACATCCAAATACGGAGTCGGTTACAACAACAAGAAGCCATTGATTGTTTATTGGTTAAATGCATTTCATGCCACACAGAGGGCATCTGTGTAGATTTAGGGGACAAGGTCACAACAGTGTGGTTGTGAAAACAATGTCTGTGCGTGATGTCTGTTTATGGCTTAAGGCCTCCACTGAATTGTTTACTGTGCTTCACACAGCAACGCATTTGTGTGCAACCAGTGTCCACTATTAAGTTAAGTCAATCCAACATGTTTTTGTCAGTGCAAAAAGGAGTTACGGTACCGGTATGCTTACACAATATTGTCCCGGGAGGGAGAAAAACTTTCTGGTGAAGTTTTGGTTGATTTTTGGGTTTTGTTTGACACTAGGTTGATTTTATCAGTGAGGTTTGGATTGTTTTCTTTCTCTAAGAGAGAGAAAGATGGTTTTATGCTTGGACATGTTTGCAATGGGCCCCAGTATCTGTTATTATATGAGTGTTTTATTGGCTACGTTTGTTTGTGCTTTTGTTACAGTGCACTGAGATAAGAACATCTGAGAGGTGTGATCCACCGGTGGTGATATTTTGGTATTTTGTGAGTTCCTGATTTAACAAATCGGCTCTTTAATCCAGGCCTGAGAGACTGAACTTTAAAGCGCTATAAAATATTCTTACTGAAAACAGTCGCAAAGTATTTTTCTCCATGTTTATAATGAGCTTGGGAGAAATTCACTTATATGGGACATTGATCACATGAGAAGTGCTGAGCCTAAAAGGATTGCAGCGAGTCAATCCAGTCAAAAAACAAGGAACTGTTTCCTTTAAAATGATGACGTCATCTTGCTGGTGATGGAGGCTCGAATAGGCTGCGCGTGAGACTCCATTATCAGCAACTTCTGGTATGAATGTGTGTGGATGTATGCATGTGACTGGACTGTGACGGACTGACGACTAAACGTTTTAACTGACTTGATACTGAGACAAAAACGGTGCCGACTTTAGGATTAGTGAAAGTCCACAACAATTCACCCAGCCTGTAGAAGAAGGGTGGAGGTTTTGTCTTGCTTTGTTTTGTTTTTGCAAGGACAGAGGGTTGACAGAGACTAAAGGGCTGTAGCTTCACAGGAGCGTGAGCTGCAGACTGAACCCTTTGGTTGCTAATTTTGAGTTACTGATGTTTGCATTAAGAAAATTGTGTTTTATTAGCTGTGTTTTAATTAAGGTATCACATTATATTGTTGGGAATGTTAAATGCTACAGTGAAGAAAAGGTTTGATTTCACTCATGACTGAACATGTTATTATTAACCATAGCGGGTCAATGTAAAGAGTCAATTAACTTTTATAGAGGTAAAAAACAAAACAAAACAAAACCCTCTACCGAGGTCTATGAATAACAGGGGAATGATAGACAGCCACACTCAAAATGGAGATATGTAATGATAAACACTGGTCCCCGTCTTTTGGGTGCTTTCTTGAAATAGTCTGCAATTTAAAAGTAAGATAAAATAACAGGGGCATGTGCTGAGGGGTGGTGCTGCACAAGAACAAGAGCAAAATAAAGAAAATATTGTTTTTAGCTTTGAGAAGTTCAAATTAAAATCTACCATTACACTCAGAGGATCAATATGAAGTTCGATATATGCTAATTTTGAATGAAGTACATGACTGCTGACTGTTCTGTCCTGAGCTTTTGTTTTTACAGCACCCGCTTGACCACACCAACAGTTTCTCGCCACCGAAAAGGGGTACTTGCAAAGAATAGGGAGGAACATCATCAAAACTGGGAAAGGTAAGCCCCAAAGGGGGTGATAACGCCATAACTTTCACTTATGGTCAAATTTTCAAAATTTGACCCCAAACTTGAAAAATTCTTCAAACATTTAGAGACAGAGTGGAGGTTTAGATAAGCATAATGTCACAAACCACATAAGGATGGAGCATTTGAATCGATAAGATGGTGAATTGATACGCAGCAAAATGTTGATCATGTTGATTATGTTTATTCCAGTGTGCAGAGCAAGGTTATTATTATTATTATTAAAGAAAACAAATGAAATAACGAAAACTAGAAGTGGAAAAACATTTGCGTTAACGGAAATAAAATTAAAACAAAAAGGAAAACTAACTAAAACTGTAATGAATGTTCACAAAACTAACTAAAATTGACTGGATTTATAGCAAAATGTGTTTAGTTTCATTGATGTGTGCGTGTCCTGCAATAGAAGTCAAGGCAGTACGTTAGTCGAGTCGTCTGTGTCGCTGCTCCGTCCACGCGCAGAAATCATGTCAGGAAAAGTCGGGAGAAAGCGCCAGAGTCCAATTTAGGATTACTTTGAATAGGACTGTTTTTTAGAGATAGCAAGAGTCTGGCAGTGGAAAGAGACACAATGTCCTCCTGAGACCCAGGGAGGAAGAAAATAGGAAAAAAAGAAAAGTATTTTCATTTTTTCTTTTTCTTTTTCTTTTTTCTTTCAGATAAATCAAGTGTTGGGATGGTAAAAAAAAAAAACACACTACAAAAACAAAATTGTTTTTAACTAACTTTATTTAAATTTTACAACATGTGCACTACAGTGCACAAGGGGAGTTCATTGATCACGAATGTGAAACTAACAAAATTCAAGAGCTATTTAAGAAAATTAAATGCTCCACTGAAATTTTTGTAAGCAGGATATTAAAACTTATTTATATAACAATATCATAAAAATGTAGATCAGGGATCAACTTAGAAGTCACTGACACTTCACTAGCTGTAAGCCATTGGTTCAGGAACAAGTGATTGCACTGGGCTTTCTATTTCACAAAAGCCAATTAATTTATGATATCTGAGGAAGTACTGTGATTTTATTTGGAGACACAAAGGAACATTTGGCACTTCCCACATCTCACATATGTTTTACTGTTGCACCCATTCTACAACTGAAATGCCTTGGACTGTTAACCATTTCAGGCAAGTGGAGTGAACCATATTTTGCTACACTCTCATCTGATTGGGGCTTCCTTTTCTTGATCTTTGGAGAGAACTCTTCATTACTGGTATTATTCAGGTCTTGTTCACATGTTTGTCCCAGGTTTCTCAGCCAACAGGAGCTTGAACTCCAGATACTGGGAGTTCTTTTCACACATTGAGATCACTGATAACTTTTAGCAACGACGTGATCTTGTAGTAACAATCAGGTGTCATGGATTCAGCTATAAATGTGACTCTTATTTTTTACTTTACTGGAAATCATTTCTGCATTTTACCCATATTTTATTTTTAACTCAAAATAAAAAATTCCAGATTCTCCTACATGTTGGTTTCGGACCAGGTGGGACGACAGATTCCAGGTGGCCCTGTGTTTTTCTCCATTACATCTGCCACTGCAGATAATCTTTGTGTGGCTCCTCCTGGGTTCTCACCCTCTCCTATCTGGCTCACATGGCTCTCATCTTCTGAAAAATCTATGTTTGAATCTCGCTCAATTATTCTGTTGAGAATTCTCTCCGCCTTTGTCAAAGAGTTGTCTACTAGGAAACAGTGAAATAAATATAAGTACAAAGTCCCAACGTGCACTAGAGTACACATTAATAAATTAGTCATTTCCTCTGTCAAACACAATGAGCCTAATTCTTAAAGACCCCTCAAATTATTTACTAGATGTTTATTTTTTTGAATAAAATAAAAATCTGAGTTTAACAAAACATTTTAAATGTAAATATCAAGCTTACCTTTCTTTCTTCCATAAAATGTGCTTGTGGGCACGCCAGCCATTTTGAAAAGGTGGGAAAAACAATTGGCAAGGCCACACCCCCACACATGTGATATACATGTAAGGTTAAAGGTACTGTTGTCCTCTCTAAGAAACATCAGGACTTAGAGGAGTGGCAAGTAGAGTATGAGAGCTACAAGCAAAAACTAAATGTGTACTACAGTGCGCAAAAATGAAGTACTGGGTCATCAGGGGGTCATGAGGGACATTTATAAAATTAAAAATCCCACAAACCTTGAAGTGCACTTGAAAAGCTCACACAAGAAGGTTAACTTAGCTTATCTTGAAGAGCTCATCAGGGGGAGCACACTCCCCCTCCTTGAAGAGCTCCCCCACTTAACCAGCATCCCCAGAAAACAGCTAACCTCAGATAAGGCAGCGTGATGCATCCCAAGACAACAGGACTGGGACATCTAAATAACTGTGTGAGTCAATCGCCTTCAAAAAGTTTATCAATTCACTTGAACCAAAATTAGGAGCACCCGGTGCTGCAAGAGTTAATAGTCTCAATACCCAAGGATAAGCAGAAGAGCATGACTGATATGATGGAACTGGGATTTGGTGACACTTAATTTTTGCAAAACACAACTAAAACTATAACTGAAACTAATCAAAACTAAACTGAAATTAAGGATTTTCAGAAAATAAAAACTAGACTAAACTAGCAAAGAATTGGTAAAAACTGATTACAACTGGTAAAAATTGAAAATCTGGAGTCGAAACTAAATAAAAATAAAATTAATGAAGATGGCAAAACGTTTAAAACCCTGGTGCAGAGATTGGCTAATCTGACCAGGAACGTTATAAAATGGATTGTCGGAACAGTCAGCGTTAAAGTCAATTTGACAGTCCAGACTAAGATGGCGTTGAACATCTTCAGGGCGGAAAAGGGTTGGTGTGACCAAGGTGTGGTTTGGCTTGTTGTATGTATATTTGAGATCATATGGCTCTGGAGGGACCAGTTACCAGGGCATGGAAGGAGGACAGACTCATTGACTGAGGAGAAGGAATTTTCTGGGATTGGAGATCCTCTGGGTGAGTGGTTGACTGAAAGCATGTATAAAATAAAAGTTATCTGTTGTTATTGATTGGTAATAGATTGATAATTGGCCACATTTACAGCTGTATTGACTTGTTGTGGACGTAGTCGACTTCAGGTTTAAGCACTCTAATCAACAGGTTGAAAATAGTGACATTAAAGGAAGAGTATGCAGCACCACCCTGTCAGACGCCAGTGATGGTGGAGCTCACTGATGAATCAGGTGAATCATGGCTGATTCATGACTAAGATCCCCTGCTGTGGTCAGTGAGGGGAAAACAGGAGCAAATAAAATTTAAAAGAGGCATTTATAAACGTTTATGTGTCAAGTTAAACGGGATAAAAGGGGGTGTTCTCACTCTTATTTTAGCATCAGCATTATTATTGCATCAGAATCATATAACAAGCATTGCATTAAACATTTATTGAAGCTTTTGACATTGTACTAACGTTTGTGTTCCAGTGATTGTTATAACCTCAGGTTAATCTTCTTTCTTAATCGTATATTCACAGGTGTCAGGATAATCATACGATCTTCTATTGCAGGTGTAACCATGATCATTTTTATACATATTGCAGTTTGTTGCTCATTATAGAGTTGTGCTCAAGTTAATGAGGGTTAAAAGCTACAGTAAACGCGATGTTTGGCTGATCTATGGTGTGGAGTGACTTCGAGCATAGAAGGCCGCACGCGCTTACATAACACTGATATCATGTTATTCTTTGTGATTTTTATTCAATTATGTCTTTAGTTTTAAGTAGTGGTAGTTAATTAAACGATATTCATTTAAGATCATATTCTTGAGTCAGAGCATCACACGCAGATCAACTTAACAACCTGGGAGACCTTGTAGCTGCAATATTGTGTCTCCATAAGGGACAGTAGGTGGAAGCAAACACATGATCTTTGGGGGGCAAATGTGAGGATTAAAAATGGCTAATTTGTTTTTGATGTCTTTTCTTAATATGAGCGGTTTTAGTAATTTTCAAACACACCTTGCAAATGTGCTTATAATGAGTTGGCACTCGGCCTTTTGAAGGTCATAAGCTTCGTTCGGCGTGACTGTCCAGACTGATAAAGTGTAGGAAATGCCTTGAGTGCAGAGGGCTAAATGCAAACACGCTTACACACACATAAGATATGATTAGAATAAGTCCCTGGGAGATCCTGAATGTTTTAGACCAATTCTGAATCACCAGAAGGTCAGTAGATAACAACATTAGATTATTAGGGTTAGGAAGAGAGGTGTTTTGGTTTTCTGTCTCTTACAGAGAAAGGGACAGACACCAGACGAGGCCACAGAGATACGAGGATCCTCCGTAGCAGAGTCAGACACAGTGACTGCCGAGACACCAACTGGGTCCAAGTGTCATGGCGTTTGGGCTCCAGCTAGTCACCTCAAAAGGATGGATCCCATAAACACAGCAATAACCATGAAGGGGTTGACGGAAATCCAGGAACACCAGACCAACGAGGTTCGAGAGGCTCTTGGGCAAAAGGGGGACGCCTTCCTGTTCCTTTTTCTGGAGGATACACAGGAGACACAGGACCCGAGGATACACAGATCGTTGTTTGAAATCAGGGCAGAATAATCCCCTGATCTGTGCCACGACTGAAGGGTTGTCTAACCCCTGAGGTTGAAGTAAGAAGAACAGAGGATCACGCAACTGGACGACACTGGTAGCTGCAGCAATAAAATAAAGGCTAAAAGCTCCTTGGACAGAGGTTCTAGTCTGAGTACGTCTGAAGGGTATAAGGTAGCACCAAATAAAGCTGTGGGAGAACTGGGGAGTGTCATCTGTACCTGCCATTGTTGGAATAATAGTTTTTCTTACATCTGAACTGCGCAAACACAGAGGTCATCTCACATGTGGTTCGCCCATCAGGGGGACAAAGGGCCTCAGGAGTGAGAAGAGAGGAACCCGGCCACACTGGATTATAGGGTGTAGGTGAGCTCTTTAGAATAAAGAGCTCATCAGGGGGAGTGTGAGATTATAATATTATTTTATGCCATGTTAGACCCCTAATTAAAGATTGTGAATTATTGGTAGATTTAGTTTGCATTATTCTCCTGAATTAGAAGAAGCTGATAACTATTGCATTAGTTAAACTGATTTGCATTACATTAGACTCCTGATTTATTGTGGATGAATGATATTGTTTTATGATGTTATAAGAAATACTGTTCGCAGAAAGTCATCGCCTTATTTGTCTGATTAGAAGAGAACATGCTGGAGTTTTCTGCCCCATCTCAGCAGGAGCAGATAAACGGGGAGCCAAGGTCGTAGCTTAGGCGCCGTGTGAGAGAAAGCATGTGAATGTTTAGGCTTTTATGATAAGGTGGGGGCACCAGAGGCTATAAGAGTTTGATCAATGCTCCACCATTTTGAGATCTGAGGCTGTCTGCATACAGTGTCCATCTCCCACGTGTGTGATCATTAAATCATCGTTTGACTCAACCCGGCCGGACCAGTGTTGTTATTGTGGTTTTTTCTCTTGTCTCCATCCCCAATCCACACACACACACATATACACACACACACACACACATATACATACATATATATATATACATATATACAGTGCACACAACTCATACAGGTGTAGTGCCACATATATTAGATAGGTCCTTGTTTGCCTGTTATTTATGACATCATTATCCATTTCCGGGTCCAAATGATCCTTCAGTTTTCCAAATCAAACAAAAACTGGGAGTCAGAAGCATCCAGACCGTTTCAGCTACAGTAAAACGATCAGTGTGGACGTGTCACAGTTTCCTCAAGTCAGCCAACCAGCTCGCTTCCTGTTTATCTGTCAGAATCCGCCCAGTACACCTGTTCCCCTGGAGACCAACTATAAACATCTTATGTTCACGTCATCTACAGCCACTCAAACCAACCACCGCAAAATAGCAACTTTAATTACCGTCCAGAAAGCAGTGATTCATTTCATTCTGATTATTTATTCATTAAAAATATTTTTTGTGCTTTTTTACATCTTTTAATCAGCTTTTCTTTATTTAACAGTTTTCTGTATAGAAGAGGAACTATCTGACTTCTGTGGGAGTCTCGTTCTCGGATAGCGTGCAACAACTCAACATTAAATACCAACAGCAACCTCAACTTCCTGTTTAACACATGGATGCAGCTACAGCTGTTCTTACCTGAGAGTTCAGCCTCAGGTCAGGACCGCTTACGAAACCTGAAGGTAGCACTGCATAAGACATGTAAAAACATGACAGCAACTTTTAACTAATATAAAAATAAAACTTTAACGTGGCCCGCGATCAAAAATGACTGATCAGTAGAATATGAACTTTAATGGACTGAAATTGAAAGAGTAGACTGACAGAGATTCATAAGCACTGACTTGGAAAACATCAAAGCTGCAGCAGATATGACCATGTAGATGTTGCATTCACAAGAAAGATAAAAATGATTGGAGTCATTTTCTAAATTATTAGAAAAGCCAAAATCAGTGACCTGCGCAGGAGACTAAAAATCAATGTGATAAAGTTTTACTTACAGGAATCTCAACCCTGAGCTCAAAGACTGCAATCCTTGCAGAGAGTCAAATCTTCTTCATGTGCTGAGTTCTTCCGCCGGTGCTCATGTACAGCAGGCTGCAGAGGGCAGGGGGAGAACAGGGGGAGGGCCGGGGGAGTGCCTCCAGTCCGTTGTGTTAACTCACATTATTCCCACGTGATTTACAGGAAACTGAGCCAAGGCTATACTGGGCTCATGAGCTATGGATAAACTGTGGGGGAAATAAACAGCTCCACCCAGCTCTGTTATCAACTCTGAGGACATGGTGATTAAGCCTTATCTGAACATGAAACCTGCTCCTCAGACATGAGTCCTGCAGTTAAACTGTCTCTGACAGAAGACAAAGAGCAAGACTCGTCGGGGCTGGCGCTGCGGTCTGAAGGCCTGTGATACAGCTGACATTATGTAACCTGCATACATTAGTCAGACACACTGCATACAGTTCACAGGGTCAACGTCACTCAGATAACACGGGTTTATATATACTGTAATGGCCCTGGTTTACCTGACACAGCCCTCTGCCCAGCGTTCCTGCTCAGTCGTGGACCCTGAGTTTAAACACCAGGCAGGAGGAGAGCACGCTCTCCACTGAGGAGGGGAGAAGGTCAGCAGCAGCTCCTGGTCCAGGTTCTTCTTCCTCAGGACACGGAGGAGGTGCAGCTGCTGCTGGCCTTCTTTACCAGGGTGTATTTGGAAAATGGGAAATGCTGCTCTGGCTAAACTACTATTTGTGTTGAGACATGGCAAATAAACATATATGAGCTAATGTAAATACTATATCTGTCATGAATCGCTGTGTGGCAGGCAGGAGTTGGACCCAAAATGCAAGCACGAGGTTTAAACACAAAGAACTCAGCTTTATTCGCTGGCAGGAGGAAGTCATACGAAGCAAACTAAACTGGAAACTCACAAACTAAACCCACAGGGAGACCCACACAGCATGAGGGACGACGCGACACTGACTCAGAGAAACGCAGGGTTTAAATACACTGGGAAGTAACAAGGGGAATGAGACACAGGAGGGCACAGCTGGGAGAAATCAGGACTGACGAGACAAGCAAAGCAGGACACATTCACATAAGACACGGACCTTCAAAGTAAAACAGGAAGGATCACACAGAGACGCGAACTTGACACAGTGGAGACAGCAACTAAGAAACACAGAGACATAAACCATAAGGCAGAGGTCTAAGAACCGAAAGACACAGACGGGAACTCAAACATGCAGCGGCTTGCAAAAGTATTCGGCCCCCTTGAACTTTCCCACATTTTGTCACATTACAGCCACAAACATGAATCAGTTTTATTGGACTTCCAGGTGAAAGACCAACACAAAGTGGTGCACACGTGAGAAGTGGAACGAAAATCATACATGACTCCAAACTTGTTTGACAAATAAATAACTGCAAAGTGGGGTGTGCGTAATTATTCAGCTCTGAGTCAATACTTTGTAGAACCAGCTTTTGCTGCAGTTCCAGCTGCCAGTCTTTTAGGGTCTGTCTCTACCAGCTTTGCACATCTACAGACTGAAATCTTTGCCCATTCTTCTTTGAAACAGCTCCAGCTCAGTCAGATTAGATGGGCAGCGTTTGTGAACAGCAGTTTCAGATCTTGCCACAGATACTCAAGTTCAAATTTTATTTTATTCGCCACATGCAGTGGAATGAACCCACCCCCGACCTTACACACACAGACATCACATGGGGATACAAGTCGGAGAACGGTTGCATTACAGAAAAACACTGAAATGTACACTACAATGGGAAAGTACAAGAGGAAAAAAGAGACCTCTGGTCATGCTGGGCTACAGGAGGACAGCATGAGAACAGGAAACAAAAAAACTCCTCTGCACAGGAAGCACATAAACGTCCACAGCACAACATTATAGAGCACGTGACCAGCAACAGGGTTGGGTATGAGGAGTAATCCCAGGCACCACAGCAGCCATCCTGCCACTGTGCAGACTCACCAGCACGGGCCCAGACCCGCCTCGTGTTCCCAGGAGGCAACAAGCATCGAAGGCGTTGGAAGGGGAGGGGGATGTGTGAGTGCTTATCAGTGTAAATGTATGTGTGTGCATGTCCATAGTTCAGCTGAGACAGTGTCCTTCACCCTATCAGGCTAAGTAAACAGTCTACCAGCCAACCCAGGTGTCCTTCATGGGATGGGAAGAATAGTCATCACACAGTCGTTATCAGGGAGTTTTGTTCAGCTCCAGCCTTGAGCCCGTGCAGCTGGCGCCGTGGTGTCATGTTGATGTTGATTCTGGATTGGATTTAGATCTGGACTTTGACTGGGCCAGTCTAACACATGGATATGTTTTGTTTTAAACCATCCCATTGTTGCCCTGGCTTCATGTTTAGGGTCGTTGTCCTGCTGGAAGCTGAACCTCCGCCCCAGTCTCAAGTCTTTTGCAGACTCCAAGAGGTTTTCTTACAAGATTGCCCTGTATTTGGCTCCATCCATCTTCCATCAACTCTGACCAGCTTCCCTGTCCCTGCTGAAGAGAAGCCCCCCCAGAGCATGATGCTGCCACCACCATATCTGACAGTGGGGATGGTGTGTTCAGAGTGATGTGCAGTGCACGACTAATAGTCGTCCTATGGACAGATTCCCCACCTGAGCTGTAGATCTCTGCAGCTCGTCCAGAGTCACCATGGGCCTCTTGGCTGCATTTCTGATCAGCGCTCTCCTTGTTCGGCCTGAGTTTAGGTGGACGGCCTTGTCTTGGTAGGTTTACAGTTGTGCCATACTCCTTCCATTTCTGAATGATGGCTTGAACAGTGCTCCGTGGGATGTTCAAGGCTTGTGAAATCTTTGTGTAGCCTAAGCCTGCTTTAAATTTCTCAATAACTTTATCCCTGACCTGTCTGCTGTGTTCTTTGGACTTCATAGTGTTGTTGCTCCCAATGTTCTCTTAGACAACCTCTGAGGCCGTCACAGAGCGGCTGTATTGGTACTGACGTTAGATTACACACAGGTGCATCTGTTTAGTCATTCGCACTCATCAGGCAACGTCTATGTGCAACTGACTGCACTCAGACCAAAGGGGCTGAATAATTACGCACACCCCACTTTGCAGTTATTTATTTGTAAAAAATGTTTGGAGTCATGTCTGATTTTGGTTCCACTTCTCACGTGTGCACCACTTTGTGTTGGTCTTTCACCTGGAAGTCCAATAAAACTGATTCATGTTTGTGGCTGTAATGTGACAAAATGTGGGAAAGTTCAAGGGGGCCCAATACTTTTGCATCTACTGTAGTTTGTTGGTTTAACAGTTTCTGCCTGTCACTGCTCCCCGTCTGTTTTCTTCCCTGGTTCTTCCTGACCTTGTACTTTGTCCTCACGTTCCCTCTTTCCTCTCTCCCTCTTTGGACTGACAATCATACACAAATAGGTTGTATTCAATTAAATGAAAAAATGACATTAATATGAAAAAAACCTATTAAGGGCTGGGCCATATCGTACCATTCACAGTAATACCAGTATAATGTTGGGCAACGATAAGAAAGTAAAATATGTCGATAGAATATGGGTAAAACGCACATGCCAGTGCCTTTGTTTTCATACACACATGGTAGAAAAAGCAGATCGTTGAATGAAACGGATGAACCTGAACTGGTTTGTAAAGATCCTGCAGCTTCAGTGGTGTGGAACTGGTTTAGCTTTCGTCTGTCAGATACACAACAAAGCACTGATTTTTGTAGAACACATGGAAGCGTGCCAAATAACCTGGGCCTGCACGGCGTCAATGCATTATTGATTTTACTACAGAGCAGGACGGATTGTAGGGCAGCAAACATCGTCAGAAAAGACGTTTCCCACACTGCAGGTTACCTGGTGTAATGTTTTCAGCTAAAGAGAAACACGGCTTGACTCCTACCAACTGTATAAAGAGTAACTGAAGGTTAAATGCAGCCAACATGTCCTTTTTTAAGCCACCATCGCTCTGGCAGAAAGGGCGCCAGAGCAGGGGACAGGCGAGCTGGAACAAACCATTTTTTTGGAGGGGGGGTATCTATACTTTTGTTGTTAAAATGTCACGTCTCAACCAAGTTTATTTTTAGTAGTGTGTCACACAAACAGCAAATACTGTCAAAAAAGTAAGAAATCTTTGGAGTGCTTTGATTGTGGGTTAAAAACGCCTCTGCTGTCCATCATCCTCGCAGGGTCCAAGCATGCTTTTTTTTTTTTTAATTCTTACCCCGCCCTCCCTTTCAATGGCTCTGCACCCCCACTGGGGGTCGCGCTCCCCACTTTGTGAACCACTGTGTTAGTGTACAGGATGTGCATGACCACCCTACAGTGCTGCGTTACTGGAGGGGAGGGGGGTAGAAATGCACTAAACACAAAGTCGAGTTCCAGTTGACCCGGGTTTCTGGCCTCATATTACACACGGACACTGTGACGGTGTGTTCACAAACTGCATGTCCTCGTTGCTTTCACTGTTTCCAGGATCATCACGCTGGTTTCTAACAAGCATCAAACATTAAACCCAGGCTGCATGTTTCACTGTGGTTAGACTGTGTGCCTCTCACCATCACAGGGCTTCGTTCTTCCTGCAGATGACATTTACACTGAACAGCGTAGGGACCTGATCCAGGAGTTTCCTTTACAGCTGATCAGAGGTGGACCAATCAGGTCTGAGTATGTTTACCCTGAGCTGATGCTCACATAGCAGGATTCACTGCTAGTGATGGTCAGCCTCATGAAGCTTTTTCCATCCAGATGGTTCACAAAGGTTCATTGTGTGACGCTTCGTGTGCACACAAACCGCCTGCTGGTCAAAGCTTTCATTGCATTGTCATAGTGCACCTCTCTGCATGTAGCCATGAGTTATTACGCATTTCTGGCTCTCTCCTCACCCGTCGCCTGGTGACGCTGGAAGTTTCTTCCTGTTAAAGAGTTTTTCCTTCCGACTGTCACAAGTGCTTGCTCATGGGGGGGTCTGTTTGTTGGGGGTTCTCTGTCATAATGTAGGGTCTTTGAACGGGAATGGTCAATTATTTAAATTCAATGAAGTCGATCTATTATTATTTAATTACAAAATAAAACAAGAATTTAATGCAGATTTTATTAAATGTTCAGATTCAGTTTTATTTGCAGATTTGAAGATAACATTTCATAAAGTGAGTGCTCAGCTTACACAGTGGTACACCCCGCTCAGCTGCAGAGCCTCACATTAACATTCATTTAACAACCACCGTAAAGAGCAGCCAGCAGGGGGAGCCAACAGTAATCATTCTCTCTGATAGCCGTAGTTCAACTGACAGGAAACAGGAAGTAGACAGTGATTGGTCAGTGATTTCAATAACAACAGTTTCCTCAACATCCCAAAAGATTCACAGTAAGCTAAAAGAAACGAGCTGATCTTCATCAGAAGACAGTGGTCTGCTCCTGCCTCTGAGCCGAGTCTGGGGTCTGCACACAAACGTCACATCAGTCAGGCTTTCTCTGGGTTAGCTGGATCAGCTGAGCCCAAACTCGTCGTAGAAACAGGAAACAGGAAGCAGCAAACTTACGAGGAAGAGCAGGGTGTGGTGGATGATGAACTCTCTAGTGAGGGTGATCAAGTCCTGGTTCATGGCCTGGAACAGGGACGGGACCAGGACCACAGCCAGGTTATGGGCCGACATCTTGTTCACCTGAGAGAACACCTGAACCCTGAGGGAGAGAGGGAGGAGTCAGTGAGCAGGTGATGTTCTGTGTGCTGGTTTCATTCACTGTGTTCATGATCAGACTAAATAAATCATATTAACAGGTTCCATCAGCGTTCGATTCAAACTCAGGTGACTCCAGCCCTCCTACCTGCACGTCAGTGCAGTGGAGCTGGGCGATAGAACGATACGATATGTAAAATAACGTTTTCTCGATAGAAAAGTTAAACTATTGTGATAGGCCTCACCGCTCTTGTCCTCTTAAAAAAAGAAAAAGAACAGCCAATCCAAATTAAGTAGCGCAGAGCCGAACCAATCACAGCCGCAGCGTCACGTGACTTGTTACGTACAGCACGCGTGCCAAGCCGCACACGTGTATTTGTTTGGGAAGCAGCCAGCCGCCGTGCCACCCGGGTAATGGAGGAAATGAGCGTGCCGACTAGAGAAAGATCAACCGAGCGTGACCGAAGGTTACCGAAGAGAAAACAGATGATGGTTCCAACGCCGGAGAGATTGTCGAACGGAAGAGCCACAGAAGTCCCGTAGTGTGAAGGTATTTCAGCTATTTCAAGTCAAACAGAGCAGCTACACTGTAAATGTGCCGAAAGCAAGTCTGGAAATACAATAAGCCGGTGCAGCTCAGTCTCTGACTGGAAGCGCTGATTCGTCATTCGGCTTTTGTCAGACTAAAGTAACTGTTAAAACTGTTTGAAAAGCTCAGCTATACAACAAGGAGAGATTGAGAATTTCCTTTTAGTTCTCAGTTTATTTGATATTGACAAAAGTTAGTCAGTTTTGTCTGTTCTTCTGTAAACAAACTAAGATTTATTTTTAGAATTAATATTTTGTTTCTAAGTGGAATTGACAATTTAGTCTGTTTCGTTTGTTCTATTTTGAAACTTAAACGCTTTAGCGGCTGCCTTTTGTGTAGTTTGTAATATTTGCCTTTATCTATCTGAAAAAGTCTCATGTTCCTTAAGTACATCTACCCTGTTGAACTTATTATGGGAAATAAATATTTAAAAACAAGCTGCTGATTATTTCACATTTTACTTGTGAGCAACGGCACATTTAAATCTTACAAATATAGTTATTTGGCTGATATCGTGATAGATATCGTTATCGCCTGAAATGAAAAAAACATATCGTGATATGAAGAAATCTTATATCGCCCAGCTCTACAGTCCAGGTAATGACATTAAAGAGCAAACATGAAGCATTTACCACTGTGACTCTGATAAACGGGGGGTGAAGTGTTAGTCTGAGAGATTCTCCTAGTGGGACGTGAGTGTGATCAGGTGACACTGTCAGGTGATCTCAGGTGAGACAGAGGCAAACACGAGCTCTGAAACTACGTCTTACACCCCCTGCTGCCAGACTCAGGAACTGTAAGTAGCGAGGGGGCGGGGCTGACTGAGAAACTGACTGACTGAGTCGTTGTCCAATGAACTTCCACTTCGTGTTCCTCTGTGACTCCGAGTCCAAAATGTTCAAAATGAACTTTTTACTTTATTCAGTTAGACAGGAAACAGTTTAAACTGGGCAGGTCGTCGCCCCCTGCTGGACATTAGAGAGGGTGCAGCGTCAGTGTTCCTGCCTAATTACTGCAGTGCTCTGTGTGCTGGACACCTTTCTGTCAGCAGCTCATCTGTAGGATCGATCATCTTCCCAGGTCCCGCCCCACCACCACCACCCTCATCGCGACTCTCTGGCTGTTTCACCGCTGGTCAACTGCAGAGTGGGAACGCCTCAAAGACGCTGTGTTTCCTGTTTCTGACGCCAACATGTTCACCTGCTCCCTGATAGATCCCGCCCACTGACAGGAGCCATGAGGGGAGCTGGACTGCCTTAGGGTGGTGTCAGAGAGGCGGATGTTGTCTAAGATAAGGACAGTGCTGGACCTCCCACCCACTCCATGACGTGCTGTCACAGGAGCACGCTCAGTGCAGGACTGAGATTACCCATAATGCACCACTGAACAACACATATCTGTGTGTAACATTAATGTTAGTTACTGTTACTGTTTTAAATAAACTGCTCTGATTCTGTGTGTGTGTTACATGTAGAAGTGTCCAAACAGGGCATTCAGGGTCGCTCGGTTGTCATCAGGAAGTTGCCGTAGTAACCGTCTGTACTCCTTAAACCTGCGTTTCTCGTCTGACACACCTGAGAGACAAACAGGCTGTTAGGGAGAGAACTACGACTACTGCAGTATCGCTGCTGTTAGCCAGAGTACTACGACTACTGCAGTATCGCTGCTGTTAGCCCGAGTACTACGACTACTGCAGTATCGCTGCTGTTAGCCCGAGTACTACGACTACTGCAGTATCGCTGCTGTTAGCCAGAGTACTACGACTACTGCATTATCGCTGCTGTTAGCCCGAGTACTACGACTACTGCAGTATCGCTGCTGTTAGCCAGAGTACTACGACTACTGCAGTATCGCTGCTGTTAGCCAGAGAACTACGACTACTGCAGTATCGCTGCTGTTAGCCCGAGTACTACGACTACTGCAGTATCGCTGCTGTTAGCCCGAGTACTACGACTACTGCAGTATCGCTGCTGTTAGCCAGAGTACTACGACTACTGCAGTATCGCTGCTGTTAGCCAGAGAACTACGACTACTGCAGTATCGCTGCTGTTAGCCCGAGTACTACGACTACTGCAGTATCGCTGCTGTTAGCCAGAGTACTACGACTACTGCAGTATCGCTGCTGTTAGCCCGAGTACTACGACTACTGCAGTATCGCTGCTGTTAGCCCGAGTACTACGACTACTGCAGTATCACTGCTGTCAGGATACTGTCAGTAGTACTACGGTTATACTGCAGTACATGCTTTTTCTGTTCTGGAGACAAATATATAAATATTTTAGTGTTACACAGTTTTCCTGTTGCGTCGGGTTACAGTTACTTCACTCAGAAAAACTGCAGTACTTTTCAGGAGGGCTAATAGCGGCTCATATAAGGTCTCTGATGTTTTTGCAGTTTCTGCAGAGGTTACTGCTATTAGTACTACAGTACAGATACTGCAGCAGCTCTACAGACAGCAGTACTACATGTAGTAGTAGCTCAGACAGTAGTTCTTCGTGTACCTGCAGCCTGCAGCCACTGCCCTTGGGCTCCGTTGGGAATCAGACTCTCTTGCCGGCGGACATATTGTTTGAGGGCGGAGCCAGCATCTAGCACGCCCTGCTCATGACTCTCCAGGGGGGCGGAGTTTGGTGATATAATCAAGGCCTCCACCAACTGGCTGACTTTTGAAGCGAGACCGCAGCGCCGGTACACGCCCTCCACCTTCAGACCTGAGAGAGAAAATGCTGCATTAGAAGTATCCCATGATGCTTTGCTGCCTGTCACTGTGTCGGCATGGTGACCTCGGCTCACCGTAGGTGGTGATGTGGGAGATGCAGCGCTCGATGGCCGGCGGTACCGAACCTCTCAGCTGCACATCCATCACAGGGTACAGAGACCAAGAAACTGAGCTCTGATTGGCCGCAGGAGGATGGGGCACGGCTGGGCTCTGATTGGCTGCAGGAGGACGTGGCACGGCTGGGCTCTGATTGGCTGCAAGGGGACGTGGCACGGCTGGGCTCTGATTGGCTGCAGGAGGACGTGGCACGGCTGGGCTCTGATTGGCTGCAGGAGGACGTGGCACGGCTGGGCTCTGATTGGCTAGAGCTCTTTGAAGGTGGGTGAACCAGGACCGACAGCTGTATTGCTCTTCGAAACGCAACGACACCCTCCTGAGGAGAGAAACCAGCTGTGATGTCACATATATCTGTGGTGGTGTCAGCCAATCAGAAGCTCTGAATTCACATCATTAGTTTTAATGAAGATGTTATAGAGTGATGCTGCACACCTATCTGCAGTTGCCATGGTGACGATGTTTTCAGATGGATCCATTTCTGTAAGAGGAGTTAAAGCCAGACTGGTCAATGATATCAAAGTGTCCTCACATTCATCAGCAGCCTGACTGATTTCAGCAGATACACACAACACAATGCCGACAGCCACAGAAGAGCTCCGAATGCAAAGAAGCCTGAAAGCTGCTCGGAGAGTTCAGGCTGTGTAGGGCAGAGATGGTGACACCAGACCGATAATCAAAGAATAAACTACACGAGTGTGTGTGAATGAAAACATTTACACACGGAATAACCGTCAGCTGCAGGACCAACATCCAGTCATGGGTGGAAAACATTTCCAACAAGAAAGCACTCAAACAGATCAATATGTGTTCCCTCAACATCTACTGAACAAAACAACATACAGACGCATACTCATAAGACAGACTGTTACCGTGGTGACTGAGCATGCCCAGATCAATTGTGAGAGACTCATGGGATTCTCTGTGGACAGGGTGAATGCTGACTCCATCCTCCCAAAGCAGCAGCCAGGCCTCTGGATGATTGGAAGCTCTGCCCAATTCTACAATACACACTTTACTGACTGCGGAGGCTCCGCCCACCTCAGCATAAGACACGCCCCCTGGAAGAATCACCTGGAAACATGAATTCAGTCAGTCAGAGGACCTGAGCTGTGGATTTAGAGGAAAAGTCTGACCCAAACCAACATTACCTTCAGAATATGGACCAGGTGGTCCGACAGCCCCTCCCTGCTGTCAGCTGCACAGATCAGCTGATCTGTGAGTGTGACGATCTCAAACTGATGAGCTCGGCTGAAACACAGCAGCAGGTATGGTTCGGTCATCTTCATCACAGAGACACACTGTAACCCTCAATAATAAATGCCCTCGGTGATGTTTTTGTACCACTAATATGCAACATTTATACTTGATATACTTCATTTATCAGGCTTAATAACCAGCCTGTAGAACATCTTCTGGATGACCTGTAGACGTGCTGATGTTTATCACACCTGGTTTAAAGGACCTGTAAGTAGGCAGGCTGTTATGATGTCATAGATCAGAGTAAAGATTCATTATGACATTAGTAAACTAACATCCATCAATTCGCTTCCGCATATCCTTTTCAGGGTCGCGGGGGGTGCTGGAGCCTATCCCAGCTGTCATAGGGCGAGAGGCGGGGTACACCCTGGACAGGTCGCCAGTCTGTCGCAGGGCCAACACACAGGGACAGACAACCAGTCGCACTCACGTTCACTCGCACATTCACACCTAGTGACAATTTGGATTATCCGATTAACCTATCCCCACAAGCTGCATGTCTTTGGACGGTGGGAGGAAGCCGGAGTACCCGGAGGGAACCCACGCAAACACGGGGAGAACATGCAAACTCCACACAGAAAGACCTGATGTTGGAATTGAACTCTGGACCTTCTTGCTGTACAGCAACAGTGCTAACCACCGTGCCACCGTGCTGCCCCAGTAAACTAACAGTTTATGATTATTATTGATGGTTCTTATAAAAGTACTGTGACAGACAGGTGAGCTGCCCAGGTGACCCCGCCTCCCGTCCTATGACAGCTGGGATAGGCCACACCTCCACCTCAGACACAGCAGCTGATACCTGAACACAAACACCCTGGAGCTAGGACTCGTCTGCAGAGTAACAATAAGAGCTGAGGAGCCAGTCACTTTGTTTTTCTGTTGCCTTGGTAACCATATGAAACGACTGATTTTTTCAGCTTTGCTGTTTGAGTCGGTTTGTAGGTGTTTGCAGTGAATAGATGTGTCCAGCAGAGGGAGCTGCAGTGTCAGAGTTGGCTGCCCTGAGCTTCCTGTTTTGTTTGTGGGAACTTCCTGTGATGTAAAACGTTCACCGGTTGTGTGTAACGAGCTCAGCGTGTTGCTTTGGTGTAGCTTTGGCGCTGGCAGTGGTCTGAGCTCAGTCCCGTGTGTCCTGCACTAAATCTGTTGGATGCTTTCTTCTATCCACACATCGTGCAGATGATTTAGGATGCCCCCAAACAAACTGGTCCTGAGTGATTCAGAGCTACCCTTTGATGAAATGAAGGACCCTGAAGGAGCCGGGGCAGTGCTCGGGCTCGCTGACAGCGTCCTGGGTCCACTGACTCGGAGCGGGCCACGTTCCACACCTCCAGTGCTGAAGCTGCAGTAGAGAGCTGAGGCCGCAGGTGGTTGATTCTGTCATGGCGTTACCTCTGAACGAGTTCGGGTCGGCCCGGAGGAAACACTGTCCAACAGACAGGTGACCCGGGACGGGGACGCCGCTTCCTCCTCACACTGTGCAACCGACTGAATTTCCTGACAGTCGTAGCAGAGACACCCCGAGCTCTCCCTCCACTTCCTCCTGCTCTGACACCGAGGTGTCCCAAACCAGCTGACAGGTGTGCCGCGTGACCCCGGCCACTGATGGCTGAGCTTTACATCATTGCTGACATCACCATGAATGAGTTCAAAGTTCACAAAAAAACATTCACAGAGGCGTGGCCTCATCAAGGTGGCCTCCGCCTTTCAGACACAGCCTGTGGTCAGTCAGGTGTTTTTCTGCTAAAACCTCTAAAACGCAGTATTACTGTGAGGTACTGCAGTACTTGTGGTACCAGAGGTATTAGTACTGCATATTTACCCGTCTTTGAGGAAGACAGACAGGACTTCTCGCAGGTCGAGCACGTCGCAGGCTGCTGATTCGTTTTCTAGCGAGAAGAGAAAACGATCATCCTCCAGTTTCCCGTGAAGCTCCTCCTTCTCCTCACCTGCACAGATGACACAGGTGAGTGTTTGCTGATGTTTGGGTGGATCAAAGAGACTCTGACATATCACCACATTCATATTCATGTACAGCGTTTTGATCTCTGCGAGTGCACCTGGATTCATTTGAACTGCATACCTGAGGGGGCGGAGTCCAACCTCCTTCTACCTGCCAGCGGCTGGTGAGGCGGGACTTCTGAGCACAGAACACACACAGAGCGGCAGGTGAGCTCAGATCAGCATTTACTGTCACCTGTGTGTGTGTGTTACCTTTGTGTGTGTGTGTGTGTGTGTGTGTGTGTGTGTTACCTTTGTGTGTGTGTGTTATCTGTGTGCGAGTGTGTGTGTGTGTGTGTGTGTGTGTGTGTGTGTGTGTGACCTTTGTGTGTGTGTGTGTGTGTTATCTGTGTGTGTGTGTGTGTGTGTGTGTGTTATCTGTGTGTGTGTGTGTGTGTGTGTGTGTGTGTTATCTGTGTGTGTGTGTGTGTGTGTGTGTGTGTTATCTGTGTGTGTGTGTGTGTGTGTGTGTGTGTGTGTGTGTGTGTTACCTTTGTGTGTGTGTGTGTGTTATCTGTGTGCGTGTGTGTGTGTGTGTTATCTGTGTGTGTGTGTGTGTGTGTGTGTGTGTGTGTGTTATCTGTGTGCGAGTGTGTGTGTGTGTGTGTGTGTGTTACCTTTTTGTGTGTGTGTTATCTGTGTGCGTGTGTGTGTGTGTGTGTGTTACCTTTGTGTGTGTGTGTGACCTGTGTGTGTGTGTGTGTGTGTGTGTGTGTGTGTGTGTGTGTGTGACCTTTGTGTGTGTGTGTGACCTGTGTGTGCGTGAGTGTGTGTGTGTGTGTGTGTGTGTGTGTGTGACCTGTGTGTGTGTGTGTGTGTGTGTGTGTGTGTGTGTGTGTGTGTGTGTGTGACCTTTGTGTGTGTGTGTGACCTGTGTGTGCGTGAGTGTGTGTGTGTGTGTGTGTGTGTGTTACCTTTGTGTGTGTGTGTGTGTGTGTGTGTGTGTGTGTGTGTGTTACCTTTGTGTGTGTGTGTGACCTGTGTGTGCGTGAGTGTGTGTGTGTGACCTTTGTGTGTGTGTGTGACCTTTGTGTGTGTGTGTGTGTGTGTGTGTGTGTGTGTGTGTGTGTGTGTGTGACCTTTGTGTGTGTGTGTGACCTTTGTGTGTGTGTGTGTGTGTGTGTGTGTGTGTGACCTTTGTGTGTGTGTGTGTGTGTGTGTGTGTGTGTGACCTTTGTGTGTGTGTGTGACCTTTGTGTGTGTGTGTGTGTGTGTGTGTGTGTGTGTGTGACCTTTGTGTGTGTGTGTGACCTGTGTGTGCGTGAGTGTGTGTGTGTGTGTGTGTGTGTGTGTGTGTGTGTGTGACCTTTGTGTGTGTGTGTGACCTGTGTGTGCGTGAGTGTGTGTGTGTGACCTTTGTGTGTGTGTGTGACCTTTGTGTGTGTGAGTGTGTGTGTGTGTGACCTGTGTGTGCGTGAGTGTGTGTGTGTGACCTTTGTGTGTGTGTGTGACCTTTGTGTGTGTGTGTGACCTTTGTGTGTGTGAGTGTGTGTGTGTGTGACCTTTGTGTGAGTGAGTGTGTGTGTGTGACCTTTGTGTGAGTGTGTGTGTGTGACCTTTGTGTGTGTGTGTGACCTGTGTGTGAGTGAGTGAGTGTGTGTGACCTGTGTGTGAGTGAGTGAGTGTGTGTGTGTGACCTTTGTGTGTGTGTGTGACCTTTGTGTGAGTGAGTGTGTGTGTGTGTGACCTTTGTGTGTGTGAGTGTGTGTGTGTGTGTGACCTGTGTGTGAGTGAGTGTGTGTGTGACCTTTGTGTGAGTGAGTGTGTGTGTGTGTGACCTTTGTGTGTGTGAGTGTGTGTGTGTGTGACCTGTGTGTGAGTGAGTGTGTGTGTGTGTGACCTGTGTGTGTGTGAGTGTGTGTGTGTGTGTGACCTGTGTGTGAGTGAGTGTGTGTGTGTGACCTGTGTGTGTGTGAGTGTGTGTGTGTGTGAGACCTTTGTGTGTGTGAGTGTGAGTGTGTGTTACCTTTGTGTGTGTGTGTGACCTTTGTGTGAGTGAGTGTGTGTGTGTGACCTTTGTGTGAGTGAGTGTGTGTGACCTGTGTGTGTGTGAGAGTGAGTGTGTGTGTGTGTGTGACCTTTGTGTGTGTGAGTGTGTGTGTGTGTTACCTTTGTGTGTGTGTGTGACCTTTGTGTGTGTGAGTGTGAGTGTGTGTTACCTTTGTGTGTGTGTTACCTTTGTGTGTGTGAGTGTGTGTTACCTTTGTGTGTGTGAGTGTGTGTTACCTTTGTGTGTGTGTGTGAGTGTGTGTGTGTGTGACCTTTGTGTGTGTGAGTGTGTGTGTGTGTGTGACCTGTGTGTGAGTGAGTGTGTGTGTGTGTGTGACCTGTGTGTGAGTGAGTGTGTGTGTGTGTGTTACCTTTGTGTGTGTGTGTGACCTTTGTGTGAGTGAGTGTGTGTGACCTGTGTGTGTGTGAGTGTGTGTGTGTGTGTGTGACCTTTGTGTGTGTGAGTGTGTGTGTGTGTGTGACCTGTGTGTGAGTGAGTGTGTGTGTGTGTGTGACCTTTGTGTGTGTGAGTGTGAGTGTGTGTTACCTTTGTGTGTGTGTGTGACCTTTGTGTGTGTGAGTGTGTGTGTGTGTTACCTTTGTGTGTGTGTGTGACCTTTGTGTGTGTGAGTGTGAGTGTGTGTTACCTTTGTGTGTGTGTTACCTGTGTACTCGTTGACTCGCAGCAGCTCGGTCTGCAGAGCCTGATTGGCTCGCTCTGCCAGCAGGATGAGGGAGGGGGTCTGTGGGTCTGATGAAGACACCTGCACAGGTGAGAGCCTCAGATGAAGGAGGGAGTGTGTTATAAATGTTTAATAAGCTTAACGAGCATCATGAACACAGGACAGTACCTTTGCTCCGGAGCAGATCAGAGACATCGTTTCCTCCACGTCGTCAGTGCAGACCACCTGATACAGCCTCTGAAACACAAACACACACACCTGTCACACATATGACACCTGTGTAACGCCTCTGAGCGTGTGCGGTGGCTGAGCTGATTCTGGGTCAGACCTGCTCCATCATGGAGGGAAATGAGGCCAGAGCGTGCACTCGTCTGTAGCGCCCCCTGCTGTATTTATCCTTTATGAACTTTGACCTCTCCTCATCTGTGGACTCTGGGCGGAGCTGCTCTGCCGCTGGCACCGCTGGAGCCCACACCTGATTTGCCAGCTGGTTACCATAGGTAACGAACAGCTGGCAGAAGATTGAAGGTAAAAGTTAACTGCAGTTTCCATAATGTCCAGCAGAGGCAGCATTGACTCCAATGTTAAAACTCTACAGCAGAAATAAACATGTTTACAGCCTGAGACTAAAAAACTGGTCTCTATCCGGTCTTTAAGTCTGACGTCATTAGCCGTGTCTGGGCCCGGACTCAGCTGCAGGTCCATAAGCCAAACGGTCACTGTGGCTGCTCTTCCAGGTGTAACGGTTAAGTTTAACGTTCAGGCATCCATGAAAACTGAATTTATTAAACTTAACAGAGTTAGAAGTTAGCAAGGAGTTAGCTTGCTAGTTTCCGTCTAAATATAATATAGCCTGTCCCGACTGAGAGATTTCTAAAACAAATTCAAACGTACAGCTCTGCTATCGCTTCTGAAATAAATGAAGACAGAAAACTAAACAGCAGTGACGTTTGTAGGGTTACTTTAGTTTGGCTAGCTGGTATATAATGATGTGCTACGTGACCGCTAGCGACACAGCTATGTTAGCATAGCATAAACTTTTTTCCCACTCAATAAAAGTTCCCGATGATCAGGGACAAATGCAATCGCATGGCAGGATGCTGTAAACGGAGAACAACTGAGATAATCCATCCACAATAGTTAGTCATTCATATACTGCTGCATGGGCTGCAGTTACATCCTAAGGTTTTAAAAACTGAGCTTTAAAATGAACAGTGGTGATAAAAACTGAGAGAGGCCGACAGTGATCAGTGACTGTTTTTAGGGGCTTTTGAGAATAAATAGAACCAGATACAAAGCATTAAAACATGTTAAAAACACAACAGCCTTATTAAACGCAGAGTAGCAGGTTTCATCACGTCATCACTTAAAGACCTGATAGATCATAACAACAGTGGGTGGTGACAAAGGCAGCTGTAGCTGCTAACTGGCTGGTTGAACTGGGACTGTGTTTGTGTTGCACTGTGTTCAATCTCCACCCACTCACCTGTATCAATGGTTCAGTCCAGATTTTATTGTCCATCCTTAGACTGCGCACCTTCGACAGGTTGCTGCCCAGGCCTCGATGGTGACCTGAGAACATGTTAGCATTTTGCGTTCAGTGGGTTTTACAGAATCTCAGAATCTTTGTTGTCATTGTGCTTTCGAACAACAAAAACTGTATACAAACCAATTCACTACAAGTGAAAAAAGGGCAATTTTAAGAGGATAAGTATGTACAATAAATTTTAAACAAAGAAAAAATGAAATAAATAAATAAATGAATGAGACTGTCAGTAAGAATGAAAAAGTGAGGATAGGGTTGCTGCCCAGTGCTTTAGTCCTCAAATATTTTTTCTATTTAACAACAGAAAAGAAAATGTGTGAAGGTTGTGTTTTCGCAGTGATCACAGTGTATCAACAGTCTACAGGTGTGTGTTATCAGCAGGTGAGTTTTATTGACAGGTGTGTTTCCCTCAGACTACACACGTTTTATTGGCAGTGGTGAAACTGGAACGCTGGTATCGTTTCATTTAATCAGCATCATATAAACTGTTCCAGCTAACAGTCAGTGAGTCAGGCTCACATTTGGTTTTGTTTCTTTATCTCAGAGCTTTCTGCTCTGTTGGTTTGGACGTATGCTACTCCTGTGATATCACCGAGATCTTACAACAGTGTTTGTTGGTTTCTCTTCTGGGCCTTTAATGGCACTTTGGAGGATCTTCTGCACCTGGTTATATTTGCTCATTCACAGCATCCAGATTCTTAAGAGGACAGCTCTGAGTCTCTGATCTTTTAAAAACAGCACAGGGAGGTCCGGTCTCTTGGACATGAATCTGTGCCTTTGTTTTGGTAGATTAAAATCGATTTTGTGTTACATATTTTCCTCAATATTTTTATTTTCTGCCTTTTTCATACTTGTGTTCTGACATAAGTCCTGGGTAATGTCGCTTCTTTACGTCCGTGACCAACGATCGTTTGAATCCTGAAAAGGTTCACATCGATGCGTCTCATTCTGCTGTTACACAACCCTCTGCATTAATAATCTTAACGTGTACCAGGTGTGCTGTCATACCTGCACAGTGCTGACATATGACCAGCAGCAGATTGACCGAGGCCCACTCCGGATTGGCCGCACCACAGTCCCCGCACACCTTGTTGTACGGGTGTTCCCAGAGACGCAGGGCCACCTGACAGCAGGACAGAGCGCTCTGGATACTTGAAGACAGCCTGTCCACCCAGACGGACAGATCCTTGGACGAATCAACAGACAGGCTGTAGGTAGGGGGCGGGGTTAAAGAGAGGAGGATATAATTTTAGCAAACAAATAAACACCATACAGGTATGGACCGACAGGCAGACACACAGACGGGGGTTTACTTGAAGGTCTTGTATGGAGTGATGAGGCTAAACGAGTGTTTCCCCGTCGATTTGACCGAGGCCACATTCAGGGGGACGGTATACGAGGCCACACCCAGCTGGAAGCCCTCCTTGTTAGGGTAAATCCAAAGGTCATGACCCCAGAGGGCAGCATAAGCACGACCCCGCGGGTCCTTAAGGGTGATTTGTCCATGGAGTTCTGGGGGGGTGGGGCTTGGATTGCCTCGAGTGGCGAGAAGAGAAGTGACCCAACCGTCCTGAACCTCTGATAGACAAACAGAAGCAAGCAGAAAAAATATGAGGCGTGAAACAGGAAGCCGAGACCGCGGGTCTCTTTTATAATCGTGCTAAAATCGCTCACGCTATAAAACAAAGGCAGGTTTGACCAATCTGGTAGGAGCTGTCCCCAGTCGTCTTCCTGTGTTGGGTCAATAGAATCCAGTAGAAACCAGAAGAGTCACTGTTCTTACCTTCACTATGAGCCATGAAGTCATAATGCTTCTTCCTGAAGTAAACAGAGAATCTGCCTTTGTCCAGTTTCTTCACGTTGGTGATACTGGAGACATGAAACAACACCTCGCTGAACCGGTCCTAAAGAGCAAAGCAAACGAGTAAATCGCTTTGGCTGAAGTCATTAGATTAGATTAGATAAAATAAAACTCTATTAATCCCCTGGTTGGGTTCCTCCTTCGTTTTCACACAGCTGAATAAACGTCAAACAGAAAACTGATAAAACAGAAGTGTGAGATCGTCGAGAGTTTACACCAGTGTCCTGATATATTTTAGACAGCAAGGAGCAGACGGACGATTCATTAAACTCCACCGAGACAATCTGGACATTTCATTAAAAGTTTAATAAACTGTCATCTGCTCTTTATTGTTAGTTAGCACCTTAAACACTTCAAGCTGTGAGCTAATGACAGTAATATAAGAGCAGATTCATGCTGGTTGTAATTGGCTGTACGTTTTATGTCTAATCATGCATGATCTGATTAGTCGACTATCAAAAACAGGGGCGAAGCCTGGGGGGGGGCTTACTGGGCTTAAGCCCGGGTTGTTTTGTCAGAAGCCCGGGGTCTTTTGGAGTGTAATTTTTTCATAGTTAGATGTCTGGCTGACAACTGTATAAAACAAAAAGTACACACAATATTCGAAGCACATAGTGCACACTGTGGGAATTTACGACTGTGCATGAATCCCCCCTGATATTGGTATGATCCGAGCTCAGGCACTAAGCGACTGAGCGAGGGGGCGGGGCAGCTGCTGCCTGTGAGTGCGCTGTTGGAGAAACGCAGCCAGCCATAGTAAGGAGAGCTTAAGTTTGACCAGGTACCAAAGCAAATCATTCGTACCGTACAAATAATGTAAATATGACGGTGCATCACGAAAGATTGATATCAAACTGATCACTTGACCAATATTACGTTACTCGCTCTTCGAGTGAATCAACAAATGGCGAAATGAAAAGCCGAACAACAACAACAGCTGTTTCTATAGAGAGTCTTAGCTTACGTGTGTTTATTTCATATTTTCAGTTCTTACCCTCCCCGACTAAATCGGTTTCAGTTATGTACTGAAATATAAGAATGGACATTAGAGGCTTCTTTCAAAGAAAAAACTCAGGTAAATGTTATTTTATATATTATGCTTTGTATGTTGTTCAGTATATTTCTATGCAAAACAAGAGGGATTTCAGTACACAGCAGGATATTCACATTTGTAACCAGATATTTACACTTTAGGGAGAAAACATAAAACATTTTTACTGTACAACATCAATTTAGAGTAAACTTTTGTTTTAGATAAATATTGAAACATCTTTTGAATCAGTTAAATTTCAGAATAAAGAGAGACAGAGCTTCTATTTTTATCACTTTGATCAAATGTAGGAGTACATTGATGATGTGCAGAATTATTAGGCAAGTTGTATTTTTGAGGAATAATGTTATTATTGAACAACAACCATGTTCTCAATGAACCCAAAAAACTCATTAATATCAAAGCTGAATGTTTGTGGAAGTAGTTTTTAGTTTGTTTTTAGTTTTAGCTATTTTAGGGGGATATCTGTGTGTGCAGGTGACTATTACTGTGCATAATTATTAGGCAACTTAACAAAAAACAAATATATACCCATTTCAATGATTGATTTTTACCAGTGAAACCAATATAACATCTCCACATTCACAAATATACATTTCTGACATTCAAAAACAAATCAGCGACCAACTTCTTCCTGTACCACTGCTTGAAGAAGGTGTCTTCCAGAAACTGGCAGTAGGACTGGGAGTTGAGCTTGACTCCATCCTCAACCCGAAAAGGCCCCACAAGCTCATCTTTGATGACACCAGCCCAAACCAGTACTCCACCTCCACCTTGCTGGCGTCTGAGTCGGACTGGAGCTCTCTGCCCTTTACCAATCCAGCCACGGGCCCATCCATCTGGCCCATCAAGACTCACTCTCATTTCATCAGTCCATAAAACCTTAGAAAAACCAGTCTTGAGATATTTCTTGGCCCAGTCTTGACGTTTCAGCTTGTGTGTCTTGTTCAGTGGTGGTCGTCTTTCAGCCTTTCTTACCTTGGCCATGTCTCTGAGTATTGCACACCTTGTGCTTTTGGGCACTCCAGTGATGTTGCAGCTCTGAAATATGGCCAAACTGGTGGCAAGTGGCATCTTGGCAGCTGCACGCTTGACTTTTCTCAGTTCATGGGCAGTTATTTTGGCCTTGGTTTTTCCACACGCTTCTTGCGACCCTGTTGACTATTTTGAATGAAACGCTTGATTGTTCGATGATCACGCTTCAGAAGCTTTGCAATGTTGAGACTGCTGCATCCCTCTGCAAGATATCTCACTATTTTTGACTTTTCTGAGCCTGTCAAGTCCTTCTTTTGACCCATTTTGCCAAAGGAAAGGACGTTGCCTAATAATTATGCACACCTGATATAGGGTGTTGATGTCATTAGACCACACCCCTTCTCATTACAGAGATGCACATCACCTAATATGCTTAATTGGTAGTAGGCTTTCGAGCCTATACAGCTTGGAGTAAGACAACATGCATGAAGAGGATGATGTGGACAAAATACTCATTTGCCTAATAATTCTGCACTCCCTGTATACCAAGTTTATTGTTAATTAATAATAAACTGCAGACGATTCCATTCTGCGCTGAAGAAGCTTCTGATTGGTTAGTAGAGTCCATGTGAGTAAACTGGTGGCACAGCTGTGGATGCATATAAGGCAAAACACAGAGGCTGTTTCTGTGACATGGGAACATCAAGAGATGTCAACCAAAACAGCAGGAACAGAACTGTGGAGCTCCATAAGTGTGGCTCAGTTTGAATACAATTTGGTGCCATTTACAAGAAATACAGACAGTTTCTCTCTTTACTCTTAAAGTTAACAAATATGTTTTTATATTTATCTAAAAAAATAAACATTTAGTCTGATTTGATGTTACAATTAAAAAAGTGCTTTTATCTGAAGAGTAAATATCTGGTTTCAACTGTAGATTTGATGATTGTCAGCACAAAGAGGGAACAAGAGCAGGTGAGACACACCTGTTAGTCACATGGTTGTTTGCCAAAAGTATCACCGTATCACAGGTCCTCATGTATCTCGTACCTCGTGTTTCTTTTTAGGTTTGTTATTTTTCAAATTCTATATTTATTAAGTTATGCAGCTTGTTTGCACAACAAGGCTGAATAATTATAGAAACTTTTCTGAATCTAAACAGTGGACTTTGGTAGAATTAAAAAATAAGTGTAGTGCAGGTCTGATGATTTTCAGTGCTGCTATCATCTAGTTCTGATTCTGGTTCTGTCTTGGTTAAGTCCTCAGTAGTGCTGATTTTGAACTGTTGTAGTCCTGTTTTAATTCTGGATCAGTCCTGGGTCTGGTTGAATCGGGGTTTAGTCCTCGTGTCTTGATACAGCCCGACTTTGTTCTGCCTCGCTGCTTAATTAAAAAACTAGTTTAAGGTGTCCTGCACATGTGATATATATTTTTCCCTCTATGAAGTCATTCTTTTTTGAACAAAACTCAAAACAGAGCCAATTAATCTTTCAGTCATTTCTAACCCCCCCCCCGGAAAAAAAAATCCCACCACCCTTTTGGGCTAAGCCCCGGGTGTTTCAAATGTCTGGCTCCGCCTCTGATCAAAAATAATCGTTTGTGGCAGCCCTAATGTGGATGCTAAAAATGACAGCCTCAACATGGCATTTAATCTGTTATTAGACCCAATTGGCTTCTCTCAAAATGTAAAAGAACCCACCCACCACTAGGGATGGGTATCGTTTAGGTTTTATCCGAGGCCGGTGCCAAACGGGTACTTTTGAAACGGTGCCGGTGCTTAAACGGTGCTTGAACTGGTGCTTTAGCTGTTTTTTTTTTTTAAATAACAATGTTAGCCTTTTCTGCAGCTATGGGCATATATGGCATCACTCTTAGCTGGAAGCAGTGCTTAAACAATGGAAAAAACTCAAACTTTGTCCAAAAACCTCTCATGTTTAACTGTTTTCCACTTTTTCTTTGGTCATTTTGGCCTTTTTGGCCAGGGTGAAGGGAGTATCTGCCATCAAACAAGAAGACAGCCGCATGTAACTACGATCTCTAATAATCAGCTGCAGTGGCTTGCAAAAGTATTGGGCCCCCTTGAACTTTCCCACATTTTGTCACATTACAGCCACAAACATGAATCAGTTTTATTGGACTTCCAGGTGAAAGACCAACACAAAGTGGTGCACACGTGAGAAGTGGAACCAAAATCAAACATGACTCCAAACATTTTTTACAAATAAATAACTGCAAAGTGGGGTGTGCGTAATTATTCAGCCCCTTTGGTCTGAGTGCAGTCAGTTGTACATAGACGTTGCCTGATGAGTGCTAATGACTAAATAGAGTGCACCTGTGTGTAATGTCAGTACAGATACAGCTGCTCTGTGACCCAAAGCGCTTTACAATGCCACTATTCATTCACTCTCGCATTCACACACTGGTGGAGGCAGCTACAGTTGTAGCCACAGCTGCCCTGGGGCAGACTGACAGAAGCGAGGCTGCCATATTGCGCCATCGGCCCCTCTGGCCAACACCAGTAGGCAGTAGGTGAAGCGTCTTGCCCAAGGACACAACGACCAGGAAAGAGAGCCCGGGGATTGAACCGGCGACCTTCTGGTTACAGATACGCTTACCAACCCCCTGAGCCACGGTCGCCTGGAGCTCACAGGCCGAACAAGGAGAGCGCCGATCAGAAATGCAGCCAAGAGGCCCATGGTGACTCTGGACGAGCTGCAGAGATCTACAGCTCAGGTGGGGGAATCTGTCCACAGGACAACTATTAGTCGTGCACTGCACAAAGTTGGCCTTTATGGAAGAGCGGCAAGAAGAAAGCCATTGTTAACAGAAAACCATAAGAAGTCCTGTTTGCAGTTTGCCACAAGCCATGTGGGGGACACAGCAAACATGTGGAAGAAGCTGCTCTGGTCAGATGAGACCAACATGCAAAACACTATGTGTGGATGAAAACTAACACTGCACATCACTCTGAACACACCATCCCCACTGTCAGATATGGTGGTGGCAGCATCATGCTCTGGGGGGGCTTCTCTTCAGCAGGGACAGGGAAGCTGGTCAGAGTTGATGGGAAAATGGATGGAGCCAAATACAGGGCAGTCTTGGAAGTAAACCTCTTGGAGTCTGCAAAAGACTTGAGACTGGGGCGGAGGTTCAGCTTCCAGCATCAACGACCCTGAACATAAAGCCAGGGCAACAATGGGATGGTTTAAAACAAAACATATCCATGTGTTAGACTGGCCCAGTCAAAGTCCAGATCTAAATCCAATCCAGAATCTGTGGCAAGATCTGAAACTGCTGTTCACAAACGCTGCCCATCTAATCTGACTGAGCTGGAGCTGTTTCAAAGAAGAATGGGCAAAGATTTCAGTCTGTAGATGTGCAAAGCTGGTAGAGACAGACCCTAAAAGACTGGCAGCTGGAACTGCAGCAAAAGCTGGTTCTACAAAATATTGACTCAGGGGCTGAATAATTACGCACACCCCACTTTGCAGTTATTTATTTGTAAAAAATGTTTGGAATCATGTATGATTTTCGTTCCACTTCTCACGTGTGCACCACTTTGTGTTGGTCCTTCACCTGGAAGTCCAATAAAACTGATTCATGTTTGTGGCTGTAATGTGACAAAATGTGGAAAAGTTCAAGGGGGCCGAATACTTTTGCAAGCCACTGTATGTACCACAGGCCTTCAAGCTGGCTGTAGTTAAACCTTTACTCAAAAAGCATCTCTAGACCCAGCAGTCTTAGCTAATTATAGGCCAATCTCCAACCTTCCTTTATATCAAACATCCTTGAAAGAGTAGTTGTCAAACAGCTAACAGATCATCTGCAGAGGTTTATTTGAAGAGTTTCAGTCAGGTTTCAGAGCTCATCACAGCACAGAAACAGCTTTAGTGAAGGTTACAAATGATCTTCTTATGGCCTCTGACAGTGGACTCATCCCTGTGCTTGTCCTGCTAGACCTCAGTGCAGCGTTCGATACTGTCGACCATAATATCCTATTAGAGCGATTAGAACATGCTGTAGGTATTACAGGTACTGTGCTGCAGTGGTTTGTATCATATCTATCTAATAGACTCCAGTTTGTGCATGTAAATGGAGAGTCCTCTTCACACACTGAGGTTAATTATGGAGTTGCACAGGGTTCAGTGCTAGGACCAATTCTGTTTACATTATACATGCTTCCCTTAGGCAGCATCATTAGAAGACATAGCATACATTTACACTGCTATGCAGATGACACCCAGCTCTATCTGTCCATGAAGCCAGATAACACACACCAATGAGTTAAACTGCAGGAATGTCTTAAAGACATAAAGACCTGGATGGCCGCTAACTTTCTGCTTCTTAATTCAGATCAAACTGAGGTTATTGTACTCGGCCCTGAAAAGCCTAGAAATATGGTATCTAACCAGATTCTTACTCTGGATGGCATTACCCCCATCTTATCTCAATGACCTTGTAGTACCATATCACCCTATTAGAGCACTTTGCTCTCGCTCTGCAGGCCTACTTGTTGTTCCTAGAGTATTTAAAAGTAGAATGGGAGGCAGAGCCTTCAGTTTTCAGGCCCCTCTTCTGTGGAACCAGCTTCCAGTTTGGATTCAGGAGACAGACACTATCTCTACTTTCAAGATTAGGCTTCAAACGTTCCTTTTTGCTAAAGCATATAGTTAGGGCTGGACCAGGTGACCCTGAATCCTTCCTTAGTTATGCTGCAATAGACGTAGGCTGCCGGGGGATTCCCATGATGCACTGGGTTTTTCCTTTCCAGTCACCTTTCTCACTCACTATGTGTTAACAGACCTCTCTGCATTGAATCATATCTGTTATTAACCTCTGTCTCTCTTCCACAGCATGTCTTTATCCTGTCTTCCTTCTCTCACCCCAACCAATCACAGCAGATGGCCCCGCCCCTCCCTGAGTCTGGTTCTGCTGGAGGTTTCTTCCTGTTAAAAGGGAGTTTTTCCTTCCCACTGTCGCCAAAGTGCTTGCTCATAGGGGGTCATATGATTGTTGGGTTTTTCTCTGTATCTACTGTACAATATAAAGCACCTTGAGGCGACTGTTGTTGTGATTTGGCGCTATATAAATAAAATTGAATTGATAGGTCCACACAGTGAGACAGGTACACAGAGTGAGGTAAATAACACAGTGAGACAGGTGAGAGATGCCAGCTTACTGTGCGTTTCTTCCACAGAGACATCAGCTGTCCGTCCAGCGTCGCCCATAATACATTATGTCTGTTAAAGGCAGAAAACAAGTTCATCATCCATTCAACTGACAAGTAAGCAGTCACATGATTTTGGGTCCCCTGATTAGCCCAGGTTAGCTGGTTCTGCTCATACTATAGGAAACATGAGTTTCTAATGGGATTTTGTTTCAGCGAACGAGACAGGTGAGGCCAAAAGACCAGAAAATGAAGAACCTTTTATGAAGATCTTTAGGTGCTGATACATGATAAATATCCCAACAGTAGATAGTACGGACCACTCGAGAACCTAGTCTTTGTGGACACCCTTTAGGTTTTGAGGCCCAGGCCGACTCTGTCCTGGAGTGAATCTAAAGCACGACTTGTGAAACCTGTGATGGCCTTGACATTACCTGAAGCCTTTCCAGACGTCCAGCCAGCTTGCCCGGACGACAGGGCTCTGAGGAGTAGGTTTCCCGCTGGCGCCCTTCTTCCTTGACACTCGGATGGTGGCCGCCCTGCAGGACACACCCACGTTAACACTTTGAAGGTCGATTTAGTTTTGCAGGCGTTGTGCGTAGTTGTGTTTACCTCGGTGTCTTCTGTCTGACAGATTTTCCTGATCGGCCTGCTGTGTTGGGAGGGGGCGGGGCCGGCCGAGTAGGTATCAAACGAAAGGAAGTATTAGTCGAGATTCTGCAGAACAAACACAACGACACCATGAGAAAGATGTTTCAAACCCTTTAAGGAGCTTTACATTGTAAGGTAAACCCTACAGTGATACAATTTACCGACACGTTCTCATCCCAAAAACATTTCACGCCAGGTGACAAACCGTCAACATTACGTTTTTTCCTAAATATAATATCAGATAGTATGAGAACCGTTTGGACTCAATCTACACATGTTCGTTCATTTTCCTAAAATCGCTTGGGAGAACACTATTTAACGTCATTAAAGTGCTGGTTAGGGTTAGGAACAAGGTTATGGTTAAGGATAAGGTTAGGTTTAGGGCTGGAACGTCTGTTTCCGCAGGACTGTCACTGGATTTCATCCATAACCCGGCGTGTACCATATGAACACGGAAGGTCACCTTTCGCGTTCCTCAGGAACGCCGCACGACTTGACAAAACATCAGGATGTTACGCCTCGGGAGTGAGAACGGTCTGAATTCACAGTAACCATACACACTTGTCATTGTTGGTCGTCGGGGCAGAACGAGGATCTGCTTCAGCTGTAGAAGGAGCGGGGCTAACACCTGATTCTTCCTCCTCATTGGATGACTCAGATTCAGCTTCCTCTTGGGTCGTCCAGCAGGCCAACGTGGTGTCCGACGGGTTTTCTGCTCTGGTGCTATGAGGACCTGGAGATAAAACTGGAACCAGAACCAGGAAAAACTGAAGCAGTTGGAAGCCAGTGGGAAGAAGCCCAGCAGAAGAAATACTAACAGTACCTTCACCTGTTAACCCTGCAGCACCCTCTACAGGTGGCAGCGTGACTGCAGCAGTCGGGTCTAAAGCTGATGTCACCAGCTGTGACAGCGCTCCAACATCTGGACACAGGTTCAGAGGAACACAAAGAGCATGTGTTAGTTCTTCTTACCCTCAGAAAGGGCTGAATCCTTTTAAGCTTGCAGAATGTTTAACGTTCAGGTGACCTAAAGCTGTGCACCACCTCAGGTGATCACCTGCACCCGACCTCCTGACACTTTCTACCAGCTGGAAGTGAAGCTGCACTCTAACTGTGGATCATACCCTCCTGATGTTTATATAAAAATTACACACAAACGTCCTTTTTCTGGTGGTCGTACCTGTCATTGCACCTGTACGAGCATCTCCAGCTCCACTTCCCGTCAGCGAGGGTGGGTGGGGTTTAGTATTTGGGAGGGGTGGGGCTGATGGAGAGAAGCTCACAGCAGGGTTACCCACACTGCTAACAAACCCCGCAAAGCTAGGAATGTTAGCCAGTGAGTTAAAAATGCTGTCCAAGCTAGGAGCAGGTGCAGGTGTGGTGGAGGGGGCGGGGCTTAGCACAGCAGTATCTGTGTTAGCACCAGGTGGCATTGGATTGAATGACGCAAGGTTAGCCTCAGTGCTAGCAGCTTCTGCTAAGTCAGGTATGTGGGTGGTAATGCTATTAGCTATGCTGTCTAAGGAGGGGGGAGCAGAGGGTGTGGAGGGGTTCCAGGGGGCGGAGCCTCCAATGGAAGCAGCGACTCCTGCCAGTGACGGGATGTTGGTGGCGATCACGCCAGTGACGCCGTCCAGAGTTGGCAAGGTGAGGCTACGACTCAGTGCACTGTGAGCATCTTCATCTGAGGAGGACACATGACATCAGCTTCATCATTATTTCACAACAAAAAGCTCAGAAACTTTCACAATAAGACTTCAATAAAGATCACTGACATTTTCACAATAAGAGTCTTGTAATACCAAATGATGATTCACAATAAAAATGCTAAACTTTCATTTAGACTTTTACGTTTAGAGAACAGTGAAAAAGACTATCACAATAAAAGGTCAGCAATATTAGTGATACTTTCTCAATAATAACACCTGCAATATAATTACAGGGGCTTTCAGAGTAAGTCATCTAATAATACACTGGAATGTCACAATAAGTGTGACAGCATGGGGAGCTTCATGAAAGAGTCCTTCAGAGTAAGAGTCTGGTAATGTTCCCTGGAGAGACACTTTCATAATAAAAGCTTCCTGGGCAGAGCTCTATGGGGCAGTAGAAGGACGACCAACACAGTCTCACTTTGTGAATTTTTCCACCGTCTTTGAAGTGATCTGGTCGGAGCAGCCCGGGACATGACGTGACACGATCTTTACAGAGATTATCTGATTACCACAGGAAGACAAACTGGTTTGAGATAATCACTTGTGATATCTGAACAAACAGTGGGAGGAGTTTCCCTCGCCCGAACAAACAGGTTCACCGGCTCGCATTGAAAAAACGCCAGCAGCTGACTGGTAGGATGAAACTGACGAGGTCCTGCAGCTTTTATTTTGGTCTCTCACTTCCTGTTTGGATGCTCAGGTCTTCACATGTTTGTGTTTAACCTCCTGTTTCATTCTTTCCTTCGTGTCTCGTGTGTTTGATGAAGTCGTCCTCTTTGTAGGAGCTGAAAGAAGCTGGACCATCTTCAGTTCTTAGCATTTGATCCCAGAGTCTGCTGAATCATCATCACTGTATCGTCGGGGTTCAGCAGTGTAAGACTGACTGTGTTGGTTAGAGAGGAGATGATTCCAAGATGATTCCAGGGTGATTTCAGGCTTTCCTGCATCTTAAAGGAACCCTCTCGCTCACTCAGACCTGCTGCAGGTTTGGACCGAACCAAAGTGTCATCATGGATCAGGAGCAGTAAGGACGTCACACACATGCTCTGTTCTGTTTCAGGGGTGTCAAACATAAGGCCCGGGGGCCAGAACCAGTCCAGTCTGCTGCATGTCTTTGGAAAATGTGAAGGAGAGCAGAGATTTATAACTGTTACCTGTGTTAGAGCCTTACCTCCACTGTGGCCCTTCACACACGCCAAAGACATTACTAACTGATAAACAATGAAAGGACAGAAACCACCTACACGACTGTTTTTCTCCTGGATGAGCATCTCAGGGATCCGGTGTTACAGAGCAGTTTCACTGGTGTGGAGCCCACTGTGATCTAGAGCCCACTGTGATCTAGAGTGGGCTCCACACAGCCCACCGTGTAAGGTCAATTTCACATCCCTGTGCCTTCTCTACTCTGTGTGTGTGTGTGTGTCTGTGTCTCTGTGTGTGTGTGTGTGTGTGTCTCTGTGTGTGTGTGTGTGTGTGTGTGTGTGTCTCTGTGTGTGTGTGTCTGTGTCTCTGTGTGTGTGTCTGTGTCTCTGTGTGTGTGTGTGTGTGTGTGTGTGTGTGTGTGTGTGTGTGTGTGTGTGTGTCTGTGTGCGTGTGTCTGTGTGTGTGTGTATCTATGTGTCTGTGTGCGTGTGAGTCTGTGTGCGTGTGTATCTATGTGTCTGTGTGTGTGTGAGTCTGTGTGTGTGTGTGAGTCTGTGTGCGTGTGTATCTATGTGTCTGTGTGCGTGTGAGTCTGTGTGCGTGTGTATCTATGTGTCTGTGTGTGTGTGTCTCTGTGTGTGTGTCTGTGTGTGTGTGTGTGTGTGTCTCTGTGTGTGAGTCTGTGTGCGTGTGTCTGTGTGCGTGTGTATCTATGTGTCTGTGTGTGTGTGTGAGTCTGTGTGCATGTGTATCTATGTGTCTGTGTGTGTGTGTGAGTCTGTGTGCGTGTGTATCTATGTGTCTGTGTGTCTGTGTGTGTGTGTGTCTGTGTGCGTGTGTATCTATGTGTCTGTGTGTGTGTGAGTCTGTGTGCGTGTGTATCTATGTGTCTGTGTGTGTGTGAGTCTGTGTGCGTGTGTATCTATGTGTCTGTGTGTGTGTGTGTGTGTGTGTGTGTCTGTGTGTGTGTGTGAGTCTGTGTGCGTGTGTATCTATGTGTCTGTGTGTCTGTGTGTGTGTGTGTCTGTGTGCGTGTGTATCTATGTGTCTGTGTGTGTGTGAGTCTGTGTGCGTGTGTATCTATGTGTCTGTGTGCGTGTGTATCTATGTGTCTGTGTGCATCTATGTGTCTGTGTGCGTGTGTATCTATGTGTCTGTGTGTGTGTGAGTCTGTGTGTGTGTACCTGGACTCTGAACTGCTGGCTGTAGAGTTCCCTCAGCCTTGGCACTGAAACACAAACGTTAGGACTCAGTTTCTGCTGTGATTGGTTGTCCTGTGGTCACATGACCAAGCAGTGATGTCACAGCTGTGACAACAACTCCACCTTCTACAAAGACACAAGAGAGCGAGGAGAAGAAAAAGCAAAAGAAGAGGACGAAGGAAACACCTCAGACAGACCGCGGCTCAGAGGTCAGAGGTCGCAGCCATGACTGATGTGTTATATGTGAACCCAGCTGCTACTGTAATCTGATTACAGACTACGTTCAGATGATCAAACTGGGAACAAAACAGCTGAGCTCAAACATGTGTGAAGACGTTTGTGTCGTCTGTTTCATGCAACCGTACGATTATGATTCCGACACAGTATCAGTAACACACTCGACCACATCCACACTAAACTCTGCAGTACCACACACCACCACCTCTACTTCCTGTTTACTGTCCCTCCAAAATAAATCCTAACTCAGGCTGGACTCTGAGCTGATTTGCTGTCTCTCCGTGTGAGCGAGATATGAAATCAGTGAAATGAGACTGAAGCACAGATTTCATTATAGTTGGCAGATTTAAAGATTATCTGACCTTCCCAGTGAGGAGGTGGAGCTTCGATTTCCTGTCGAGTAACAGCGGCGAGGCTTCGGGATGGGAGGAGTAGACATCTGCTGGACAGGAAGAGCCGTTAGTGATCTGATCATTGTGATTGGTTTTCATTCAGAAGCTGATCAGAGGAGTTTTTAACAATCCTCGTTTGGATGGAGGCAATTATCTTTGACCTGAACGTGGAGCCTCCGACCTCACGTTTCACTCTGAAGCTGAAACTAGTGAGATCACAGCGGGCACGTCACAAGTTTGACAGGCGGTGCGCTCCAGTGAAGGGAACACGGCGAGCAGCACGATGCTCGCCGAGAACGAAGAGGAAAGCTTTCATTACAAACATGAAACACTCCCATGATTCCCTCTGCTCAGCAGCTCAGAACAGATGTTTTAATGACACAAGCCAGTCACATGACCCGGTGTAGCGCCAGGTCAGACAGCATCAGTGATTAGAGATGTCACAGTCAGAGTGCTCAAATCCAGCTGTGAGCGCACAGCTGTGTGACGCCTTCAGAGGAAACAGGGAGAGTCTGACTTCAGGACGAGCTCCTCCTCAGGAGGAACGCAGAGAGGAACTTCAGTTTCACAGTAAAACGTCTGCATTTAAACACGACAAAGCCGAGCTCGTCAACAAACCTCGGTGTAAGTCAGAGTGAAACACACAGTTTCTTTGACTCTCTGCTGATCTGTTCATGGAGACTACAGGACACTCACACACACAGAGCAGTTGTTACCTTGGCGTCCGTCAGCTCCTCTGGATCGGGACCTCAGTCACCTGCGTGCCTGCTTACCTGTCTGAGCTGTGAGCGTGTGCTGTGTGTGCGTGACGTCATCGAGCTGCGGCTCCACCTGCACTCATAAACACAGAGCGTTAAATCCACCCTGTGTGTGTGCGTGTTTAGGGCGGCGTTCTCAGTGCGACACGTTACATGAACACTTGGTGTGTATGAACAGACGTGTGGCCTCCTGATGTGATCGACTTTTACAGGCCGCTGGAGCCTCGGTGCAGCCTGAGCACGACTCCGTGTCACACACAGGTGAGAACAGGTGAGGCTCCTTTAAGTCAGCTGATCCAACTCTGACAGTTTTACAGTGAAGTCTCACCAGTCAGACCGGCACAGGTGTGGCTCACCTGTGTGTGTGTGTGAGACTCTTCTTCGTGGGTTTAAACAGGTTGAGCCTCAGGTGTGTGTGTGAAGGAGGACAGAGAGGTAACCTGAGCAGCTCAGTGTGTGAGGAATGTCTTTGACCTCTGACCTCCTGAGAGCTCCACCTGCTGGCTGCTCTGCAGCATTACCATGTATTTAATTTTTGTTGTTTATGCCTTTGTATATGTACAGCACTCTGTGAACCCTGGTTTTATGTTAAAGTCCTTTATAAATAAAGCTGGTGTGGTAGTTTCAGCTGTAACCATTGTACAGGTTTCTACTGGGAGCACTGGTGTGGATGTGACCGTGCAGATGAACTCCATCGAGCACTGACAGCAGTCTGTTAGCATCAGGCAACAATAGGCAGGTGGTCAAACAGGTAAAACAAACATGCATGAGCTATTTCATCAGAAACAACACGACAACCATTAAACTGCAAATATGTACGTTAGCTTAAACAGCCGACAAATGACTGCAGTGTAGTAGAGAATACAACTACACGGTATTATTAGCAGTGAAATTACACAGACTGCTTTCCAGCGCACACGTGACGTCCACCTGTGTCGTTGACCCAGGGTTTTTGAGTTTATTATATTATTTATAATTTCTAGTCTTTGGGTTTTTGTTAGAGTCATGTCTTATGGTTTGTCTCTGTGTAATCCTTAGTTGCTGTCTCCCCTGTCTGCTATATCCCCGTGTCCAGTCAGTGTCAGTGTCTGCCCTGGTCCCACCTCTGTGTTCCCTCTGTTGTAGTGCCTGAATGTGAGTCTGTGTCTTTGTTCAGTCTGTGTTATGTGTTTCCTGTTTTACTTTGAAGGTCTCTGTCTTATCTCAGTGTGTTCAGGTTACGCTTCCTTGTCTCGTCAGTCCTGATTTCTCCCAGCTGTGCCCTCCTTCTGTGTCTCATTCCCCTCGTTACTTCCCAGCGTATTTAAACCCTGTGTTTCTCTGAGTCAGTGTCGCGTCGTCCCTCATGCTGTGTGGATCGCGCTGTGTCTCACTGTGAGTTTTGTTTATGAGTTCCCAGTTTAGTTTGCTGTTTTATGACTTTCCCCTGCCAGCAAATAAAGCTGAGTTTTTTTGTGTTTAAACCTCATGCCTGAGTGCCTGCATTTTGGGTCCAACTCCTGCCTGCCACACAGCGACTCATGACACAACCTTCCCACTACAGTCAAACATACATCGTCACACAAATCAACATCTGCTAAGTTATTAACTTCAGCCAGCAGAAGCAGCAAAGTTATAACTTCGGGGCAACACAGTGGCTCAAGAGTTCGTCTTGTAATCGGAAGGTTGCCGGTTCGAGCCTGGCTTGAACAGTCATTGTGTCCTTGGGCAAGACACTTCACCCGTTGCTTACTGGTGATGGTCAGAGGGCCCGGTGGCGCCGGTGTCCGGCAGCCTCGCCTCTGTCAGTGCGCCCCAGGGTGGCTGTGGCTACAATGTAGCTGCCATCACCAGTGTGTGAATGTGTGGATGACTGGATGTGTAAAGCGACGAGTAAAGCGCTATACAGATACAGGCCATTTACCATTCATTGCTTTGTTTCACACAGGAGGCAGAATTATACCCGAGAGTCCGGTACTTCTGATCGAGGCCTTGTTTTGTATAGATGCATCTATAATTGTTACTCCTGCACAGCTGCTGTGGAGCACCATAACTTTGTTCTACGTGTCCAGTGACAAGAAAGGGCTGTTCTATTCTATTCTATTCTATTCTATAATAATTTTATCCGAGCTGAGAGTCTTCAGCCAACTGTTGTTTGTAACCGGTGACCTTTGACCCCATATATTAAACCACACCCATCATCTTTAAATACTCACTGTGGATTTACTACTGTACCTGAAATGCTACAGTCGACGCTCCCTGATGGCAACATCCTCTTTCAGACATGCTCTCAGGAAGTTTCAGATGTTCACCAAGTGCTGAAGAACAGGTGAGTGACCTGACAGGTAAGAGGAGGAGGAGGATAACCTTCACAATGAAAGACTGAGGCTTGACAGTTTCACGTATTTAATGTTGAGGTGTCGTTTACAGCAGAAACACACACAATGTCCTGTCACAGCAGGACATTTACCGAGTCGGATTTAATCTGGGGTCGACTTCAAACTTCCTGATTAAACCTGAACTTCAAACATAAAAATCACCGGTATTTATTCAGGTCCCATACATACAGCAAAAACAATGTCCATATTAAACTAACAGAGACCAGGTTAAACTAAAGGAGTCCAGGTTAAACTAACAGAGACCAGGTTAAACTAAAGGAGTCCAGGTTAAACTAACAGAGTCCAGATTAAACTAACAGAGTCCAGATTAAACTAAAGGAGTCCAGGTTAAACTAAAGGAGTCCAGATTAAACTAACAGAGTCCAGATTAAACTAAAGGAGTCCAGGTTAAACTAAAGGAGTCCAGATTAAACTAACAGAGACCAGATTAAACTAACAGAGTCCAGATTAAACTAAAGGAGTCCAGATTAAACTAACAGAGACCAGGTTAAACTAACAGCGTCTGGACTAACCCAATAAATTCCAGATTAGAGTGAAGATTGGAGGTGGTGATATAATATGTAACATTTTGTTGTCAGAACACACTGAAGTGTAGTGTGAATCTTACAGAGCACACTCAGCTTGTTCACACTGATATAAAGTGAATCTATGCAAACACTGACACAAGACATGAACAATTAGGGATTAACAACACTCAACCCAGAACATTATTCTGACTGTAATCTGGTAACGTTCTGAGTATAATCTGGTGCAGGACTATGACCTGGTAATACTATCAGCAGTGCAGAGCTTGCAGACAGGACTTGGGGCACAAAGACTAAATAATCTGTACATCCGGCTCGCTGCTAATCCAGTCGTCTCAGTGGAAGACGGTCTGTCTCCAGCGTTTGTCGGGCGTGAACGGCCACAGACAGTCGATAATGGCGGAGGTGAAAGGTCGCGGTTCCACGCTCAGGTTCAGCAGCTCCAGACGACAACAGTTTAACTGACTGTTGATTGGACGAAGAGCCGACGCCGCCGGCTGCTCGGTCAGCTGCAAGAACACAGACAGGGTCGGGACCACAGGTGATACAGTTTGTTTATAATGAGTGCAAAGTCCTGCTGATTATGAAAAGATTCAAAACGAGCCACGCACCACGAAGCAGCTAACCTCAGGTTAACTCTGGCTTTCTGGACTACAAAGGTGGATCACTCTTACTGGGGTAAATCGCCATGGTAACCTATGCTATGAGCCAAACCTGCTCTGAAGATTAGAGATTATCAGGTATGACATCAACACCTATAGATCAATCAGATCCTCAGAAAACAGCATCGCCATTCCTGAAGCCCCTCAGAGCTCTGTGGGGAAAGGGGCGGGGTCTGTGTTTCCCCGATGAGCAGTAATGACAATGATAATAATAATAACCATAATAATATCAATAAAACTTTATCAGCTTTATTGCTCTATAAGCATCAGTGGAACACCTGCGCTGTACCTGCTGACCTCAGATCAGATTCGTGGACCGAGCCGATGTCTGAATCCTGTCTGTAAATGTGATCTTTACAAACAGCTGAGAGAATAAACTGAAATGGTCAGGAGGTCAGAGAGTAAACTTTTCTCTGATTGGCCACTTTCAGGACGATGTCCTGGAAACCGTGAAGGAAGCGCAGCTGCCGCTCCAGCAGCTCAGACTGAACCATGATGTGTTCACGTGCTGATGCGCCGCTGCTGCAAACACTCAGCAGGTGACACTCACAGGGATCGTTATCTGTGCCAAGCTGATTGATAATCGGCCAATCGGCATCATGTCGGGGTGAACCCAGATAACAGATCGACACCTCAGGTGTGCAGGCCCTCAGGTCATAACTTTACATCCTTGCGCAGGCAGGCGGGTTAAACTGGCTTTAACCAGTTTAACCTTAACGCCCACTCACATCCTGGGCCATCTGACCTCAGGAAATCACATGATAAGGTGGGGCCAGGTTTCACAATGAACACACCCGAAACTCTGGCTGATTGGGGCCCACACCCAGTTTCCCACCTTGGCTCAGGCGATTAGAGGATCATCAGGGGGTCCTTTTGTCCCTCTGTGGGGGGAAACTCCCACTAGGTTTATATCTGGGACTCTCCACCATTTGACCTTAGAACTGAAGAAGCTTCTCGGATGAGAGGTGAAACGTCTTCAAGCAACTTAAAGAAGTCCAGACGCTTTTCTTTTCAAGCTCCTTTGACTATGATGACCTGGATGACTGAGAACCTTCACAGACATAAACTGGCTTTACTTCATCTCCATTTAAGGCAGATGACCAATCAGAGCCCTGGCTGCTGTTCGTGGTCAGCTGGTTGTTGCACTGCTACGACCTCGAGAACATTAAACTCTGGTGACAAGCTGTAGAGCTGTGGTTGGGCTAAAACATACTGAGCGACAGAAAAACACGTCACTGCTTTACAGCCTGAGCTGTGTCAGGTACGAGGCGGCTCAGGTGTGGGACCACTTGCAGGTACGAGGCGGCTCAGGTGTGGGACCACTTACAGGTACGAGGCGGCTCAGGTGTGGGACCACTTACAGGTACGAGGCGGCTCAGGTGTGGGACCACTTACAGGTACGAGGCGGCTCAGGTGTGGGACCACTTGCAGGTACGAGGCGGCTCAGGTGTGGGACCACTTACAGGTATGAGGCGGCTCAGGTGTGGGACCACTTACAGGTACGAGGCGGCTTAGGTGTGCGACCACTTACAGGTACGAGGCGGCTCAGGTGTGCGACCACTTACAGGTACGAAGCAGCTCAGGTGTGGGACCACTTACAGGTATGAGGCGGCTCAGGTGTGGGACCACTTACAGGTACGAGGCGGCTCAGGTGTGCGACCACTTACAGGTATGAGGCGGCTCAGGTGTGTGACCACTTACAGGTATGAGGTGGCCGGACGGCAGGTTGAAGGCCTGAGCGATGGCGACCGCCATTTCATATTTAGTCATCTGCTCTTTCCCAGAGAAGTGAAAGATTCCTCTGATGGACGGGTCCTGACGGAAAAGCAGACGGCGGTGAGACGGGCAGAGCGAAGTCCACCTGATGCTCACCTGTCTCTCTGACGCTCACCTGTCGTGCTCTCTCAGACAGCTTCCTGCAGACGGCAGCGACGTCTCGGGCGTCAGTGGGGAATCTCTGCAAGACGTGATCCAGCGTGCAGCTCTCCTCTGACGCCTCCTGAACCTTCAGGTACAACGACGTCACCACGCTCTCCGTCACCGACTCCACCTCCCCAAACAGAACGGGCACCCGCAGTACCACCGCACCTGGCAGGGTCACGGGTCAAACAGGTGACTGACGGGCAGGCCAGAGACAGAAGACTCAGACAGGTGACTGAGACGTACCTGGACAGTGGCGCAGCGTCTCCCTCTCCCCCTCCAGTTTGCTCCGCCCATAAACGTTGAGCGGGTTTGGACTGTCGTCCTCACCGTACGGAGGATTCCTGCCGTCAAACACGTAGTCGGTGCTGATGTAGAGGAAGAGCGCCCCGCAGGTGGCTGCAGACACAGACGTTACCTGTTACGGAGGCGCGCTCACACAGAGCTGGACTGAAATCAAGGTGCGTGATGTGTGAAGGGGCGGGGCTCTGATGCGCACTACAGGAGCTCCACCCCCAAACCTTCTCGTGCCCCCACCTGTGTCAGGCCAAAGAATATCTGGTGATGGTGTGGTGGCTCACTGACCTGCCTCCTTGGCGAGCGTGCTCGTGGCGTGCACGTTCAGATTAACAGCTGCTTCCGTGTGTCTCTCCATAACATCTGGACGCCTCTCGGCCGCACAGTGGACGATCACATCAGGCTGAAACACACATTCAAAACAACTTTATTTAGTGACCATCAGCTTTACAGTAATGACGAGAGATGGACCGATCGATATTACGTATCAGTATCGGTCCCATACTGACCTAAATCACTGGATCGGATATCAGAGAGAAATAAAAAATGTAATCCGATCCATTAAACATCAAAAAAGCACCTCACCAAACCTGCGACACGGCGTAACTCGGCTCATAACCGTAGCACGTCGGAGGAGTGCGGTCACGTGATAGAGCGGCTGTGAGTATTTGTAGCCTCGCTAGCAATCCGGCATTTCATCTCCGAGGAAGTGATCCCAGAGAGAAGTGAAGCAAGTGTGTAAGTTCGTCTCTGAATGTTTGTAAAGCGTTCCAGCGTTAAGCTTAACAACCGATATATGGAGCGACTGCCTCTCTCTCTCGCTCTCCTGCTGCTGCTTCAATGTGAAACTGATCAATGATCAGCTGATCGGCTTTTCTGTCGCGAGTCTTGTTTGTTTGTTTGTTTTTGGCCCACTTTGCAGCAGAAAGAGGAAACCAGCGGCTGAACAACAGCAGCGCGTTTAAGCTCGATCAGCTGTTGTTAGAATGTATTTAATATTACTTTCTACTCCAGGATCTTTTTCTACGTAGCTGACGGCTGTAACTGTGCAGGGGCGGATCTAGCAAAGTTTAGCCAGGGGGGCCGATAGGGCATTAACAGGGAAAAGGGGGCACAAAGACATACTTTTCTTTCTTATTCTCATTTAAAATGTCGAGCTTTTAATAAATAATTATCTGACTTTTATACCCAAAGTTTTAATCTGATGTCAAATGTATAGAAGTCAATTACTGTATATAGTAACTATTAAGTCTAATATACCCTAGTAAGCTATAGTACTTTTTCCTTTGGGAACCATCTGTGCAGTTCTGTTGAAGAAAGATGTTGAATCTATTTAATTATTCTTGAAAAATAATTTATTTCTGTGCATTTTTTTCACACTGCATCAAATTAAAGTTGATTACATCGATTAAGCATCATGAGGTGGAGGGTGGGGGGTGGTTCCCTATTTTTTGGGGGGTTTTTGCTGGGAGTTTGCAGCCCTATTGGTTAGGCTGCTTACTCTTTAAAATACCAGAATAGGGAGGATGGAGCAGGTTTAAGTTCATTAGATTGATCAGTTTTGCTGATCTATGACATGTTTTGGGTGCAGTGTGTTTTTTACACACAGGTGTAACAGAATAGCTTCAGTGTTTTTTAACTTGAGTTTGAACTTATACAAAATGCAGCAAGATATTAAAAAAACTATTTTATTGATTAAAACACATCGGATTCATATCGGTATCGGACATAAGAAAGTGGTATCGTGCCGTCTCTAGTGATGCCAGAACATACCATTACAAACAGCCTGAACCCTGTCAGCTGACTCACAGGTGAGTCGTGTCCGTCCTTCAGCAGCTGCACCTGCTCGCTCACAGCCTCTGACCAACCATAAACCCGATCAGTATCCTGGTAACCGCTCGGCCCGCTGCCTGTACGAGACGGTCCTGAGTGTTGTCTGTGCTCAGCTCAGAGTACCCGCCCCTGGAGTCCCCGGGTGCAGCGCTCCCACGCTGATGTGGGCAAAGATGGGGGAGGGTCCCCCAGTGGGACGATCATTTACCCACTACTGACCCTGTGACCCATAACACGAGCCAAGGTGTGAAGAAGGTGTAGGTCATTGTGAGACCTAGCCCCACCCTATCATGTGACTTGCTGAGGTCATATGACCAGGATGTGAGTGGGCGTTAAGGCGTCTGGGAAGGATGTCAGACTGGACTACAGATGGCGGACAGTGTCATAAGCCCCGCCCTCTGTCCAAAGAGGGTTGTTCACAGTGGAGATAGACGCTTCTTTCACTCCTCTGTCTTCTCTGTCCAACATGTGCACATTGGGATCCTTAAAGAGTGAACTTTGACCTTTAGATGCAGATGTACAGCTGAGTCCCGTGGAGAGCACAGAGTGAGGGTTGGGGATGTTACCATCCCACAGACACAGTGTCCAGGGAAGCAGAGGAACATGTGAGTGGTTATCCCAGCTGGACCTGGGACTCCCCGACACACTGAGCGTTTATATCCTACCACACAGAGAGAGTTTGGACCTCACCAGGATGTCCAGCTAAATGTTGTCATTTGTCAAACATGCAGTAAAACTACTGCAGCCAAAGGCAGAAGTACTTCCAGTTTATTCCACCAGCTGATAATCATCCAGTGTAAGGTGAAGAGTGTTTTCAACTCAGTGTGTGAACGTCTCCACACACACCAAAGGACACGTTAGGGCTGTGCGATATGACCACAATCTCATCTCCCGATATCAGACATCTATCGCCCCGGTAACGATATAAATCACAAAAATGTAACGTTTTCTGTAAATTCTGTGAATCTCGGGCAGCTCGACCTGTGTGAAGTGTTTCCACTTCACACTGTTTCCTGTGCGTCGTGTAGCTGGAGTCGAGTGTTTTAACGATGCATGAAACGATACATTTTTAGACATCAGTTGTAACGGCGCCGTTTTCTTTGTGAGTATTTATTACACGGCGTGCTGCGGGGAAAAGCCTGCTCTAACGTTTGAGTCTAAGGTTTATCTTTTAGCACCTGGCGTCTTTTTTACTTCTCATCCGTAAATAATCTGCATCTTTCACGTGATTCAGTTTATTTTGAAAAGTCTCAACAGGATCTTGAGCTTTATTGTGAAAGGTTTATGTGGAACATAAACAAGCGGACACGCGATGGTGTTACCGTCGCTGTTACTAACGACAACGCATAAAAACAGGCACTTGTCCATCTGTAGTGTGGTTATATTACATATAAGAGAAAGAGAGAACTTAAACGAATATAGCCACTACAGTGACACCAGAACCATGAAAAAATATTGCTGTAAACAGTTTATTTTGCGACACCACGAAACAAACGATAGCGTGATAGGAAACAATAGACGTTTTTATATCGTCATCCGATATATATGGTTACATCGAACAGCCCTAGGACACGTCACTGCCCTCTGTCACCGATTCTCTGCATAATTTTATGGACAGATTTCTGGGTGTAGCTGCCGGTGTCAGGACTAAAGTCTCTGCTTCTCACAGTCGATGTGGTTCTGCTGGCTCCAACTCACAGTTTCACAGCACAGTGTGAACGAGAGTCAGCACCTCCAAGTCTGAGGCCACGGACCCACTCTGAGCGCCCACTCTGAGCGCCCACTCCGGGTCAGGGACGAGCTACTAGGTGGAGGGGTTTAAGTATGTTGAGGCGTTGATCACAAGCGAGGGGAGATCGCCAGACGGATTGCCGCTGCAGTGATGCGAGCACTGTCCCGGACCGTCGTGGTTAAGAGAGAGTGTGAAACCGCTCAATCTACGTCCCTACCCTCAGCTATGGTGACGAGGCGTGGGCGGGGACCGAAAGAACGCGATTGCAGATACAAGCGGCAGAAATGAGCTTCCTTATGGGCTCAAACTGGGCTCAGACATATTCTGTAAATCAAATGAGTCGCTGTGAACTGAGATTGTATCTTGTAAATCTTGTAAACCAAAATATCTGAAAATGTTACGCTTGTGCATCTACAGATGAGAATCTGTGTGTTTTTAAAAACATTTACAGAGGTTACAAATAGTTTTTGTTAAGGTCTTCTAACAGATACAAAGCACAAAACTACGGTGAAACTGCGCTCAGCTTCCTGGCTGTGTGCGTTGCAAGTGACCAGTACGACTTCTGACCCAGTTTTTTTTCTTTCAGCTGACTGGATTGTTACATTTGTGACCAATCAGAGAACAGATGGTTTCAATGTCGGTGGGGTGCTTTACCGAGCTTCAGGTCCTGGGAGGGTGATGCAGTTTTAAGCTGGAGGATCTCTATATGAATGTCCCATAGGGCTCCCCGGGAGCTGCCGGAAGGATAAAGTTGTGCTATACCAGAAACACCATCATCCTTCAGAAGGATAGGCGTGACCAAAAAGCACCACACGCCCCTAGCTGGTCGCATGCACATTCGCACCTCGAAGCACGTCCAAAGCAAACTGGTCGCGCTTTAAAATACTCAATTTTGACGCGTGTGAAGCGGAAATGTGGGAGGAAGTAGTGCCAGACGGTATGTTTGCAAGACGGCAGCTGTCGAGCGTTTGAAGAGAGCAGAGCAGTGGCGAAAAGGACGCTTTACACATCAGTCACTACAGCGACTTGACGCTGGAGTTCAGATTTTTCCAACTCAAGTGGGAGACACGATTAGCGCGAATGCACAACATGCAACACACAAACTGCAGCGCACATTTTACCTCGCGCTTCCAACGCATCAGTCGCACTACTTGGTTGTGCAAATCAGGCAGAAAAGTGCTTTCGTGACGCAAATCTGCTTCTGAAGTTTCGCGGGACCCCCAGTCGCGCTTCATCGCGCTCCTCTTTACACGTGAACCTGAAGCTCCGGTCGCGTCTATCGCGTTCGGTGTGAACGCACCCTTAGAGACAGGGTGAGGAGTTCCTACATGTCCCACTCAGAGGAGGCCCGGGGCAGACCCAGGACACGCCGGAGGAGGTGGTGGAGGGGACGGAGGTGTGGGCTTCTCTGCTGAGGCTGCTGCCCCCGCGACCCGGCCCAGCAGAACAACATGGATGGATCCACTCCTGTATCTGTTTGCCCAAGCACCTGAGAAGGGGTGTGGCCCCACCTCGCCGTCCCCCCAGCAGCAGCAGCCAGGTGCTTGTTCTCCCCGACTCCACCAGGTGAGCTCTCAGAGTGATGAGCTCTGATACTTGGTGAGCTCGCATGTGGAGCTGGTTTCCATGGTGACCGTGAAGGTCAAACACACAGGTGATGAGGGACCCCCTCTGTCACCGTGTCACATTCGACAGGTGACTCGATCCATCTGTGGGGGCGGGGTTAATGCTCAGGAAAGTCTCCTAGGTGGACTCTGACCTAGAGGCTCTTGTGAGGTCACTAATAAGGTCAACGAACCACATGGAGTCGGAGTACTGTTGTCGAAGTACTCTGTACGAATACACAGCTTGCATGCAGTACCTTGTATTCGTGTAGCAGTCCTCTGACGGCGTCCTCGTCTGTGAGGTCACAGCGCAGAAGGCGGAGCCTGGCTCTCCTGTATCCCGTCCCAGTGACGGTCCATCCGGCGCTGTGAAACTCTCGGCACACCGCTCGCCCCAGGAGGCCTGTTGCCCCGGTAACCAGGACGCGTGGCGCCCCCACCAGCAACTCCTCCTGAGTACATAAGAGTACACACATCAGTACTACAGTTAGTATTACAGAGGACTATAGTTAGTACTATAGAAAGACAGTACTGTACTTAGTACTACACACAATACTACAAGTTGTACCAGAGTCAGTAATACAGACAGTACTACAGACTAGGGCGGGGTGATGTATCGCGGGTTTTCCACGTACGATGGTTAACGTGGCTTTATCGTAACCATAGAGTATGGGTTACCATGGCAACAATAATCTGTCTGCATGCAATTGAGAGTTTTTCTCTCCCACACTCTGTGAATGCGTCACTGACCCCCCTCCCAAGCTGAAACTGTGCAGCTGATGGTTCAAACATTTAAATTCTTTCTGACTTCCTGTATCAAAGTAGAACAAACACAGAGGTGGACCAACGTTAGAACGTGTGGCGATACAGATCACGTCTCTGATGTCGCTCCAAAACATGGTCATATTAGATTTCCTCATGTCGCCCAGCCCTACTGACAGGGTGAGGCTGCTGTGGCCAGTCGGGGGGTGTAGCCGCCACTGGTGGTGTAGCCTCAAAACAGGTGAAGAGGTTTGGCTCTTCTGCCGGTGTGTCGTCACCCTCAGCAGCTCTGAGTCTTCTGATCGGGGACATGTTGGACACCTTAGCACACCTGCCTGCTGCTGCTGCTCAGGTTGGCTGAGCCGTGCTGTAAAGAGAAGAGGGCAGAGGAACACCACGCTACCAAGTGTCCAAGGGCTGAATTAGCATTAGCATCCGGTGGAATGTAAGGGTAAGGGTTAGCCATCCTGCATACGGTGAACACACAGGAGGTAGATGGGCCTGCGTCTGACCGTCGTACACGTGAGGTCTGGGGAGCAGTGACTGTCTACAGCTGTTATCACGCACATACAGTTGGCACGGTAACACTTCCACGTTACCTGAGGCCAACACGAGACCAGCAACAAGCACGCCAAGCAAGAGCTACCAAATGAAACCGCTGAGATGGACTTGTTACGTTTTAATAATAAGAGAACATCTTTGGTAAGAACATGGTTGTGTGTCTGGACTCTAACTGCAGGGTGTGGCACAGGTCAGCACTTGTGACATCACTCATGACATCACTCGTGATTACAGACTTAGTTTTACACTTTTATCCCCTCGTTTGGGAACATCAGTACTACAGACTGCACTACAGTTAGGAGAGTACTGCAGTTAGTACTTCATACCGTAGTACAGTGAGTATTACAGTACTATAGGGAGTACTACAGTCGGGTATAAACATACCTCTGCCAGTATACCAGAGTGACACACCTGAGCAGACCCCTCCCCCTGCACGCGCAGACCCAGATCAGTTCCTTTAATCAGTATGTTTATTTTATAAATAAAGTTTTACTGCAGTATTTAAGTAGTATTTGAATTCTGGGAGCCGTTAGCAGTTAGCATTTAGCTGCTGACAGGTGAGCTTTACCTGAACAAGCTGCACGCGCCCCGGACTGAACAGAATCCTTAGTTCTGCGCCTGCGCAGCTCATCTCTGATTGAATATGTGCACTGGATCAGTTATTGATCAGGTACCTATCACTCGGAGCCTCGCGGATTTTCTGATGCGCACTTTCTGTCTCGGTCACTTCCGGACTGATCAGCTGTTTGCCGTAAAGCAGCTGTCGCGCTGCCACTAGCGGTTAGCATACAGGCTAACAGGCTTTTCTTTAGCTTCGGTGACCCAAGTCAGAGTCCTGATCCTCGCCAACGGGTCGGAACCGTCCCGGGAGCGGCTCTAACGGCGTCAGCATCACAGCTGAGCGAGAAAGACTCAAAGGCAGAGCTCACCTGCGAGCACGCGGACCCAGAACCGGGCATCGGACAGACCGAACCAGCACGGACCGAACCAGCACGGACCGAACCACGGACCAACGAAACCCACACAAGGATCAGGAAACTCCCCGGAGTCACAGCCCGGTGCTGCTCCGCTGCTTCTTCTTCTTTGTGAGCGGCTCACACAAACGTCGATTTGTGGCTCTACCACCGCCACGCGGTGCGGAGTGTGACCGAAATCAGACTCGGGGTCAGGCTCTGACGAGAGCTCTTGAATTGTTAATTAAACCAGTTTGTTTCTAAGTGAACAGATTCAGGTTTGACTGCTTTCATGGCCGGCGGGGGCAGACCGATCCCCGGCCTGCAGCCACGTCGTTCCTACTGACAGAACGACGAGTAAAAATCTCATTAATCATCAAAATCTGCACGGATATAGGTCCTTTTAACCTGATTAGCATAAACATATTTCAGTAAAATAATTCTAATTAGGGGAAGTGCCACTGCTTTCATCAGCCTGTTCTAAACTGTAGGATCACAGTGGAGACCAGAGTCTGCACAGTGTAACACACCATCAAAGGATTCATGAACTGCACAAAAGCCTTTGGAGAACAGTCTTCACATGCACAGGTTCACTCTGCTGTGTGGGTTGTTGTGTGACCCCCCGGGTCAGAGCCGGTGCACAGAGCTGCAGCCTCGTCTGTCACTCACCTCCTGAAATAGAAACCTGCAGCCCGACACCGCCCCGCTCTCTCTGTTTATCTCTCGCTCTCTCTGCAGCCTGTCAGCAACACTCCCACAGGTGCTGTGGGTCGCCCCACACTGAGCTGGTGTTCACATCAAACTCACCCGCTGCTCCAAAACTTTCTCTCAGCCACATTTCTGAGTCTGAAAACTTTGAAAATTTCATTTAATTGGATTTAAACTGAGAGCCTGAACACTGCTCCTGGACCAGGAACACACCCTTCGGCTTTAACCCGAGCCAGGACCAGGACCAGAACCAGGACTAGGCTCTCCCGGAGAAGTCCGAACTAAGTTTGACCTTGAATGTTTGACAGCAGGACATGATCCTGATTCTGGTCCCGGTGCTGTCGGTAGTTTAACGCTAAGCTGATTTCAGGTAAGGACATGCTAACACTCACTTATTGGGTTATTATTCATGACTGAACCTGATTTCTTCCTCTAAATATTTGGCACTTGTTCCAGCTGTAAGTGTAAAACAGTTTTCAGCTGTAAAATTTAAATCATTGATGTTTCAGCTTCATCATTCAGGTAAACGCACGCATCATCAGTGCAGAGCTTCACTCTGCTTCTCTCTGCAAATCAGATAAATGATGATCAGCATACAGCATCACAGGTTACATTTTAAAGCCACGTTTCCATTTTACCTGCAGTTATTACTCAGATCTGCCAGTTTCAGTAAGGTTCTTGATCCCTCTTTACGTTATACTTCATACGTCATACTCTTATCCTTAATGATAAGAAAACCGAAATTATGATTTTTGGTAGTAATGCCCTTCGTGCCAAACTTCGGGATGCCTTTGGTTTTCTCACTAGTTCTTTCGCTGACACTGTCAGGAATCTGTGTGTCTTATTTGACAGCTCATTTAAACTTGATAAACAAGTGTCTGCTGTTGTCAGATCCAGTTTTTACCAGCTTCGCCTTATTTCTAAGGCCAGGCACTATATCCCGTATAAAGACCTAGAAAAGCTCATCCACGCCTTTGTAACGTCAAGGCTAGATTACTGTAATTCACTTTATTGTGGTCTCCACTCTTCCCTTTTACATAGATTACAGACAGTTCAGAATGCTGCAGCACGCATTCTAACTAAAACCAAGAAGTTTGCCCACATTACTCCTGTCCTTGCTGATCTGCACTGGTTGCCTGTCAAATATCGTATTCAATTTAAAATTTTGTTGTTTACTTTTAAAATTACCAATAACACTGCACCAAGCTATCTTAAGGAACTTTTAAACCCATATGCTCCTGCTAGGGCTTTAAGGTCATCCTCACAGTTACTGTTGGTTCAGCCCAGATCTCGACTGAAATCTAGAGGTGATCGATCGTTTGCTCTAGTTGCACTGGAGCTGTGGAACAATCTCCCGATTGGCATCCGAGCGTCTGATTCTATTCATTCTTTTAGATCACGGCTAAAAACATATCTTTTTAAACTTGCCTTTTCTACCAGTTAAATGCTGGCTTGCTTGCAGTGACCTATTGACCTATTGTATTAAATTCTCTGCTATCTTTCCATTACTGGTGTCTTTTATCATGGTGGTACAGTCTTACCTCGCTATAACCTATGTGCTGCAGTTTACTCTTATTGGTGGCTTTTATCTGTGAACATAATCCGTTACTTTTATGTATTTGATGTTAATGTGTGAACTGTTTTATTTTTTATTGTTTTATGTAAAGCACTTTGGTATGCCCAAGGCTTTTAAATGTGCTCTATAAATAAAGATTGTTGTTGTTGTTGTTAATCGAATCGCCGCAGTGTGACAGCGAGCTGATAAAGGGAAGCACTGCGTACCTGTCCCAGCCTTCCTCAGACGGCAGGTATCACGTGTTCGGCCGGCCTCTGTACGTCTGCCTGATTGTCTGAATCACCTCTGAACCCCAGCTCTGGAGGAACTATCACAGGGCAGGACGGCTTTAGTTTAATAATGACCCGAGCAGCCGGGTCCGCTTCATGGATTTAAGATTGAGGGTTTTCCCTGGATGGCGATCGTGGATCAGTAGAACTGAGTGGGATTAAATCATGGAGCACCGTGGACTCAGTGGGAAATCATCATTTCATTCAAACTGCTTCATTAATGTCTCCATGTTTGTTTGTGCGTCCTCCAGAGACACAATCATGAGCGGCCACGAGGACACAGCAAAAAGAGAAAGAGGGCGGGGCATCTTCCTCAGCGCTCACCGCTGCCCTGAAGTCGACGTGCTGCCTCATCAAACTGCTGAGGCACAAATCCTTCCACGCTGTTCTCCAGTTCCTGCAGACAAGAGCTCTGAGTTCACCTGCACAGGTGAGAGCGAGCCAGATTACCTGGACTTCTGCTCCACCCATCGCTCCGAGGTAGATGAGGAAGAGGAAGACGAAGGGAGTGTCAGCGACTGGTCGGAGGAAGATCTCTCACTCCACTTCTCTCCCTCTGTCCTCATCCAATCAGACGATGAAACGTCTGATCCAGAGAGTGGCTTTGAGTGTGTTGACATCACCATAGAGACACAGGTGAGCGATCATCATCATCAGCTGGTTAGATGAACGTACGTGTGGGGCCTAGTTTCATCTTTACCAGCAGCGTTTGTTTCCTGTCGTCCAGGTGAAAGGTCAGGATGCGGAGGGGCTAAAGATGGTGCCTAAACGGCAGATTCACCTGAAGAAGAAGAAGAAGAAGGACGGCGAGGATGGCGCTGAACAGGTAAACACTGATAAACTACAGGTATGTCTTCTGCCAGTTTAACTGTTTGCTCACCTGTTGGTCTACCTGTCCAGGTGATACTGAAGGATGTTCCTGCTGAGGGCAGAGGAATTAACAATAATACGTCAGCTAATGAGCTGCTGTGTCCCACTACTCGATCACGGCCTGAACTGTTACTACGGCAACACAGTATGCCCACCTCCTTTCACGCCACCTCAAATACTAGCAGTGATGCTGAGAGCTACGGGGTCTACAAGGGCCTGATTGCAGGGGCTGGCCAAGGTAACAGCACGTCTACCTGTCAACAAGCTCCCTGTTTCTGTCAGTAAGGACCGCCCACCCGCCACCCTGGGGGGCACTGAAAAAATAAACTGTTATTGATCATATTCACTGGTTCAGGTTATCAGTTTGGACAAAAGCAGAGAGGGATGATCACAGGATCCTTTCCATGATGAAGAGAAACTAGTTTGTATCCACCAATCAGATCCCTGAACAGAGGGAGGCATGTATTTAATCAGGAAGTGACAGGAAGTAAACACTCCCACTCAGCTGATTTGTGTCATTAGCTAACGGCATGCTGGCTTCGGTTGGCGAACGCAGAAAGCAAAAACAGCCCCGATGCTGAAATGTTGGGACACTGTGTGAAATGCAACAACTTACAAATCTCATTAACACACATTTTATACACAAAAGAACAAAAAATAAACACTCAGCTGTGTAGACTCCAGCAGAGTGGAGATGTCTTTGTACCCGACCATGTCTGACCTGATAAGCTCTGAAATCTCTGACTGTCTCTGTTTAGTGCGCCTTACTCTTCCAGCCTTTGTTGCTCCATCCCAACTTTTTTGGAACTGGGGTTGTAGTTCGCACATGAAATACGAGGGGGGGCAGGGGGGCGCTTTCTTTGCTGAGCTGTGCACTGATTACACACATCTGAATAGACTCAAGCTGATACCACGCTGGTGTGATTGCTGTGCCGTGGGTTGCCATAGCAGAGAGGCCTGAGTGTCAAATAACAGTCTCACACACTGCTACATAGTTCCCTGCAAACTGCAGAAAATCTCAGAAACTAGAACTTAGCTCGAACCCGTTGGTCCTCCAACCTAACCCTAACCTCAGAAGAAAACCTCTAAGAAAATAATTTAATATTCTGATTTTCAGTGGATAAAACTTCAATCACCGGGTAGCACAGCATGATATTGGATCACAGCCCGTCAGACTTCACGACTTCCACACTACAACTAAATGTGGTGTTTCCAGAGTGTCTGACTGTGTCTAACGAGAGCTTTCCTTTCGCATCAGTCCTTTATTTATGCAGGTAAAAGTCTCATTGAGACTACAGTCTCGTTTTCAAGTACAGACATGAAGTCATGGCCTTGAGTTAAATGATGGTAGGATATGATTTACAAGGATTTTTGCATGATTGAGATCCCTGATTCACAATAGACGCGACACGTGCTTCACTGAGGATGCAGCTCAAAGTTTGTGTTCTGCCTGTACTGCATCATTGTCGGGGTCTTCATGAGTATACATGCCCGCTCCCTGACGTTCTGCATTTCTATTGGTTGCATGAAGAAAACAGTTAATGTGCGCCGCAAGCCATGAAAACCAAAGCTTCAAATGCTGCCTCAACATGTCTGTCGAAGAGGTGCAACTCTACTACTGAGTATTATTATTATTAATACACGTCTTTGTTTTTGTTCTATTGATGATGAAAGACGAAGAATCTGAGTTTGATGAAGTTTCTGATGGTTTCAGGGCTCCTGATTGGAGGAAACTCTCAGCGTCTTCAGAAGTCGTTCTCTCTGGATGAAACCAAAACAAAGATGGCATCCTGCCTCATTAAGAACGTGCTGTCGAAAAAGATGCAGGTGGAACAGAAAAACCTGAAGAAGAACGCGGAGGTATCACCTGTCCTGCCTCTGGGTCATCAGACAGGAGGAGGCGGGGTCAGAGCTCCGGTTCACGTGGTGAGAGACGTGAGGAGTTTAGTTAAACACTCATACGGCCACTCATTCACCACATCAGCCGCGTCACAGGACAACAAGTCAACAAGCTGCAAAGCAGTTGGCCAAGAGGATAGCCCTATGCCCACTTACCAGCAGGCTGTGGGGGTCAAAGGTCACTTCTCCAAGGTTGCTGTGTCTTTCAGCCAATCACAAGACAAGAAGCAAAGTAAATCATCCAGACAGCCGATGGCACAGCAGAGACGAGGAAGTGAGCCAATTATCAGCAAAGGTTTAGACCACTTAGACCCACCCACTTTGAAGCCCAACCCATCAGCGAGAGCTGTGACTCCACCTTCCCACCAGGGCACCTGGCCACTGCTCGGTGCTCAGGAACAGAGCTCCATCCTGGGTGTGTCCTCTCCGTCTGCCCCTGGCTCCTCCCAGCACCTCCTGCAGATCCCCTTCCCCAGCAGCCTGCACCCTCACCTGGGGAAGGCTGGCTATGTCCACACCCCTTTGAGCTACATCCAGACCCAGCAGTCCACACCTGGTGCAAGCATCCACCTGCCCTTTAGGTCCGAGGAGTTCCCGAACCGGCAAACTGGAAACTTTTCTGAACAAGTGGACCTGACCAAAACACAACGAGAGCGAGAGGGTCAGAGCGGGACAGCAACGCTTCCGAGCCAGAACCAACAAGAGCTTCAGCAGCAGCGCCTGCATCCACAGCCGATTCTGTGCAGCGTTCCCAGTCTCTTACCTGCACAGGTATCTGGGGACTTCCTTGTCGATGTGTTGGGCTCTGCTGCAGCACCTGGACCCTTCTTCAGAGTTCCCGCCCCCTGTCAACTGATGTTAGACCCTAAAAGTGGGCGGTTCTTCTATGCTGACACGTCCCTGCAGCATCAGAGGAAGATGCTCCTGGATCCAGAAACTGGACAGTTCTTCCAGGTGTTCTTACCTCCAGCTGGCTCAGCCTCCAATGCTGCCATGTTCCCAGTGACCTGTGCTAACCCCGCCCCCACTGTGATCCAGGTGGGCGCCACTAACCCCATGTTGCTCTCGGTGATGCCATTCCAGCGAGCAGTGGGCGTGTCCTCATTTTGTGGCCTTCCTGTCACTGTGATGGCGTCAAACCAACAGCGCAGCGATGACATCACGCACACTTTGCCTGGTCGTCACTGATCATCGATCACTGCTTTGATATTGATTTGTATTTGTTTGCACTCTGTGACATCACATGTTTGAGTTTTGTACTTTTCATCACAAACACGCGATCAGCAAAAACATTTATTGATTATTGATCAAAACATTGGAAAAAGAAAAAAAACATTTAATTCACTCAAAGAAAACAAAACACACCAATACTGGAGACAAACTGGGACTTGTACTGGGAACCAGTCAGTCCGACTGCTTATGTTAAAAACACAAACTTAATATCGATTAATTCATACTGATTAATACTGACCTGTATTGATTTAATATTGATCAACATGTTTTTAAAGCATATGTGATTTTCTCACTGCACTCTCTCAGATTGTTTTTATGCAATGGCACAATTTTTTATGGGACAGCCAATGCTGAAGCTCACCTGTAATGTTCTGAATCAGATTTTAACCCAGCCCTCCATCTTTGACCCTCTAAACACGAGTGACACCACGAGTGAAAGTGTACACTAAAGATATGGAGTCATGATTAAAGTCATGTAACTAAAGATACTGCAATCGGAAACCTGTTGAAGTCACGTGACCTCCTCAGGGGGACTTTATTTTGAACATATGTGTATCTAATTAACTTTATTCTGATTTTGTGATCTGATGTATCTGAAAAGCGTT